>NC_137111.1:50007472-50114972 GCF_949357685.1 Gobio gobio
GATTCAGCAGTTTGGAGCGTTATGAATCAGTGATCGATTCAGCAGTTTGGAGCGTTATGAATCTGAGTCGATTCAGCAGTTTGGAGCGTTATGAATCAGTGAGTCGATTCAGCGGTTAGGAGTGTTATGAATCAGTGAGTCGATTCAGCAGTTTGGAGCGTTATGAATCAGTGAGTCGATTCAGCAGTTTGGAG
Organism: Gobio gobio; assembly: GCF_949357685.1. Lineage (NCBI taxonomy): Eukaryota > Metazoa > Chordata > Actinopteri > Cypriniformes > Gobionidae > Gobio > Gobio gobio. The sequence goes on from NC_137111.1 coordinate 50,007,667, forward strand.
CGGTATGAATCAGTGAGTCGATTCAGCAGTTCAGAGCGTTATGAATCAGTGAGTCGATTCAGCAGTTTGGAGCATTATGAATCAGCGAGTCGATTCAGCAGTTTGGAGCGTGATGAATCAGCGAGTCGATTCAGCAGTTTGGAGCGTAATGAATCAGCGAGTCGATTCAGCAGTTTGGATCGCCAAATTTCAGCAGTTTGGTGGTTTGACACACGATCCGAATCATGATTCGACTCACTGATTCATAACGCTCTGAACCGCTGAATCGAATCACTGATTCATAACGCTCCAAACTGCTGAATCGACTCACTGATTCATAACGCTCTGAACCGCTGAATCGAATCACTGATTCATAACGCTCCAAACTGCTGAATCGACTCACTGATTCATAACGCTCTGAACCGCTGATTCGACTCACTGATTCATAACGTTTCGAAGCTTCATGAGGCCGTGTTTTGAAATCGTCATCACTATATAAGTCGTTATTTAGGGTTTTTTTGCGCACAGAAACTATTCTCGTCTTCATAAAGTTATTGTAGAGCCGCTGTAGTGAGATGGACTTTGTAACTTTAGTCTTTAGTGTCTTTTAAGGGTCTTGAGAGTGTAAAGTTGAGCCAATGGAGGCCTTTCAGAGCATCAGATTTACACTAAAATATCTTCATTTGTGTCTGAAGATGAACGGAGGTCTGACGGGTGTCCAACCACATGAGGCTCAGTCATTAATCACACAATTTACAGTTTTGGCTGAACTAACCCTTTAAGTGTGTATTTTTATACATTTTATTTATCAGAACTTTAATATATTTTTATGCTCCTCTGTTCTGTTGTAACAATAAAACAAACAAGTTTATTTTTAAACTGCATATTCATATTTTAGGGGGGCTGAGGGATCGAATAAGGGAAATCTGTTTAAGTTTTTTACGTGTTTCTGTATATGTATATCGGCATATCGGATTTAAAAATCACCAAATATTTGTATCGTATCGGCCTTAAAATTCCTTTGTTGTCGGGCTCTAGTGCGCGAGTGTGTGTGTGTGTGTGTGTGTGTGTGTGGACAGGATCTGATGGCTTTAGTCAGAATCAGAGCAGACTTGGGGAAGTGGGGCTTGTCCCTGTTTCACACATCCAGACCTAGTTATTCTACATCTCCCACACACTCACACACACACACACACACACACACACACTCTCACACACACACTCACACACACACACACACACACACACACACACACACACACACACACACACACACACACACACACACACACACACACACACACACACACAGAGACAGAAATAGCTCTGCTGTGAGATAGATGTATATTAACATGAGATCTGCATTGAGTGTTTCAGCAGAGACGAGCCTGCACCTCACTCACACTGAGGCATTCTGGGTAATGTGTGTTTAACACGTGGAGTAAATCAGTGACTCCTCGAGGTGCGAAACCCGGCCGATCTATTTCAGTCGGGGCTTCCTCCTACACATCAGACGCCGCGAGTGTGTCCAATCGCCACACGGCATTCTGGGTAAGAACCGCACGCGCCGCTCCGGCTCCATACATGGGCACTGATGCCGCTCCAGCGCACACTTACTGAAGAAAGCCAGACCTCTCACACACACACACACACACACACACACACACACACACACACACACACACACACACACACACACACACACACACACACACACACACACACACACACACACGGAGCAGAGGGACCTTCTGCAAAAGGCCAGGGAAATGTGATGTGGTACCTCCCACCGAGCACATCCAGGAACACACACACACACACACACACACACAGAATATAAATTACAAGAATAGTCATATTTGAAGAAATGACTCTATTACAAGAAAAAATCTGAGAAAACAAAAATAAATATGAGACTAAAGTCAAAATGTTTTGAGAAAAGTAGATAAAAATAGTTGCAATTTTGAGGGGAAAAAAACTAAATAACGAGAATAAATAGTCATAATATTTTGAAAAGAGTCAAAGATGTAAGATAAGAATAAAGTTGTAATTTTTGAGAAAAGCCAAAATAATGAGAATAAAGTCGTTATATTTTAAGAAAATACTAAATTACAAGAAAAATTCAATTAAATCTGAGAATACAAAAATAAAGTTGTAGCTGTGAGACTAAAGTCTAAATGTTTTCAGAAAAAAAATTATGAGAAGATAAAAAATAAAAAATGTATTCACGTTTTTTTATTTTTTAGAAACATTGAAATTACAAGAATAAAGTCAAAAATCTGAGATAAGAATAAAGTTGTAACGTTTGGAGAAAGGCCAAAAGTAATGAGAATAAAGTCATAATATTAAGAAAAAACTCAATTACAAGAAGAAAAAATAAATCTGAGAAAACGAAAAATAAAGTTGTAACAATGAGACTAAAGTCAATGTTTTAGGGATGAAACGGTATGGAAATTTAACATCACGATTATAGTGACCCAAATTATCACGGTTATCAATATTATCACGGTTTTGTTCAAATGAGATGAACACACGGAAGTGTTCAAAAAGAACAGATGCACTCACTTAAAACATTTCAAAAAGTTTTATATCTGAAAATCAACAAACAACAAATAACTAAAGCAGCTCTATGCACTTTTTTAAGATAGATTCTATTCAGTGGGATTTCCTTCCTTATAATGGCCGTCGTCAATAGCAACGCATAACGCATAAATAATAATAATTTGTCGTAAATATAATCTCTAATATTATCTCTGTAAATATATTCTCAAGCAATATTCAGCAATGATGCATTTAAATCTAGCATATTTTGTGTAGGAGCCCAAACAGTATCCTAGTGAAATAATGCATATCCATATTTCCCTATGATTTGACAGTTTATTTTATTAAAAATCAAAATGTGTGCATCATACCTGACACCTAAATGATCACTTTACAGTCAGTTTTATGACTGTGATTATCTTCAAATGCGAGTGAAATTTGAATCGTGTATAACGTTACCAATGTTGTGTGTAACTTTAGAGACGGTCCCTAAATTCTCCAGTGTTATGCCGGTCATATCAGATGCGCTGTGGTTCTGCTGTGTTTTTTTTAAACCATTTTTGCTGCTGAAATAGAACAAAAACAGTCAACCACTGTATGATGAGTGAATCTCCTGCATACATCGCACGTTTATCTCCGCTTTGAGTCCAGATTTCAGCGTGAGTGCGGCGCGCGCTCTGAACAAAACTCCGCTAATCTGAACGCCTCTGATTATGAGACATTGCATTCATAAACTCAATAGAAACACGTGTAAGTGGTTATAATGCGCAACGCGATTATAACAGATGGCTTTTGAGAAGACTATAATACGTTCAACAGCCAGAGTGGCTATAGTGTGCAGCCGAAATAACGTTACACCCGTAAATGGCGGTTGTTAATGTCAAGCCCTGATTATTATCCCTTAAATGTCACCCTAGTCTTGTCTGAATTTGTTCGTTCGCTTCACGTTATTATTTCCCAGACGTAGTTTTGGTATTTAGGTCAAAGTCCACTTGCCTTGTGTTCGTAGTTTTGAAGTGTTTCAGCGACTTTCTTCTGGCATGTTCTGCAGACAGGGTGACCATCTTCGATTAAGTTTCCCTCAGGACTTTTGTTAAAGCCAAAATATGACAACGCCTCAGATTTGGTCCTTTTAGAAGTCAGAAAAATCTCCCGGCGCTGTCACTGCCATCTGCCATTTCTTCTCATTCAAAAAACAGCGGTGCGTTGCACCAGACTGACGCTGACTGGACCGCGAGTTTTCACAATCGTGATAATCACACGCGGTTTTAATGATAATTAAATTGTATACGATATTACTAACCGTCACTACATTTTATCGTGGTTTATCGTGAAACCGGTAATCGTTTCATCCCTACAATGTTTTGAGAATTTTTTTTTTTTTAAGTCTCATTGCTACAACTTTATTTTTGTTTCCTCAGATTAAATGTTTCTTCTTGTGAGAGAAATTTCTGAAGACTGGAGTAACATTAGCAAACATGTTCTAAAAAAAGTGAATTTAACAAATTCTCAAAACATTTTGACTTTAATGATGACAAAAGTAAAAAAATATATCTTTTTAAATTCACTTTTTTTTTAGAAACGTTAAAATCAAGAAAGTCAAAAATCTGAGATAAGGAGAATAAAGTCAGTAACATGAGATTAAAGTTCAAATGTTTTTAAAGAATAAAGTCGTAATGTTCGTAGAAAAGCCAAAAAAACTCCATTACAAGAGAAAAAAAACAAATACAATATTACAAAAAAAATTAAGTTGTAGCAATGAGACTAAAGTCAAAATGTTTTGATAAAAAAGTAAAAATTATGAGAAAAGTTAAAAAAGTTAAAAAAAAATATATTTTTAAATTCACTTTTTTTTTTGAAACGTTAAAATTACAAGAATAAAGTCAAAAATCTGAGATAAGGAGAAGTCATACGATTTTGAGAAAAGCCAAAATAATGAAAATTAACTCGTAAGAAAAATCTGAGAAACCAAAAATAAAATTTTTGTAATTTGAGATTAAAGTCAAAATGTTGAGAAAAAAAGTTAAAATTATGAAAAAAAACGTTTAAAAAAGATTTTGTTAGAAACATAAAAATCTGAAAAATTACGTAAAAAAAATGTAGGATAAGAATAACGTCTTAATTTTGGGAGAAAAGCCAAAATAATGAGAATAAAGTCATAATATGAGATTAAAGTCTAAATAATTTGAGAAAAAAAAGAACAATTATAATTAAAACAAGAGTAAAAATAAGTCACGATTTTTTTTTAAAAGTTAAAATCTCAAGAAAGTCAAAAAACTGAGATAAAGAGAATGAAGTCAGTAATATGAGATTAAAGTCAAAATGTTTTTAAAGAGTAAAAAGCGAGAATAAAGTCAAAAATGTAAGATAAGAATAAAGTCGTCATGTTTGGAGAAAGGCCAAAATAATGAGAATAAATAATAATGAATATATAATAAAAATGAGAAAAATATTAAGAAAATCTGAAAATTACAAGAAGAAAAATTATATCTGAGGGGAAAAAAAAGAAGTTGTAACAATGAGACTAAAGTCAAAATGTTTTCAGAAAAAAAAAATTATGAGGAGTTAAAAAATAAATGTATTCACGTTTTTTTTTTTTTTGAAACGTTGAAATTACAAGAATAAAGTCAAAAATATGAGATAAGAAAGTCGTAACGTTTGGAGAAAGGCCAAAATAATGAGAATAAAGTCATAATATTAAGAAAAAACTCAAAATTACAAGAAGAAAAAATAAATCTGAGTAAACAAAAAATAACGATTAAAGTAAAAAAGTTGAGAAAAGTTAAAATTATGAAAAAAAGTTCTTAAAAAGATTATCAATATTTTGTTCGAAACGTTAAAATTACTCAGAGATAATGAGAATAAAGTCAGTAATATGAGATTAAAGTCCAAATGTTTTGAGAAAGAAAGTAAAAATTATGGAAAAAAAGAGAAAAGCCAAAATAATGAGAATAAAGTCATAATATTTAGAGAAAAGTCAAAATTTGGAGAAAAGTAAAGAATTCAAGACAAGAGTAAACATATTTTTGAGAAAACAATAAAAAGGACGAGGATAAATTGATTGAATGAGATGATTATTGCGACTCTGGAACGGCTTTATTGTTATGTTTCTGATGTCACACACACACACACACACACACACACACACACACACACACACACACACACACACACACACACTCTCCTCTGGCTTCACTTCTGTTATGCCACACATGTTTACATTCCTGAGGAAAGGCAAGTCCAGATCTGAACTCACTGAGGTCTGAAGCTGCGCTGTGATTGGCTGAGAGACGTGCCTCTACATGAGCACACAGCTCTACTGGACCAATGACGTCACAGAACGCTCAGAGCAACACATGTCATCATCATATGAGGGATTTCTGGAGACTGGAGGAACATTAGCAAACAGCAGCTCAGAGGAGAACGCATGTTCTGCAGGTTTATGAATATTAATATTCAAAAGTGCATCTGTCCATCATAAAAGTGCATCTATCCATCATAAAAGTGCATCTGTCCATCATAAAAGTGCATCTGTCCATCATAAAAGTGTATCTATCCATCATAAAAGTGCATCTGTCCATCATAAAAGTGCATCTGTCCATCATAAAAGTGCGTCTGTCCATCATAAAAGTGCATCTGTCCATCATAAAAGTGCATCTATCCATCATAAAAGTGCATCTGTCCATCATAAAAGTGCATCTATCCATCATAAAAGTGCATCTGTCCATCATAAAAGTGCATCTGTCCATCATAAAAGTGCATCTATCCATCATAAAAGTGCATCTGTCCATCATAAAAGTGCATCTGTCCATCATAAAAGTGCATCTATCCATCATAAAAGTGCATCTGTCCATCATAAAAGTGCATCTATCCATCATAAAAGTGCATCTGTCCATCATAAAAGTGCATCTGTCCATCATAAAAGTGCATCTATCCATCATAAAAGTGCATCTATCCATCATAAAAGTGCATCTATCCATCATAAAAGTGCATCTGTCCATCATAAAAGTGCATCTATCCATCATAAAAGTGCATCTGTCCATCATAAAAGTGCATCTATCCATCATAAAAGTGCATCTGTCCATCATAAAAGTGCATCTGTCCATCATAAAAGTGCATCTATCCATCATAAAAGTGCATCCATCCATCATAAAAGTGCATCTATCCATCATAAAAGTGCATCTATCCATCATAAAAGTGCATCCATCCATCATAAAAGTGCCTCTATTCATCATAAAAGTGCATCTATTCATCATAAAAGTGCATCTATTCATCATAAAAGTGCATCTATCCATCATAAAAGTGCATCTGTCCATCATAAAAGTGCATCTGTCCATCATAAAAGTGCATCTATTCATCATAAAAGTGCATCTATCCATCATAAAAGTGCATCTATTCATCATAAAAGTGCCTCTGTTCATCATAAAAGTGCATCTGTCCATCATAAAAGTGCATCTGTCCATCATAAAAGTGCATCTGTCCATCATAAAAGTGCATCTATCCATCATAAAAGTGCATCTATCCATCATAAAAGTGCATCTGTCCATCATAAAAGTGCATCTGTCCATCATAAAAGTGCATCTATCCATCATAAAAGTGCATCTATCCATCATAAAAGTGCATCTGTCCATCATAAAAGTGCATCTGTCCATCATAAAAGTGCATCTGTCCATCATAAAAGTGCATCTGTCCATCATAAAAGTGCATCTATCCATCATAAAAGTGCATCTGTCCATCATAAAAGTGCATCTGTCCATCATAAAAGTGCATCTATCCATCATAAAAGTGCATCTATCCATCATAAAAGTGCATCTCTACATCATAAAAGTGCATCTATCCATCATAAAAGTGCGTCTGTCCATCATAAAAGTGCATCTGTCCATCATAAAAGTGCATCTATCCATCATAAAAGTGCATCTGTCCATCATAAAAGTGCATCTATCCATCATAAAAGTGCATCTATCCATCATAAAAGTGCATCTGTCCATCATAAAAGTGCATCTGTCCATCATAAAAGTGCATCTATCCATCATAAAAGTGCATCTATCCATCATAAAAGTGCATCTGTCCATCATAAAAGTGCATCTGTCCATCATAAAAGTGCATCTGTCCATCATAAAAGTGCATCTGTCCATCATAAAAGTGCATCTATCCATCATAAAAGTGCATCTATCCATCATAAAAGTGCATCTGTCCATCATAAAAGTGCATCTGTCCATCATAAAAGTGCATCTGTCCATCATAAAAGTGCATCTGTCCATCATAAAAGTGCATCTATCCATCATAAAAGTGCATCTGTCCATCATAAAAGTGCATCTGTCCATCATAAAAGTGCATCTATCCATCATAAAAGTGCATCTATCCATCATAAAAGTGCATCTCTACATCATAAAAGTGCATCTGTCCATCATAAAAGTGCATCTGTCCATCATAAAAGTGCATCTGTCCATCATAAAAGTGCATCTATCCATCATAAAAGTGCATCTGTCCATCATAAAAGTGCATCTATCCATCATAAAAGTGCATCTATCCATCATAAAAGTGCATCTGTCCATCATAAAAGTGCATCTGTCCATCATAAAAGTGCATCTATCCATCATAAAAGTGCATCTATCCATCATAAAAGTGCATCTCTACATCATAAAAGTGCATCTATCCATCATAAAAGTGCGTCTGTCCATCATAAAAGTGCGTCTGTCCATCATAAAAGTGCATCTATCCATCATAAAAGTGCATCTATCCATCATAAAAGTGCATCTATCCATCATAAAAGTGCATCTGTCCATCATAAAAGTGCGTCTGTCCATCATAAAAGTGCGTCTGTCCATCATAAAAGTGCGTCTGTCCATCATAAAAGTGCATCTATCCATCATAAAAGTGCATCTATCCATCATAAAAGTGCATCTATTCATCATAAAAGTGCGTCTATCCATCATAAAAGTGCATCTATCCATCATAAAAGTGCATCTGTCCATCATAAAAGTGCATCTATCCATCATAAAAGTGCATCCATCCATCATAAAAGTGCATCTATCCATCATAAAAGTGCATCTATCCATCATAAAAGTGCATCTATCCATCATAAAAGTGCGTCTGTCCATCATAAAAGTGCGTCTGTCCATCATAAAAGTGCATCTATCCATCATAAAAGTGCATCTATCCATCATAAAAGTGCATCTATCCATCATAAAAGTGCATCTGTCCATCATAAAAGTGCATCTATCCATCATAAAAGTGCATCTATCCATCATAAAAGTGCATCTATCCATCATAAAAGTGCATCTATCCATCATAAAAGTGCATCTATCCATCATAAAAGTGCATCTATCCATCATAAAAGTGCGTCTGTCCATCATAAAAGTGCGTCTGTCCATCATAAAAGTGCATCTATCCATCATAAAAGTGCATCCATCCATCATAAAAGTGCATCTATCCATCATAAAAGTGCATCTATCCATCATAAAAGTGCATCTGTCCATCATAAAAGTGCATCTATCCATCATAAAAGTGCATCCATCCATCATAAAAGTGCATCTATCCATCATAAAAGTGCATCTATCCATCATAAAAGTGCATCTGTCCATCATAAAAGTGCATCTATCCATCATAAAAGTGCATCCATCCATCATAAAAGTGCATCTATCCATCATAAAAGTGCATCTATCCATCATAAAAGTGCATCTATCCATCATAAAAGTGCGTCTATCCATCATAAAAGTGCATCTATCCATCATAAAAGTGCATCTATCCATCATAAAAGTGCATCTATCCATCATAAAAGTGCATCTATCCATCATAAAAGTGCATCTGTCCATCATAAAAGTGCATCTGTCCATCATAAAAGTGCATCTATCCATCATAAAAGTGCATCCATCCATCATAAAAGTGCATCTATCCATCATAAAAGTGCATCTATCCATCATAAAAGTGCATCTGTCCATCATAAAAGTGCATCTATCCATCATAAAAGTGCATCCATCCATCATAAAAGTGCATCTATCCATCATAAAAGTGCATCTATCCATCATAAAAGTGCATCTATTCATCATAAAAGTGCATCTATCCATCATAAAAGTGCATCTGTCCATCATAAAAGTGCATCTATCCATCATAAAAGTGCATCCATCCATCATAAAAGTGCATCTATCCATCATAAAAGTGCATCTATCCATCATAAAAGTGCATCTGTCCATCATAAAAGTGCATCTATCCATCATAAAAGTGCATCCATCCATCATAAAAGTGCATCTATCCATCATAAAAGTGCATCTATCCATCATAAAAGTGCATCTGTCCATCATAAAAGTGCATCTATCCATCATAAAAGTGCATCCATCCATCATAAAAGTGCATCTATCCATCATAAAAGTGCATCTATCCATCATAAAAGTGCATCTGTCCATCATAAAAGTGCGTCTGTCCATCATAAAAGTGCGTCTGTCCATCATAAAAGTGCATCTATCCATCATAAAAGTGCATCTATCCATCATAAAAGTGCATCTATCCATCATAAAAGTGCATCTGTCCATCATAAAAGTGCATCTATCCATCATAAAAGTGCATCTATCCATCATAAAAGTGCATCTATCCATCATAAAAGTGCATCTATCCATCATAAAAGTGCATCTATCCATCATAAAAGTGCGTCTATCCATCATAAAAGTGCATCTATCCATCATAAAAGTGCATCTATCCATCATAAAAGTGCATCCATCCATCATAAAAGTGCATCTATCCATCATAAAAGTGCATCTATTCATCATAAAAGTGCGTCTATCCATCATAAAAGTGCATCTGTCCATCATAAAAGTGCATCTATTCATCATAAAAGTGCATCTATCCATCATAAAAGAGGAAGATGATTCTCTGCCGCTGGAAGCAATCACAGGTTCATTAGTAAGAGTAGTAAGCCTGAAACTCCTCAGACCGAGGATCCCTCTCTCCTGATTGGAGAATCCCTCATGGAGAAACTGATTCTGTAATAACTGGGGTTTTCACTGCATTATCAATATACATTGATTTTTGGAATGTGTTTTATTGTCCTCTGACTTCTTGATAATATTATGATGAATTATTATAAACCAGAACACTTTTAATAAACCACATGGCAGGAAATATAAACCACACACTCTGCATGATGGGAAACAACTCCATCAGCAGAGAGAGAGAGAGAGAGAGAGAGAGAGAGAGAGAGAGAGAGAGAGAGAGAGAGAGAGAGAGAGAGAGAGAGAGAGAGAGAGAGAGAGAGAGAGAGAGAGAGAGAGAGAGAGAGAGAGAGAGAGAGAGAGAGAGAGAGAGAGAATCCATCTCTCCATCCATCCATAATCCATCTCTCCATCTATCTCTCCATCCATCTCTCTATCCATCCATAATCCATCTCTCCATCCATCCATAATCCATCTCTCCATCCATCCATAATCCATCCATCTCTCCATCCATCCATAATCCATCTCTCCATCCATAATCCATCCATCTCTCTATCCATCCATAATCCATCTCTCCATCCATCCATAATCCATCTCTCCATCCATCCATAATCCATCCATCTCTCCATCCATCCATAATCCATCCATCTCTCTATCTATCTCTCCATCCATCCATAATCCATCCATCTCTCCATCCATCCATAATCCATCTCTCCATCCATCCATAATCCATCTCTCCATTCATCCATAATCCATCTCTCCATCCATCCATAATCCATCTCTCCATTCATCCATAATCCATCTCTCTATCCATCCATAATCCATCTCTCCATCCATCCATAATCCATCTCTCCATGCATCCATAATCTATCTCTCCATCCATAATCCATCCATCTCTCCATCCATCCATAATCCATCTCTCCATCCATCCAGGTATCCATCCATCCAGCCAGCCAGCCATCTCTCCCTCCATCCATCCAGCCAGCCAGCCATCTCTCCCTCCATCCATCCAGCCATCCATCCATTTATCTCTCCATCCATCCATCTCTCCATCCATCTCTCCATCCATCCGCCCATCCATCTATCTATCCATCCATCTAGGTATCCATCCACCCATCCAGCCATATCTCCCTCCATCCATCCATCCATTTATCTCTCCATCCATCCAGCCAGCCATCTCTCCCTCCATCCATCCATCCATTTATCTCTCCATCCATCCGCCCATCCATCTCTCTATCCATCCACCCATCCATCCAGGTATCCATCCATCCATCCAGCCAGCCATCTCTCCCTCCATCCACCCATCCATCCAGGTATCCATCCATCCAGCCAGCCAGCCATCTCTCCCTCCATCCACCCATCCATCCAGGTATCCATCCATCCATCCAGCCAGCCATCTCTCCCTCCATCCACCCATCCATCCAGGTATCCATCCATCCAGCCAGCCAGCCATCTCTCCCTCCATCCAGCCATCCATCCATTTATCTCTCCATCCATCCATCTCTCCATCCATCCGCCCATCCATCTCTCTATCCATCCATCTAGGTATCCATCCACCCATCCAGCCATCTCTCCCTCCATCCATCCATCCATTTATCTCTCCATCCATCCAGCCAGCCATATCTACCTCCATCCATCCATCCATTTATCTCTCCATCCATCCATCCATTTCTCTCCATCCATCCAGGTATCCATCCATTTATCTCTCCATCCATCCATCTCTCCCTCCATCCATCTAGGTATCCCTCCATCCATCCAGCCATCCATCCATCCAGGTATCCATCTATTTATCTCTCCATCCATCCATCCATCCATCCAGCCAGCCATCTCTCCCTCCATCCATCTAGGTATCCATCCATCTATCCATCTATCCATCCATCTATCCATCTATCTATCATCTATCATCCATCTCTGTCTATAACCATCCATCTCTCCCTCCATCCATCTAGGTATCCATCCATCTATCCATCTATCCATCCATCTCTCTATCCATCTATCCATCCATCTATCTCTCCATCCATCTATCCATCTATCTCTCCATCCATCTATCCATCTATCTCTCCATCCATCTATCCATCTATCCATCCATCTATCTCTCCATCCATCTATCCATCTATCCATCCATCTATCTCTCCATCCATTTATCTCTCCATCCATCCACCTGCTCCATCTCATGACTACATGTTCGGCTAAACCTCACAGCGGTCAAGAACTGGGTCATCTCTCACTCCAAAAATCAGAAATCATAATTTCTCTTGAACTTACAATAAATAGTAATATAATCAGACGTTTATGGGTGTGATTCGGCAGCTGGACTCAGACCAGCTGATTTCCACAAAGGTCCATCAACCATTAGCAAAGCTTTACGTCTGAATCTTCAACAGCAGGAAGGGCCAGTGAAGCGCTCTAGCCCAGTGGAAGCCCAGTGGAAGCCCAGTGGAAGAGCTCTAGCCCAGTGGAAGCCCAGTGGAAGAGCTCTAGCCCAGTGGAAGCCCAGTGGAAGAGCTCTAGCCCAGTGGAAGCCCAGTGGAAGAGCTCTAGCCCAGTGGAAGCCCAGTGGAAGAGCTCTAGCCCAGTGGAAGCCCAGTGGAAGAGCTCTAGCCCGGTGGAAGCCCAGTGGAAGCCCAGTGGAAGAGCTCTAGCCCAGTGGAAGCCCAGTGGAAGAGCTCTAGCCCAGTGGAAGCCCAGTGGAAGAGCTCTAGCCCAGTGGAAGCCCAGTGGAAGAGCTCTAGCCCAGTGGAAGCCCAGTGGAAGAGCTCTAGCCCGGTGGAAGCCCAGTGGAAGCCCAGTGGAAGAGCTCTAGCCCAGTGGAAGCCCAGTGGAAGAGCTCTAGCCCGGTGGAAGCCCAGTGGAAGCCCAGTGGAAGAGCTCTAGCCCAGTGGAAGCCCAGTGGAAGCCCAGTGGAAGAGCTCTAGCCCAGTGGAAGCCCAGTGGAAGAGCTCTAGCCCAGTGGAAGCCCAGTGGAAGAGCTCTAGCCCAGTGGAAGCCCAGTGGAAGCCCAGTGGAAGAGCTCTAGCCCAGTGGAAGCCCATTGGAAGCCCAGTGGAAGAGCTCTAGCCCATTGGAAGCCCAGTGGAAGAGCTCTAGCCCAGTGGAAGCCCAGTGGAAGAGCTCTAGCCCAGTGGAAGCCCAGTGGAAGCCCAGTGGAAGAGCTCTAGCCCAGTGGAAGCCCATTGGAAGCCCAGTGGAAGAGCTCTAGCCCATTGGAAGCCCAGTGGAAGAGCTCTAGCCCAGTGGAAGCCCAGTGGAAGAGCTCTAGCCCAGTGGAAGCCCAGTGGAAGAGCTCTAGCCCAGTGGAAGCCCAGTGGAAGAGCTCTAGCCCAGTGGAAGCCCAGTGGAAGAGCTCTAGCCCAGTGGAAGCCCAGTGGAAGAGCTCTAGCCCGGTGGAAGCCCAGTGGAAGCCCAGTGGAAGAGCTCTAGCCCAGTGGAAGCCCAGTGGAAGAGCTCTAGCCCAGTGGAAGCCCAGTGGAAGAGCTCTAGCCCAGTGGAAGCCCAGTGGAAGAGCTCTAGCCCAGTGGAAGCCCAGTGGAAGAGCTCTAGCCCGGTGGAAGCCCAGTGGAAGCCCAGTGGAAGAGCTCTAGCCCAGTGGAAGCCCAGTGGAAGAGCTCTAGCCCGGTGGAAGCCCAGTGGAAGCCCAGTGGAAGAGCTCTAGCCCAGTGGAAGCCCAGTGGAAGCCCAGTGGAAGAGCTCTAGCCCAGTGGAAGCCCAGTGGAAGAGCTCTAGCCCAGTGGAAGCCCAGTGGAAGAGCTCTAGCCCAGTGGAAGCCCAGTGGAAGCCCAGTGGAAGAGCTCTAGCCCAGTGGAAGCCCATTGGAAGCCCAGTGGAAGAGCTCTAGCCCATTGGAAGCCCAGTGGAAGAGCTCTAGCCCAGTGGAAGCCCAGTGGAAGAGCTCTAGCCCAGTGGAAGCCCAGTGGAAGCCCAGTGGAAGAGCTCTAGCCCAGTGGAAGCCCATTGGAAGCCCAGTGGAAGAGCTCTAGCCCAGTGGAAGCCCAGTGGAAGAGCTCTAGCCCAGTGGAAGCCCAGTGGAAGAGCTCTAGCCCAGTGGAAGCCCATTGAAAGCCCAGTGGAAGAGCTCTAGCCCAGTGGAAGCCCAGTGGAAGAGCTCTAGCCCAGTGGAAGCCCAGTGGAAGCCCAGTGGAAGAGCTCTAGCCCAGTTGAAGCCCAGTGGAAGAGCTCTAGCCCAGTGGAAGCCCAGTGGAAGCCCAGTGGAAGAGCTCTAGCCCAGTGGAAGCCCAGTGGAAGCCCAGTGGAAGAGCTCTAGCCCAGTGGAAGCCCAGTGGAAGCCCAGTGGAAGAGCTCTAGCCCAGTGGAAGCCCAGTGGAAGAGCTCTAGCCCAGTGGAAGCCCAGTGGAAGCCCAGTGGAAGCCCAGTGGAAGAGCTCTAGCCCAGTGGAAGCCCAATGAAGCCCATTGGAAGCCCAGTGGAAGAGCTCTAGCCCAGTGGAAGAGCTCTAGCCCAGTGGAAGCCCAGTGGAAGCCCATTGGAAGCCCATTGGAAGCCCAGTGGAAGAGCTCTAGCCCAGTGGAAGCCCAGTGGAAGAGCTCTAGCCCAGTGGAAGCCCAGTGGAAGAGCTCTAGCCCAGTGGAAGAGCTCTAGCCCAGTGGAAGCCCAGTGGAAGAGCTCTAGCCCAGTGGAAGCCCAGTGGAAAAGCTCTAGCCCAGTGGAAGCCCAGTGGAAGAGCTCTAGCCCAGTGGAAGCCCAGTGGAAGAGCTCTAGCCCAGTGGAAGCCCAGTGAAGCCCAGTGGAAGCCCAGTGAAAGCCCAGTGAAAGCCCAGTGAAAGCCCAGTGGAAGAGCTCTAGCCCAGTGGAAGCCCAGTGGAAGCCCAGTGAAGCCCAGTGGAAGCCCAGTGGAAGCCCAGTGAAAGCCCAGTGGAAGCCCAGTGGAAGCCCAGTGGAAGCCCAGTGAAAGCCCAGTGGAAGCCCAGTGGAAGCCCAGTGGAAGCCCAGTGGAAGCCCAGTGGAAGCCCAGTGAAGCCCAGTGGAAGCCCAGTGGAAGCCCAGTGGAAGCCCAGTGGAAGCCCAGTGGAAGCCCAGTGAAGCCCAGTGGAAGCCCAGTGGAAGCCCAGTGGAAGCCCAGTGGAAGCCCAGTGGAAGCCCAGTGAAGCCCAGTGAAGCCCAGTGGAAGCCCAGTGGAAGCCCAGTGAAGCCCAGTGAAGCCCAGTGGAAGCCCAGTGGAAGCCCAGTGGAAGCCCAGTGGAAGCCCAGTGGAAGCCCAGTGGAAGCCCAGTGGAAGCCCAGTGGAAGCCCAGTGGAAGCCCAGTGAAGCCCAGTGGAAGCCCAGTGAAGCCCAGTGGAAGCCCAGTGGAAGCCCAGTGAAGCCCAGTGGAAGCCCAGTGAAGCCCAGTGAAGCCCAGTGGAAGCCCAGTGAAGCCCAGTGAAGCCCAGTGGAAGCCCAGTGGAAGCCCAGTGGAAGCCCAGTGGAAGCCCAGTGGAAGCCCAGTGGAAGCCCAGTGGAAGCCCAGTGGAAGCCCAGTGGAAGCCCAGTGGAAGCCCAGTGGAAGCCCAGTGGAAGCCCAGTGGAAGCCCAGAGGAAGCCCAGTGAAGCCCAGTCTGAAACACCTCATCTTGTGATTGCTGACAAAGGCCTCATTTACTTCCTTCATGCGATTTGGAAAATCCTAGTATTTGCGGCTTATGGAGCACAAAAGGCCCATTGAGGGCTGAGACGTCTGAACACGCTAAATATTTATGTGTAATTGCGCATCCAGGACTCAATGCTGGATTTGGCCACACAGTTCATGGATACAGTGATATTCATAAGCAGCTCAGCGGTCCACTATTAATAACTCTAAGGAGAGTTCCTCTTCGCCATCACACAAACACATCTGGAAAACTGAGGACTGACAAGTTTATTAAAGAGCATTATCTTATCTAAAACATCCTCCATAATAGCTTTACTATTGTTTATTCAAGAGGAACTCGTTTGCCTAAACCTCGACTCGCCCTGATCTACCACACGTTTACATAATCATTTCCATACAGCGCAATAACAGGTGAGATTTCGACAAAACCACAGCGTCAGGAGGGATTCCAGAGGGTTAGTTGAGAACCAGGGATAACTTTTACACAACTCAACATTTTAGGGGCACAACCAGAAAAATTAGGACAAATCAACACGCTAACCAAATCTACTAATGTCCACTGTATTATTAATAATACTCTGATAATACAGACTAACATCTGAGAGCAGTGGCACCAGCGCTAGAGCAAGGTTCATTTAATCATAAAATGACTATTGTTTTGTTAATAACTGCAGTTACTAATAATAGTACATGTTTGTTTATTGGAAATGTAACAGTGAAGCGCTGAGCTCGAGTTGTAATGCAGAAAAAAATAACAGTAATGTGCTAAAACCTAAAATTTTTATATTCCACTCTTATTAAAGCTACACTTTTTTTTAGTTTATTCTTAGCTAAAAACACTTAGTTCTTTCAAATATATATGTGCTCATTAATGTATATTTACTTCTTTCAAGTAATAAAGTATTCTGGTAAGTTTATAATATGCCATTGTAAACACATACGGGTGAGGGTTTGAATGCGGGTCGCCATGTTGATCCTCCATCTTGAAAGTACATTAGCCAAAGAGGGACATTCCCGTAAATTCAAGCTTGGCCTTTGGCGTTTTAACACTCGATGGCTCCGTGTCCAATGTGGACGAGGTCAAACTGGAAGCCATGTTAATCTTGGACTAAATCAGCCACCGTAGGAGTTAAAACGAAATCGGAGAGGAACAGAAACTAATATTCACTGGATGGTCATACACCAGTTCACCACTAGATGGAGGAAAATATCACACAGTGGAGCTTTAAACGTACCATTGTTCTTCTATAGTCTCACACTGAACTAAAAGAAACACTCTTTACTTGTTTTCTGTGTAATCCAGTCACAATTTGAAGAAAAGTTTTAGTTTTTCATGAGACTTTGTGACTTCCTACTTTTTTCCATATATTAAGGAGTGGAAATGTCTAATAAGTCAAATAAGTGCTCATATGCCGCCACCTACTGGTTATAGTGAGGGTATATTTTGCAATAAAGTGTCTAGCACCTTTACACTTTTAGTTTTAAAAATCATCACACTAAAAATAATATTAAAATTTGATAATATTTAGAGCTTTGAAGTGTGCAACACTTGAAGTGATTTCAGTTATACTGTAATATAACATCATTAATGTTTCATATAGACATCAGTGATACTGGCCTTCATTCATAAAAAGATGCCATTACAACACATATTTAAAATATGCGGTCTTTAAATTGTTTCTTCATTAATTTGGAGAGTAACTGAAATTATTACAATATCAAAATATTAAAAACTCCAATGTTTTTAGTTGCAATTAATTACAGAAAAAAATTTGATAACATTTTTTTTTTTTACTATCAATTCACAGCACTAATATTTATTTGTGACTTGATGTGTGTAGAGTGCAGCGTTAATGTGCATCATGCAGTATTTGTCCTGAAAAGCAAACGTGATGTTTGTTACCTCAATAAATTTAAGGTCATTCCTATTTTATGTTTTATGTTCTATTATATTAACATTAAAAACACACTCTTTTTACGCCTAAAATAACAGTTAAGGGTAAAAAAAAAACTGTGCTGGGAAAAGGAGTCAGAATGCGCACGGGATAATTTCAAGCTACAGGCAAAACATCTGATTAAAACATCAAAAAATAACTAGGGAATCACCAAAATGCAAGAATAATTCTGCCTTCATTAGTGTAAGTGGCGATTGATAGAGGATAATAATATATAATGTAATGAACTGACGGTAATGTTGTGCTGTTGACGCTCGCGCAGACTCTCGAGGAGAAATCACAACAAATGAGCGCCGCTCATACAAAGAAACTCAGTTAACACACACGGTTAAAATGACAAATTGTGGAGTTTTTATATTTATAACATATGATAGCCTACAGTACATCACAGAATCAAGAGTGCCATCACGACTGAAAATGATTTCATAGGACAGTTCCATAAACAGTTAATTAACATTTTACATTTTAGATGATATATTCACTGTTTTTGTTCGATTTCAGCAGCGAAAATAGTTCCAAACAAAGATCACAGCAGAACCATAACGCATCTCACAGCAACGGTGTGTGTTACTGAATGATTCAGTGTTTGAATCAAAGATTCAATGACCTGTTCATAAACGACTACCTTGTTCTTGAATGAATCATCCGTTTAAATGAATCGACTCAATGACTCGCTCATTAAGACTCCAGTGTGAGAGTTCACGTGTTAGTGCAAAAAAAAAAAACAACGTTAACGGGATAGTTCCCCCAATAATGAACGTTCACTCATCATTTACTCACCCTCAAGTTGTTCCCAACATAAAAGAAGATATTTTGAAGAATGTCGGAAACCAAACAGTCGAGACGCACCAGTGAATTCCATAGTAAGACAAACAAGAAGAAACTCATACGGGTTTGGGTTTTCATTATTGGGTGAAATACCCCTTTAATAAAGGCCATTTCATTTCCATGACTTTCCACTTGGGATTATTGGATAAGCAATTGAAATAGCTAAAAAAAATATATATATATATTAGGGCTGTCAAAAAATGTATCGCGATTAATCGCATCCAAAATAAAAGTTTGTGTTTACATAATATATGTGTGTGTACTCTGTTAATTATTATCTATATATAAATACACACATATTCATGTATATATTTAAGAAATATTTGCATGTATATACTGGATATACTTTTATATAATCTATAATATATATAAATGTTTTATATATAAAAATAATGTTTTTTTCTTAAATATATACATGCTTGTGTGTGTATTTATATATAGATAATAATTAACAGAGCACACACACATATATTATGTAAACACAAACTTTTATTATATATATATATATATATGTGACCCGTGCTGGGAAAAGGAGTCAGAATGCACACAGGATAATTTAAAGCTACAGGCAAAACAAGTGAAAAATGTCGTTTTGGGGATTTTTGGGGTTCCTCATCTAGCAATCCCATTCTCCAAATAGCAAGGAAACATCTAAAAGTGTCTTTATTTGTACGTTTTCTGAGAGGAGCACATTTCCCTTGTCAAGGCTCCAGACTAACTTTTTGTCTTGGTTGCACTGGTGCACTTAACTTTTTTTTTTATTTTTTATGCAGTTACACAGGAATTAAAATCACGGGAAAAATGCTTTGAACATTACTATTTTAAAACTACAGTTTTAACAAAGTGTTATATAATTAATTTAAAAGATAATTCAATAATAAACAATGCAACCCTCTACGCACACCTTCGCAATAGAATCGCCATTGGCTAGTACATTTTTTTGTTTAGTCGCCAGAATGATAATCTTTATTTTATTATATTATACTATATATATATATAGATATAAATATATATGTATTTTCCACCAAATGTATCAATATCTTTGTAAAATGGCACAGCTTTTTAAATATCTGAACGTTCACGCTTAACATCAGTCAATCAAGCACTAGACTATGTTATGATATTATGATAATCAATCACTATTTAATGATAGAATTTTAGTAATTAGAACGAAAACTGTTGGTAAGCATGTATGAACGCATATTTGTCATTTAACTGAACTTTGGACTGGTGGTGGTGCTTAAGATATTGTTGGTGTTTCTGTAAAAAAAAAATAGATAATAGTAATTATATTATAGATAATAATACTACTACTAATTCTACTACTAATAACAATATACAACCCAATAAGGATTGATGAGCTGACAGCATTCGCTCAAACTGATTTGCTGAAATTAAAACCGGG
Source organism: Gobio gobio (assembly GCF_949357685.1). Classification (NCBI taxonomy): domain Eukaryota; kingdom Metazoa; phylum Chordata; class Actinopteri; order Cypriniformes; family Gobionidae; genus Gobio; species Gobio gobio. Next base: position 50,027,882 of record NC_137111.1, read on the forward strand.
ACAGGAAAAGATGAGCGCCAGCCAATGAGATTGCTGTTTGTGCATTAGCTCCGCCCACTACCGGAAAAAACGGCATATCTTCTGCTTGTTTTTAAAAGCTGAATAATTCCAAATGAACTCCGTTATTTTGACAGGAAAATAAAAAAGAATATTGTTAACATGTAGCGCGTCGATTTTGCATGTAAGACGCTCGTGCGCGTGTGTGAGAAATCCGCTCAACAAAGCCACAGAGTTCTTCACACTAGAGTTTACGGTATGTCAGATGAGCAGATTTGAAATCGTATAGATCACTTGACGAGAGCGAAACTCTCAAGCGCTCATTCAGAGTGTTAAAATATATTTGTGCAAAACTTATTCTTAGCATCACACACACAGGCGAATAATATCTGAGAATTTATTAGCCAATGGCTAATGATAGATATTATTTAATCGCCCAGGCTGAAGATTTACTCGCATATGCAAGTGTTTTACTCGCATTGTAGAGGGTTGCAATGAAATACAACTCATCATAAATAAGAATACAGAATTTTTAAAGGGGTCATGAACTGGCTTTTTTTATACTGTTGTCTGAGGTCAACTTATGACGTTTGTGTGGTTTATTATGAATTATTACGGGAAGATCACCGCAGGATTAACAGTGGTCGAAAGTTTTTTCAAAGAGCCAGAAAGTAACTTTGCAGCAGGCACAGCAAATGAACAATGAAACTAACGTTAGCGTTTCAGGGAGGACAGTAGCTATATCCGCAAATATCGTTCTCAACGAGATTATTTTTGGAATATAATATAACACTGCACAATCACAGTAGTGACGGCGACTGGGTTAAGCATTTACTGTATATGAGGGAAATTTGCCAGTCTCTTCAAAGGAAGATTACAAACAAATGATTACACACGACAATTTAGTTTTGGTGGTTTGTTTGACGATGTGAGTACAGGACTCTTTCACTGTAATGGTAACGTTAGACATTTTTTTAAATTTGCCTAAAACATATGGAGCTATTCCTAGATGATTTGATTCTCGCGCCACCTGAGCGGACACTGACAGGCGGTTGTCATGACAATGACGTATTTTAGGGCGGCACAATTTCACGTTCATTCTCTTGCTCTCTTACACACACACACACACCTTCAGTGAAATGGACTCACAAACAGTTTCAGCGTCGCACAAACACTCTCAAGGCCTGTTCACACCGGGACGATTTTCGCACGTGTGTTTAACGCCTCGTGACTAAACAAAGGGCAGCAATGTGAGTGTGCACACCGACCGGTATCGGTAATTGTACCCAACGGTACCTTTTATTCGGTACTTTAGGGATGTTTACATCAATAACTGTATATAAACTATAAGTCATTTATAAAAGTGCTATTGACATTATGCCAGAGCTGCCCTGGTCTCTGTCTGCCATTGTCTGTGATGTTTGATTACTGTAATATTTACTAGTAAATAGTAGGCTAGGTACTTAATTTAATTCATAAAAACAACCATATTATATTTTTTTTCTTTTTAATTTCATTTATATGAAAATATTTCCTACAAATTATGTGCTGTGTGTTATCTGGTAATCAAATGAAGACATTCATTTAATTTATCTTTTAATTTAAATAAACTTTTTTTTGTCAAACAAAGTGCTGCACAACTGAGCTTTATACGGTTAAAATTAAAACATGAAGAAAATGTTTTATTTATTACTTAAATAATAAAGTTGATAATTTATTACTACATTAGTGTTAGTATTATTATTAAATTGAGACGCATCTAAATTCTGCTGTACAACGGTCATATATTTGTCAAGTTAAGACAACAAAATAGTCCAAACAAAGATCACAGCGCATTCTCAAAGCAACACACTGCGGCGTTTAGAGCGAATCGACTCGCTGATGGTTTAGTTTCATGTTTAATAAAAAGTATAATTGCGTTTTTTCCTAACATTTCTCATTTGTATATTTAATAAAATTCTTTATAAACATTAATCTCATAACATTATTTACTGCAGTTGTAATTTTGCAGTGTTTAATTTGATTGGCAACAGCCCTATCGTGTCTTATTATAACTGCATTTATTGATCAAATGTAAGACTATGACATGAAAGATAACAAAAATGGCCTTTATAAAGTTAAATAATGGTGTAAATATAAAAAAAAATATGCATGTAAAAGCTGATAGCACACTGATGAAAATATTGCCTCAGTTAAATGTTTACACCACCAAAAATATTTTTTCCACCTGGATAAGCACATGAAAAGTATATAATGTATATAAAATGTATATAATTTAATATATAACATAAAATGACAACAGAAAACTCATCAGAAAAAAATGCTGGGATGTTTCAAGTCATGTTTGGGTCAAATTATGGGCAAACCGTTGGGTTTAAGATTTTAAGATTTCAAAATTTAAACCAACGGTTAGGTTTTAAAAAGTCAACCAACGGTTAGGGCTTTAAATTTAAACCAACGGTTCGTTTTTAAAATTTAAACCAACGGCTGAAAACGTTAAACCAACGGCTGAGTTTGTCCATATTTAACCCAAACATGGATTGAAACATCCCAGCGTTTTTTAGAGTGTATACACACATTTACTAACATCCAACTAACTCTCAAGTTGAGTTGACAAGTATGTTACCCAGTAACCTTCCTAACCAGCCACTGGCATTGACGTGTGCCCAGTGTAAACTGCTGTCAATCACCGCTTCAAGAGATTCAAGATTCAAGAGTTTTATTTGTCACATACACAGTTATATACACAATATACAACTGGCAGTGAAATGTAAACAGGTCCGCTCCATGGACAGTGCAAATAACAGTTACAAGAAATTAAATAGAAATAGAATAAAATTAGAATAAAAAGTATTAACATAAGTAGAATTATAAATAAATCAAGTAAAAGATAAAAATAGGAAATAAGATAAAAATAAAAATATAAAAAATATGTGGATATGATAAGTGAGATAAACTGTAGACTTAAAAATAAGTGGTTAACATAAAATATCAATAACACTCAATCAATCACAATCAATAACACTGATCTCTGAGTGGAAACCCAGAGGTTGTAGGTTCGAATGCCATTCGAGTTCATTCATCCTCATTGACCAGCTCAGTTTACCTCAGGTAACTGCAGCAGGACTAGTATAAGTGCAGGACAGTGGAAGAAACATCTGTTATTAGTAACAAAACAGCGACTTACATCTTCAAACAGTGATCCAACGTTGGCAGTAACCAGCAATATTCCCGGGTCCAGCGCTGTCAGCTTCCCCCCCATAATTAATTAGCTCGCGATCCGAACTAATGAGCTAATTTGCGCTGTTTCTGGACCGAGCAGTGCTGTGGAGTCGAGTAGTGTTTCGTCGGGGCAAACGCTGCGGGTTCGAGTCTCGATCAGCTGGGCTCGTGCATACTCGTGCGCGTCTTGTACGCAAAATCAGAGCGCGGTCCGTCCTTAAACGCGTCAGGCTTTACTTCTTCGCCGTCTCGGCAATGATTTGAAGACTTCCCCGGGTTAATCCGCCGGTGTGTTGCGCGTGTTTCGCTGTCGTTCTGTTCTCCCGTGCGCGCATTGCTCGCGTTTGTTGAGGGAGGACACACCGCTGCTGGAGTGAGTCCTGCGCTGCCCTGACGTCACTGAGCCAATGGAAAAACGCGTCTCTTAAAGGGGCAACGCGTTATCCGTTACGCATTGACGTTGCTTCAAAGAGCAACACAGCGGAGCCCCTTTAAGAGCCGCGGACTTCCTTTGGGTTACTGATCGTGTGTGTGTGTGTGTGTGTGTGTGTGTGTGTGTGTGTGTGTGTGTGTGTGTGTGTGTGTGTGTGTGTGTGTGTGTGTGTGTGTGTGTGTGTGTGTGTGTGTGTGTGTGTGTGTGTGTGTGTGTGTGGGCATGTTTTTGTGAAATATCAGGACACAAATGTGTATAATGACATGGGTATGACACAGGTATTACAAAAAGAGGGTGAAATATGAGGACGTTCCCCATGTCCTCACTTTTCAAAATGCTTATAAATCATACAGAACAAGTTTTTTTTCACAGAAAGTGAACTGCACAGTCTCCTGTGATGGCTAGGTTTAGGGGCAGTGTGTGTGTGTGTGTAGCGTGTGTGTGGAGGTGTGTGTGTGTGTGTGTGTGTGTGTGTGTGTGTGTGTGTGTGTGTGTGTGTGTGTGTGTGTGTGTGTGTGTGTGTGTGTGTGTGTGTGTGTGTGTGTGTGTGTGTGTGTGTGTGTGTGTGTGTGTGTGTGTGTGTGTGTGTGTGTGTGTGTGTGTGTGTGTTATGGGTAGGTTTAGGGGCAGTGTAAGGGGATAGAAAATACGGTTTGTACGGTATAAAAACCATTACGCCTATGGAATGTCCTCACATTTCACAAAAACAAACATGTGTTGTGTGTGTGTGTGTGTGTGTGTGTGTGCAGGGTTGCCAACTCTCACGCATTTGGCCTGATACTCACGCTTTCAGGCTCAGTCTCACGCTCTCACGCTGCCCAACTTAATCTCACGCCAAATTGCCAAACCTGCTTTTGATATTAAACAAAGTCTAAGCTTTTACTTTTTTTTTTTTTTTTTACCTTTTAATGCGAAATTCAAACAATAAATAGCGTTTTGGCGCTAATATGGCATAACAGTTAAAGCCAGAGTGTTGAAAAACGGAGTTGCAACATGCTCTCCCGGTGGGCGCTCGCGGTCACGTGCTTCACGGAGCTCAATATTTCTAGCGCTGTGTCAATGCATTTGAATGGCTTGATACACAACAGCTCCACTTCAGGTATTTGCAGCAAGTTTTGGTAAACAGTACAGCATAGTGTGCATTGATTATTACGTCAACCATACAGGATCGTTTTATAATGGAGAGTGATGGAGATGCAACATTGTTAACATTAATGTTAATGTTTTTTCTTGTATTTAGCCCTCAGGTAATCCTTACTAATTGCTCACACTCATACTCATTGATGGTCAAATGTGACCATACACCTTAACTATTTTTCAATTGAATAAATGTTCTATATATTGGTTCAATAATATTTATTGAATATTTTGAGATATTTTGGTACTAAATACTATTTGTGCAATAATTATGGTCCATTAATGACCACTTAAAATATTTTTCTTCTAATATTTGTATTATTTATATTACAATTAGTATAGTAGTTAAGGTTAAATTAGAGAATTCTTATTCAAAGAGGCAAATTAGAGTCATTTTGTGGCTCGAAAAATAATAATTTCCATTTGTAATGCCATTACCCACAGGTGCCTTTATGGCTCTTTAATCAACATACATGTATCTAATCTAGTTGCTCAAAAAAGTATTGCAGTTTTGCATTTTAATAAATATTTAGATATGATCAACACTAGATTTCTTTAAATGTGAAATTTTAAAATGTTAACAACGTACATTTCCTTATTTCCTATGTACAGCAGGCTATGAATTGATACTGAAATCGAAATCGATATATACCGTCGTATACCGTCAGCCCCTCAACACCCCCCCCCCCCCCCCCCCCCAAAAAAAGAAAATCTCACTCCAACCTGAGCTTAAAAGTTGGCAACCCTGTGTGTGTGTGTGTGTGTGTGTGTGTGTGTGTGTGTGTGTGTGTGTGTATTATTAGGGGCCAAGCACCGAAGGTGCAAAGGCACCTATTGAAACCGTTCCCGTCTTTTTTTCTTCCGCCATGGGAGTCTATGGCAGCCCATTGAACCGTATGGTAAAAAGTTGTGAAATTTGGCACACTAATAGAGGACAGTCTGATCTGTCACCATAGCAATTTTGGTGTCTCTATCTCAATCCCTCTAGCGCCACCATCTGTCCAAATGTGTACTCATGTTTATGCTAATAACTTTTGAACCGTAAGGGCTAGAAACGAAATTCTTTTTTCCTCTAATTTCTGAGCTCATGCCAATTCGATAGCACCCTATGACGTCATTTTCCGTCTTGAATATTTCCCCGCCATTTTCAATTAACCGAAATTACTTTTGCAAACTCGTCCTAGACGGTTCATCCGATTTGCACGAAAATTGAACCAGATCATCTTCAGACAATATTGACAAAAAATCTTACAAATCAATTTGATTAATCTAATCGTTTTTGATAAACGCGCGAACAAATTTTACATAACGTTTGTAAAAACACACTTTACGCCCGTTTCACACATACTCCGTTTGCAGTGCGTATGCGGTGCGTATTTTTTTCCGTACCCATGTTTTACAGCTTTCACAATGCGCGCGGATGCTGTCCGTCAGTCCGTTCCAGGTGCGGTGCGTCTGCAGCAGTCCGGCGATCGTTTCCGTACCGAGTCTATTTTTTGCTGTGCTGCACTGCGGAATTAAAGCGACAGCACATTGTTCGCTTTAAAATAAACATGTACTGACGCGAAAATCTAGTAATTTTACCACATATGCATATAATTTAAAATATACTCTGTTTCAAAGTCAACACATGGCTTTTTTTTCTCGGGTAAAGCAAGGAAACGACACCTTACCTGGCATTTAGGTGAAAAAAAATTGAAATAATGGAGAGCACGCACGTTCCTGGAGGTGGAAAAACAAAGGTCTTTATGACCTGCTTTTAAAAGGATTTTAAAAACGAAAGAAAAGACGAGAGTCGGCTGTTTTTGTATATAGCCTATTGTAAGTTTCTAATTTAAAATGTTTATAGGCTATAAGTTATATTTAAATGTTTTGCCACTTGTGTGAGCTAAATCTAAAATATAGGCTATATAAATATAAAGTAATGAATTGAATAAAACGTTGTTTAAATGTAGGCTACTACGTTAAAACGTGACATCTATGAAAGTGTAAACAAAGAGAATTGCAATTCTGACAAGCCATGTTCAGTAACAACTTTTGGATTTGAAATAAAAATAAAAAAATGAATAAATGCTGTGTTTGTGGTATACAACCGGGATCAGTTGCGCGCTGCAAACGCGCATATATGAAAGCACAACAGCGCGTGCTGCTCCTGCACCGCATTCGCACCGCAACACGCACCGCATACGCACTGCAGACGGAGTATGTGTGAAACGGGCGTTAAGGCAATATCTCCGCAACGCTTTATCTTGTTCAAACCAAACTTGGTACATGTCATCACAAGCATGACCTGAGGCCATGGGCGTCAGTTTGGTTTGAAATGTGCTGGGGACAGAAACGCATTCAGAAGTGCATTTTCAGAAGTGCCGGGTACATTTTTTTTTCTCTTTCGCGCAGGTCATGTTTTGAAAGACTATGTCCTGTAGCTTACTAATGTAAATAAATAAAAATGTCAGATGAGAGACATATTGCGGGTCTTATAGCCTATCTTACTAATGCCGACGAAAGCGCCCCGCGAATTCTTTAATATTTTTCATTTTTGCAATTTTTTTTACCACTTCATTATCAGAGTCCCACTGGAGCCCGTGTTTTTTTTTTATCCTCCCTATTACACATTAGTTACAGCCATTAAAATAGTTCAGTTTTGTTTTTAATGTCAAAGTAGATATATTTCGTTTTGTTTCTTTATTAACCCTTGTGAAAAAGTAGTGTGCTTAATTGTATTGAAAGTGTACTTTTTGTGTACTTAAAATCTTAAAAGTATACTTTTTAAAAAGTGCACTTGCAGATCATATGATATAATTAAAATTAAAGGCCACTTAAGTATACTTAAAGAGAATACACTTTAATGACAATATTTATAAGCACACTTAAGTGCACTTTTTTAAAATGCACTTTGTAATAATATCTAATTAATTTTTACTTAAATAAAGTACACTTTCATGGCAATATTTATTAAGTGCACTTTTTTTTCACAAGGGAAGTTAATTTAGAAAAATGTTTAAAGCATTTAATGTTTGTTAAACTAGGGCCCTATGATTTCCGCGATCACCGAATCGCGGACGGAATCGCGGAATTGGCATATTAACGCGGAATCTATTGTTAACGCGGAATTTCCCGGAATTTGACATATTTGGAATGAAATGCGGTTTTGTGTGGGAGAAGAACGTATGTCTGGGGAAAATGCAGACCGGGGGAAGCAAATCTGGGCGACTCAACCCCTCCCGTCATTTCAGCTCCGCCTTCAAAACAATGAAAGTATGGTGAAGCGGCTCACCACGGCTCTGCTTTCATCAGCGGAAAAGTTAAGAAACTCAACGCTAAAGCCCCGTTCACACCGCCCTCAGTACAGAGCCGAGCAGTTCCCTCAGGTAGTGCTTGCTGTATTTTGCCTTGTTTTTAATGCACTTCAATGTACTGTATGGAAAATAATGCCTTAAATGAACTTGAGAGAAAATGAGATGCGCGGATCAGCGCGTCTTATGCTGCCTTCACGTGCTCTCGGAATTATCGTAATATACGAGTTTCCTAGGTAAACATTGCACATGAACGCCCTCACATTTTGAAACTTGAATGCAATGCGCTCGTAATCACGACTTCAGAAGTCGGAATCATCAAATTTCCGATAGCACGTGAAGGCAGCATTATCCACATCATGTTCAGAAGCGGCTGTTCTTAAAGTGACAGGAGCACTGATAATGTCTGTCATTAATGTTCAAAGAACAACGGGAACAGAAGATTGTAGTTTTAATGATGATTCATCTATATTTCACTTATTATTTATGCAGTTAAGAAAGGTGTTGATAACTTTATTCAATTTCTGTGTAGACTATGACAGGGAAGGCCACAGGTAAATATAACATTTATTATAATGGGTTTATGTAAAGATTGTTTTGAGTTCAATTAAATTAAAAGTTATTTTTTAAAGCCTTATAAATGGTGAAATCGGTAGCTTTCAGTTATACTGTAATGTAACGTCATCAATGTTTCATATAGACATTAATATCAGTGATACTGGCCTTCATTCATAAAAAGATGCCATTACAACACACATTTAAAATATGCTGTCTTTAAATTGTTTCTAAATTAATTTGGAGAGTAACTGAAATTATTACAATATCAAAATATTAAAAACTCCAATGTTTTTAATTGCAATTAATCATGATTAATTACAGAAAAAATGCAATTAATTCTGGGTTTTTTTTAATTATCAATTCACAGCACTAATATCTAGTTGTGACTTGAAGTGCTTAGAGTGCAGTGTTATGTTGCAGTATTTGTCCTGAAAAGTAAATGTGATGTTTGTTACCTGTTTGATGTTTGTCATTCCTATTTTATGTTTTATGTTCTATTATATTAACATTAAAAACACTCTTTTTACGACTAAAATAACAGTTAAGGGTAAAAAAAACTGAATTTGCAAAAATTAAAACGGAAAAAAAAGGAATTAGCAAAAATTAAAACGGAAAAAACGGAATTTGGGAAAAAATAAAACGGAATTTGGGAAAAAATAAAACGGATTTCATAGGGCCCTATTAAACTAAAGTTTTTGCTTTTTAAAGTGACGACCAAGCGGCCAGCGGCCGACAGTGAGTTAACCCAACACTTTAGCCTCTGAAATCAACACTTGACTTGTCTTGCTTATTAAATCCATAAAAAACACTTAAAGCATCGTTTAAACGTTTAGCCTACTATCACCACCATCACAGTAAAAAGGCATTTTTGACAAGATGAGGCAGGCAGATCGCAACGGCGCGCGCAAACAAAACGGGCTACACAATCTACTGTAAACAAATAATTAAAAATAAAAAACATGCTGGTTGTCTTACCTTAGGCTACACCTCTCCGCGAAATGAATATATATCCGATCTTCAATTCCCGTGCTATATGCACATTTAACGGAGTTCATGTCAACGAAATCAACCGATATGAGTATTTTATTCATCAGCTCTTTTCAACATCAAAGACCGCATTATGAGAACGAGCGACCTAAACACTGGTAAGAGCATTTAGTCTCATTAATTTTAATGAAGATGATTGTGCTTTTGAGCATCTAAAACTTAGCTTATTTTCAGTTTCACTTGTGGCAGTTTGCGTGTTGGCTTGCTTTACTCATTTGCGGCGATGCGTGTTGCATAGCGCCGTCCTATAGCCTAAAAAAGCCCGAAGCCCGGCCCGCGTCTGAGGTAGGCTATGACTGGAAAATTGGCCCGAAGCCCGGCCCTAGGGCGTAAAAAAGTCGGGGCCCGTCGGGCTCGGGCAGAAATGTAGGGCTCTACTTTGAGTAAGGCTGAAAGCGTCTTTCTTTTTAATACATTTCTTGAATGTCTCAATTACAGTAGGCCTAGCCTATAGATAATTATGATATTTGTGGCTGCACCGGGGTCCGTCATTACGCTAAATCATGAGCGGTCCATGGCACCTGCTACCCATGGCTGTTAAGAACTGTATAGGCTACATCAATCCATTACAACAATTTCGTGTAATGGGCACTGCCACTGATACAGGCAGCGGAAGAGCCTATTTTACGGAGCTTGCTTCTGCTTTTCAAACGTTTTTACAACAAAAGATGTCGTTAAAACGACATAAGATCTCGTTATTATGAGAAAAGATGTAGTTAAAACGACATAAGATCTCGTTATTATGAGAAAAGATGTAGTTAAAACGACATAAGATATCGTTATTACGACACAATTGAGTGGAAAAAATAATGTGTGTGTAAGCAATGCTTCACCGCAAAATTGAACTCGAGGTTTTAAAAAAAAAGAGAAAAAAAAGTGGTGGGTACAAAAGGACTCATGACGAAATCTGGTGGGTACGCGTCCCCCCCCGAAATCGACGCCTATGCCTGAGGCTACTTGCAGCGTTTCGGCACAGTGCCACTTACTGGTCTGGAGATACGAAAAAGGGCTATTTTAGCTTTTCTTTGCTGAACCGTTTGTCCAAATATCATAAAAGTGGTCTCGTTAGATTCGGGACGTCATGCCGAGTCGACGGATATCCAATTTTACCATATCGGCCATTTTGGCTGTCGGCCATCTTGAATTATGTGCTAAAATGCTGTATTTTATCAACGCATGAACGGATTGTTACGAAACTCGGTATGGGTCATCACCACGATATCCCAAAGTCGCCTGACAAGTTTCAAAACAGCGCCACCTAGTGGAGATTTTTTTTTAAAAAATGCTCAGAACTTTGGGTGTGGTTGACTTATTTTCACGAGACTCATCTCCTTAGACTCCTGAATTGTTGCCAAGTCCAACGATACCACACTTGCCAGGTTTCGCCGTACGGTTTGTGCACCGTTGTAATTTAGCGCTTAAAACTTTTTTGCCGATATCTTCGAAACCGCTAGTCCGATCGAGACGAAACCAGCGTCAGAAGTTCGGAAACATACACTGTAAAAAGAATACTGTGAAAAATACAGTAACTTGCTGGCAGTAATTAGCTAGTAAGTTGCTGTATTTCATTTCACAGTATTCTTACTGTAAATGTAATCGCAGTAACTTTAAAATTACTGTAATCTTTTTTACAGTAATAATCACAGTACTGTATTTCATAACTACTACTGTAATGGGGATTACTGCATTAATTTTGTGTACTGTAAAATAAAGACAGTCACAAATGCCATTTATTTTCTCACTTTTAATTCAAAAATTCATAAAATAAAAATAGTATAGCATCATTTTTTTCAATGTTACAATTTTTCTGTGAACATTTAATTTCATCACTTTTCTGAACATACAAAAAACACTTTTCTGAACAAACAAAACAATCAATATTTATTAAAATGTTTGGATAAAATTACAAATGTATAAAAATGTAATGATTTAAAAACCAGCAGGATTTCAAACCTATATATTTTCTGATCATTTACATTTTTTTCCAATAAGTTAACATTTCTCTGTGAACAATTAATTTCATTTCAACACTTTTCTGAGCAAACAAAACAATCAATATGTATTCAAATGTTTGGGTAAAATTACAAATCTATAAAAATTAAATGATTTAAAGGGATAGTTCACCCAAAAATTTAAATTGTGTCATCATTTACTCACCCTCAACCTGTATGAATTTCTTTCCTCTGCTGAACACAAAGAAAGATATTTTGAAGAATGTCGGTAACCAGACAGTTGATGGGTCCCATTGACTTCCATAGAAGGAAAAAAAAATACTATGGAAGTCAATGGGACCCATCAACTGTCTGGTTACCGACATTCTTCAAAATATCTTTCTTTGTGTTCAGCAGAAGTAAGAAATTCATACAGGTTGAGGGTGAGTAAATGATGACACAATTTTCATTTTTGGGTGAACTATCCCTTTAAAAACAGCAGGATTTCAAACCTGAATATTGTTTTTCTCTAAGAAGTTTTTTTTTTCTTCATAACAATTATTCTTTTAAAACTTGACCTGGACTTCCTGGGCTGGAGTCTTCTACCCTGTAGAGGAAGAAATTCATTATTAATGTAAAAGTTTAAAAGCAAGACAGATGGGTTGATGACATATACATAAAAGTTTTAAATAAATATTAGTATTTTTTATATGCTTTGTTGGTGGTTTGTGGAGTAGCATCCCCCACATCTTTATTTTATAGCTTGAATAAAGATGTAAAATGTAAATTTATTTTCGTTAACACAAACTGTAACATCTGTAAAAATAACAACCTATTTTTAAAAGATAAAATGTAAATATTCTTATGGAGTTGCAACTCGACTCTTATTAGACAGTATTGGTTTCTGTCATTTGCCATTACTTTAATATTTAATAACTTTCTACATTAAAGGGGTGGTAAAACACATTGTTTTGAAGGCTTGATTGTGTTTGTGGGGTGCACTGTAACGTGTGTTCATGCTTCGTTTTAAAAAAAAAATCATTATTTTTCATATATTTGACCTTTATTCTACACTGCTCTGTCCCTCCTTGTAAAACGGTCTGAAGCTTTCCGGGTTGTATGAAGCCAGTCCCTCAAAAATACGCAGTGGGCTCAGATTGGTTAGCTGGCCCAGTGTGTTGTGATTCACTAACCGCAGTGCACGTTTGTCGGAAACGTCACGCCCCTTCCCTTACCGGTAGCCGGTAGACTGTGCTTTGGTCAGTATTAGAAACGATGGCGTCAATAAAACACACCAATCTGAGCCCGAATCAGACCCAGAACATTTGAGTGAAGATGATCGAGCAGAACCTGTTCAGTCCTCAAGAGTAAAGACTGCGGATCTATAATGATCGCTACTGAATGGCACTGTTACTTTTGTATTTTTAGAACGATTATAGCCAAATATCTGTCGCAAGAACTAACCCAAAACACTAAACACTGGCTTTACTATAGTAGCCAAATCACACACAGAACCATGTTTAGCAAGCCTGTAGATAAACAATACATAAAAGCTCTAATCAAAGAATCATTTACACTAATGCCAAGTTCGCTGTTGAGATTTTAACGTTAGTGTTTGTAACGTTAGGTGTTCGTCGGATAACGTTAAGTATGAATGAGCATTTAACAGACTGGTTTGCAGACATGTGTTGTCATCTGTTTACTTCCTTGCTACAACCTATTACAGGAAAACACATCGATGAAAAATAAATCAGACTTACAGGTTGTGGCCCGTGAACAGCTTCTGTTTGTAAATCCAGCTTTCAGGTCAAGCCGTTGTGCATATCCTGTATTGAACTCGCGAACATTGTGAAAGTTTTCCTCCGTGAGATGTGCAGCGGGAGCCCCACACGTGCCTGTTCCCTTCTGTCTCATACACACGTGCATATAACATGCTGTATGTTAAACACTCTGTCTCATACACACGTGCATATAACATGCTGTATGTTAAACACTCTGTCTCATACACACACGTGCATATAACATGCTGTATGTTAAACACTCTGTCTCATACACACGTGCATATAACATGCTGTATGTTAAACACTCTGTCTCATACACACGTGCATATAACATGCTGTATGTTAAACACTCTGTCTCATACACACGTGCATATAACATGCTGTATGTTAAACACTCTGTCTCATACACACGTGCATATAACATGCTGTATGTTAAACACTCTGTCTCATACACACGTGCATATAACATGCTGTATGTTAAACACTCTGTCTCATACACACGTGCATATAACATGCTGTATGTTAAACACTCTGTCTCATACACACACGTGCATATAACATGCTGTATGTTAAACACTCTGTCTCATACACACGTGCATATAACATGCTGTATGTTAAACACTCTGTCTCATACACACACGTGCATATAACATGCTGTATGTTAAACACTCTGTCTCATACACACGTGCATATAACATGCTGTATGTTAAACACTCTGTCTCATACACACGTGCATATAACATGCTGTATGTTAAACACTCTGTCTCATACACACGTGCATATAACATGCTGTATGTTAAACACTCTGTCTCATACACACACGTGCATATAACATGCTGTATGTTAAACACTCTGTCTCATACACACACGTGCATATAACATGCTGTATGTTAAACGCTCTGTCTCATACACACACGTGCATATAACATGCTGTATGTTAAACACTCTGTCTCATACACACACGTGCATATAACATGCTGTATGTTAAACGCTCTGTCTCATACACACACGTGCATATAACATGCTGTATGTTAAACACTCTGTCTCATACACACACGTGCATATAACATGCTGTATGTTAAACACTCTGTCTCATACACACACGTGCATATAACATGCTGTATGTTAAACGCTCTGTCTCATACACACACGTGCATATAACATGCTGTATGTTAAACACTCTGTCTCATACACACACGTGCATATAACATGCTGTATGTTAAACACTCTGTCTCATACACACACGTGCATATAACATGCTGTATGTTAAACACTCTGTCTCATACACACGTGCATATAACATGCTGTATGTTAAACACTCTGTCTCATACACACGTGCATATAACATGCTGTATGTTAAACACTCTGTCTCATACACACGTGCATATAACATGCTGTATGTTAAACACTCTGTCTCATACACACACGTGCATATAACATGCTGTATGTTAAACACTCTGTCTCATACACACACGTGCATATAACATGCTGTGTGTTAAACACTCTGTCTCATACACACACGTGCATATAACATGCTGTATGTTAAACGCTCTGTCTCATACACACACGTGCATATAACATGCTGTATGTTAAACACTCTGTCTCATACACACACGTGCATATAACATGCTGTATGTTAAACGCTCTGTCTCATACACACACGTGCATATAACATGCTGTATGTTAAACACTCTGTCTCATACACACACGTGCATATAACATGCTGTATGTTAAACGCTCTGTCTCATACACACACGTGCATATAACATGCTGTATGTTAAACACTCTGTCTCATACACACACGTGCATATAACATGCTGTATGTTAAACACTCTGTCTCATACACACGTGCATATAACATGCTGTATGTTAAACACTCTGTCTCATACACACGTGCATATAACATGCTGTATGTTAAACACTCTGTCTCATACACACGTGCATATAACATGCTGTATGTTAAACACTCTGTCTCATACACACACGTGCATATAACATGCTGTATGTTAAACACTCTGTCTCATACACACACGTGCATATAACATGCTGTGTGTTAAACGCTCTGCAACGCACCCCGTCCCAAGGAAGGCTGAACAGAGCAAGTACCCCAGACCTGCAATCCGGATGAATATAACAGCGTTTCCTCGGCATCGCGGCAACAACACTCCAGCCTAACTATACCACAACAGTGCCGCGATACAAAATGGCGCCCCGCCCCCCCTATTTAATATTCTCGGAGGAGGGGTTTATGTAAATATTGAGCCTAGTGATGTCACCAACCCTGGAGGAATGTGTGTAGTCGCCTACTGGCCGTTTGCTGTAGTTCTTAGAAACTGATTTCTTTAAAAGCAAATATCTCCCTTTGCTTTAAACTTTGAACGTTGTAACTTTGCAGATGTTGTTTATCCTCAAGCAGCAACATTACATGCTAGCTAAAGTTAGAATAGTGAAATCGTGGTTTACCACCCCTTTAATAATATAATAAAATTGTACATGAATATCCCACATTTCTACCACAATACCATGTTTACAGTTAGTGATACAACAGTGAAATTTATGGTAAATGTTTGTGAGTTGTGAATGGAAAAGTATTCTAACTGGCTGGTGTTGTCACACAATGTTCCTCCTGTTTTTCATGTCAGTGTTGTTGAATCACCTTGTGTTGACGCTGTAAAACTGCATGATTTGAAAATGATGCTTGGCAGGCCTAAAGGGATAGTTCACTTTAAAAGGAAAATGCTATATTATCATATACTCAACCTCAAGTTTTTTCGAACCTGTATGAATTTCTTTCTTCTGCTGAACACAAAAGAGGATATTTTAAAGAATGTCGGTAACCAAACAGTTAACTAGAGCCAGTGACTTCCATAGTATTTTTTTTTTACTACTATGGAAGTCACTGGCTCCAGTTAACTGTTTGGTTACCGACATTCTTCAAAATATCCTCTTTTGTGGTCAGCAAAAGAAAGATATTCATACAGGTTTGAAACAACAAGAGAGTAAATTTTAAAGTGAACTATCCCTTTAATAGACAAGTTGCGGGCCACCCCTGACTCTCAACCACCAACTACCCACCCAAACTGGCTTCCAGTTATTCCAAGGTATTCAAGGTAACAATTAAAAGTCTCACCTGGTATTAGTTGTTCTACCAGTCATACTCAATGAAGTCCCTGATGAATGATGCCACGTGTGGATTGAGGCAATCGGTATTTTTTTTGGACCACCTTCCCAGTTCGTCTGCTAATCTGGACCTTTGAATTAATCAAATAAAAGACGTTATAAATGTAATTTCGCCAGATAAGACAAATATTAATACAATATATGCTCCCAAAAGTCGTGAATGGCACTTCAAATTAGGCTATTAACAATCTAACGTTATAGTTTCTGCAGCTTGAAGGCAATGAAGTTCAGAAAAATCATGAAATTATAAAAAAAAATATGTTAAGTAACGTAGCTTAACAGATAGCTGCTACCTCTAGCTGCGTTTTTTTTTTAATTAAATGCATAAAGGAACAATAACAACAATTTTCATCATTGTCATACCACAATAAAGGAATAATACACCAAGGTACTTCAGTCAAGATTAATCTTCAAGTCCTTAAACACAGCCATTGTTCTCGTAGCTTTTACGTTTTTAGAAAACTCAATGGATTCAAAATACATTTTCACCTCAAGTTTAAATCTTAAAAAACTAGGTTTACAGATCTAGCTGCGTTTTCTCGGCCCGCTTAACTTCAATGTCTGATTCCTCAGGCGGCAACAGCAAGCAAGAGAAAAAAACGAGAGATTATTAAACGGCTACCGCGCCAATAAATACAAAAAATTACACCATTTTAAATTAATGTCATTTCACAATGCTAACGTTAGACTAGACGTTAGAATCAAATTAAAGACGTTAAAAATGTAATGTTTCGGGATAAGACAAATCTTAACACAGTACAGCCCATGCCATGCTCCCACAAGTTTGAATAGCATTTCACCAATCTCGTTTCTGGGGGTTTACGTTCTGAAAAATCATGATGAATCACTATGAAAAATAGGTTAAGTATTAGGCCTAACGTACCTCAGCTGCGTTTTCTTTCAGCTCGAGACCGTCGAGAGTCGGCAGGCTTGGCTCACTGCCTCACGCGCAAGTGGTGACAGGAAAAAAAAGTGATCATATTATGTGACGTATCTGCACCAAAAGAGATCACATACACAATTCCAATTGAACTTTTATTTAACAATGCTATCGTTCTATAAACTAATGACGTTATCAAATGTTGCCAGACTAGAAAATATATCGAAATCATGCAGAAATATATATTTGTGGTAATAAAATTATAAAATGCACACACAACATGAGACGAGTTTACTAAGTGTGCTGCTCATTACTCTTTTCTCTTTCAGTGCACTCTTAAAGTTGAACAAACAGGTGACTTTACAAGAGTAAACTTTGGAAATAAATTATGTTACCTTTCTGAAGTAAAAAATTCTGATGAAAGTGGGAAATCTCGTAGCTTTCCTTGGCTGAAAAAAAATCTTCTAGAAATTGCTGTATTGTAAATCACAGGAAAAAAAAATTACTGTAGAATTTACCCGCCGTTGAAAAAAGACCATGATGCTTTGCAGATCTACAGCAACATGCTGTATACAGGCTCTACAGTAAGTATTTGCTCATTTTACAGTAATAATGCTGTGAAAACTACAGAAATTTGTTACAGTGTAGGTCGTTAGGCACAGTCGCGAGCCCAAATGTCAAAATATTGATAGTAAGGGGTAGTAAAATCCAATCAAAGTCAGGTGTCAGGCTGAAACCCTATTGTAACTGTTCATTTTCCCATGATGCATCATTCTCCAGCTAAAACTGATCGGGTACGTCGTAGAGACTTGAAACTTGCAGGGATGGTAGTACCACAGTTGTGCCACTTCCTTCAAAAATGTTGGCTTTTGGTCATTATTGTTTAGCTATTGACCTATGTTATGTGTCTTGAAGACGTTCGCAAAGGTTTTTTAGGTGCTAAAATACACCTTTTCACAAACCATAAGGTGAAACCTGGCATGTTTGGTATCACTGGACTCAGCAAGGATTCAGGAGCCTAAGGAGGTGAATGCTCCTTCAGGGCATTGTGCCAGTGTCCTCATAGACAATCATGGCAACCTGGATGAAGACAATGAATGCCCATTGTCATCTGACTAATGTTTGGGTGCGTATATTGCCATTTTCTTGGGTTTTACCCCTGTTATAGCGCCACCAAGTGGTTAATTGTTGTGATTTTTTTTCATGTGATCTCAGACTGAGCTCACATACATGTGACCTGAATTTGGTGAAAATATGTCATTCCGTTCACAAGTTATAGCCATTTTAGTAAAAGAGGTCCCGGTCACATCAAACATTTTGGCTCCCCTTAGCAACCATGAATCAAAATGTTGTTTTTTTTAAATAATTATTGATAATCACTCTCCAGACAACATTTCTGCAGTGGTTTGGTTCCGATGAGGCAAATAACCTGGGAGTAATTTGCAAAAGTAGGTTTTACAAAAAACAAAAATTATCTTGAATTTGGCGCCTGAAGGGCGAGCAAATCCGAGGCATGCATTTTGTCCGTCTTGAGCCAAGGATTCCAGCGATATAAGGCACTCGAGGCTACGCCTTACGGTTGAGGAGTTATGAGCCGTTTCGTACTTTTGATCGCCGTTTCCTACTTTTGATCGCTGTAGCGCCCCCGTCAGGCCGATCGGGGCGGGCTTCGGTGACGTCTGTAGTCGTTTGTTCGTCGGCCAGAGGACAACTGGCACCCAAACTGGTTTCTCCCAAGGTTTTTTTTCCATTCTGGCCCTGAAGGAATTTTGGTTCCTTGCCACCGTTGCCTTTGGCTTGCTCAGTTGGGGACACCTAAATTTCGACTATATTACCGTTCTGCCCGCATTGACACTATATGAAAATTGAAATTAGCTGGATAGTTAGATAGTTGGATAGTTAACACTCTGAAGCAACTTTGAAACAATTGGACTTGTTCAAAGCGCTATTTAAATAAAGGTGACTTGACTTGACCAGCTGGTGGCACTATGACTAACTAAAATTTTGCGGAAACATCAGACTTTGTCAGGATGCCACAGACAAAACTCAAACTCAAAACTCAGTTCAACAAAACTCAAGATCTTTGAAATTTAACATCACTAAGGCTTGAGATTACACTGACCAAATATGATTCTGGTTCAATCTTAATGAGGAGTTAATCACAGTTTACTGTTGCCCACAGGTGGCACTATAACTGACTAAATATTGGCATGTAGACCACCATCGGTGCTCGGGCCGTAATTAAATCAACAACAATAAAATGAAACATACAAATCCCATTAACAAATCCCATTAAATGTTCCTTCCTTTTAAAACTCATTTTATAATATCTGATAGTAAATCATTCCATATTTTCATTCCTCCAGATATTATAGTCCATTGTTGTGCAGTGGTTTTCAAAACAAAATACATGACTGTCTGTGCACAGTTTAAAACAGGAGGAAGATTATTGATAAAATAATGAAGATAATAATAGTCCTAAACAACTTCCTTGAGGAACACCACATTGCTCTTTAAAATCTGAATAACTTCCATAATAACATAAACATTGTCACATATTAAACAATCAATTTATCCAGCAATAATTTATGATCCATTACATAAAATGCTGAGCTAAAATCTAACAATACAGCTTCTACTAAGTTATTGTCATCAATTTGTGCTCATACTACTCCCTAATATTGATCTGTAATTCATATTTAGACATTATAAAATCACTATTATAACATTTACAATCACATTTGGTAAAATGCATCACTTCCTTTCTATTGAAGTATTGGTATTGACAATTGTGCCACATGATGAGTATAAAATATTATTGTTTAATCCTATTGTTTAAGTATTATTGTTTAAGTATTCATTTTCCGCCATATTTTGTGGTCTCAGTAATACATTTTAGGTTGACATAGGGTTGACAAAACTTGGTATGGGTCATCACCACGATGCCCTGAGGTAGCCTGAGTAGTTTAGAAACAGCGCCACCTAGTGGAGACCCCCCCCCCCCCCCAAATGCTTATAACTTTGGGTGTGGTTGACTTGTTTTCATAGGAGTAACTTTTTTTGTCTCCTGAATCCTTGCCAAGTCCAACGATACCAGACTTGCCAGATTTCGCAGCATGGTAACTTAGCGCTAAAAAAACATTAGCGGATATCTTCGAAACTGCTAGTCTGACCAAGACGAAACCAGCGTCAGAAGTTTTGAAACATAGGTCGATAGCCAAGTGTTAATACCCAAATGTCAAAATATTGACATTAAGGGGAATTAAAATCCAATCAAAGTCAGGTGTCAGTCATTTTTTATGTGTTTTTTCATATAAATGTCTAAAACTCAAAAACAAAATGAGATATTTTCACCAAAATTGACACACATATGTATGGACTCACCCCGAGGACACATAAAAAATGGTGGTCTCATATCTCAAAAATTCTAGGCCTTTGTTTTAATAACGCTTTGGAGTTTAATTACGAAACTCGTTATGTGTCTTCTGCACCATGCCCTGAAGGTACTCAAAAGGTTTCAGGGCAGCGCCACCTTGTGGTCAAAATGTATAACAATATATACAAAAAGGCTAATAACTTTTGAATACATTTGTCTATAATAATGAAACTGGTCATAATACATACATTCCTTGGCTACTGCTGAGAACATAGATATACATTTTGCCATTTTTGGTCAAACTTCCTGTCCTCCATCTTGCTATTTTTTAAAAACCTACTTTTTCAAACTCTCCTAGGCTGTTTGTCCGATTTTCACCTAAATTTTATCGTATCATCTTCAGGCTGTGCCAATAAAATATTATGGATTTTGCGTTTACAGGCAAAACCGTTTTCCTATATCGCTGCGACAAATTTGAGGCATGATGCCAAATTGACTCTTGAGGCTTTATCTCTGCAATGCTTTGACGTGTTGGCATCAAACTTTGGATGTGTCATTGTTCCCTTATTCTGACCACACCACATCAATTTCGTATCTGTGCCACCAATTGGTCAAAACTGATAAACCATTAAATTATATTATTAGTGACTCCATATGATATTTCAGCCATTTTGCCTAATCTTTTTAAACTGTATAATTGTTCATTGTTGCAGTTGGTTTGACACTCTCAAACTACAATGCATTTTTCAGCCTTTTGCCTAAAATCATAAAACGTGATTAATTGCTCATTGCTCCAGTTGATCTGACACTGCCAGCCATTTTGGCATGTCTTGTCTTCTTCTTTGCGCTTGGCCCCGGTATTGCTGCTTGCAGCTATATTTGGTATTGATTTTGATATTTTGTATGCGCGCTTCAGAGAGTGAGACAAGTCGCAAACGCAAACTCACGTATATCTAACTGAAAGCCCAAAGCTGATTTCAGTTAATTGTATGTTAACAGCGTCTATTTTGGTCAAACATTTTAGTCACTGTTAATTGTTAAGAATAAACTGCAGTTCATAATATTAAAACTGTCTCTGTAAAAATAAAGAAACTTCTTTTGCAGAACATTTTAATATTATCAATTCCACCTGTTAAGAACGAAGAAATCTTCTTTCAGCGTGATGATATAACGATTTGAGCGATGTTCCTCTTATTCGTTTTGTAAAAGGCCTTATCAATCGCTAGATTTGAAGCATTGCGTGTTCCAGTGTTATTCAACTGAGCGATCCCTTAGGTGGAAGTTTGGCGTTGCTAACCAATACGCACACCTTGCACAAATCGATCAGAAAAACTGCTGGCCAGTATCTGCTTGATGTGTGAATGGGAGTATTTTATTTTAACCCTGATCCTGTTAAAATTTGGCAGAGAAAATATTCTGTTTTACATTTGTGTGTATAGGCGATAAACTAAATCCGGCCACACACTCTGTGTGCTATAAATTGGCACAAAGGGAATTTGAGAACAAATTCCCTTCTCACTTGCGATCGATCGCAGTTAAATCGCCGCGTCAGGAGGTGGAAAGCCCTTTCCCCTGTTCTGACGCTCAAAATTTAAATTACCCTCCGTGGGTGCCGTAATACCTCTGACTAACACCAGAGGGCAGCCTACGAGGTGTTCCGCACCTCTCAGACTACTCTCAACTGACCCCCACTCCTTGGAGTGGACTCCACTACGCCCTCTTGTGGACGTTTTCCCTACTCCCTCTGTAGTATGTCAAAGTGAACTGTCTTTTCGTTGTGTTATTTGCTTCCTATTATAACTGTCTTTATTAATTTCCTGTTATTGCTACTGTTTGACATTATTCAATCTTTCTATTTCACTGACTTCTCACACTTATTTAAATTTTAGACAATTTTAGGTTTAGACAAGGTTTGAATTTGAATTTAGATTAAGTTCTCTTTTCAGACGGTAATGGTGCCGGGGGGAACAAGCCCCTCTGTGACATTTTCTGCTGAAGTCAGTTTCCCTTCTCCGGTTTCAACAACTTCTCCTGTTGTTTCCATCTGAGTTATTTTTGCTCATCTTTTCTTTTAGTTTAATTTCTTTATCAATTGTTTTCTTCCATTTCATACCATTCTGATACCCTGCACTTATTTTAATTTTTGGTTTAAACAAGTTTGAACCTAAAATTAAATTAAGTCTTCTCTTTTCAGCTTGCGATAGCCACTTATCAGTAGCACGCCCCCTGCTGGGCACTCTCATAAGTTGGCTCTCCCCTCTCTTCTCCTTTGGCTCCATTTCGGAATAGATTAATTTAATTGATTCTATTTCTACCTTTTTCAAGGTTGTTCTGATAATTACAAACATTATCATCATTATTTTTTTATGTTTAGCACGATTTATTAAATAGTCATTTACCTCACTTACTTCACCTAATTATTTAAATTTGGTTTAAACAAGTTTAAGCTTAAGCTGATGTTACGTTTTCCTTGTTAGCCATTTGTATATTTACAGGTAGTACCTCCTCCAGTGCTTGTGGTGAATTTACGGTTGTCTTCTAGCTGGGTTCCCGTGACTGGCCGGCGTAACTGACACTGGTCGTGTGTGAATCGCAGAAACCTCTGTCTCCGTACAATTGGCGGCGGCACGCAGCAGACTAAGCATTTTGGGCACTCCAGGGAGAAGTCAACGAGTCCAACTGATCCTCATGAGGGCATTTTGGTTAATTACTCTGATCCTCCGTTTGGACTCCAAAGGGATTTCAGAGGAAACCCAATTTCAACCCTTCAGTCTTGCCGTTGACCAAACTTACCTGAGTGCTGTCCAGTTATGCTAAAAGTCACACGCTGTTTGAGTGGGCGCACCGTGGTACCAAGGGACGAGGATCTGGGAACACCACGGTCGAGTGTCCAGGGACCGCCGGTGAGATTGACCTCACCATTGGTTCTCACTTGAAACGACCCGATTCACCCCAGGCATAGTAAATAGAGTAAGCCCACTCACTTATTGCAAACCCTAGAATATACATACTCATTTAAGTGTTTTTGTTCACACCTTCCTCCCTCCTTAAGCCATACCTTTCCCCTAGGCTTTACAGCTCAACAGCGCCCCCTCACTCGTTGACCCTGTCATAAACCCTAGCATTGGTATTAGGTTTAGAGCCTTTCCTTATCTATCTCTTCTTATGTTCTCATTTTGTTTTATTTCATATCTACTCTTTAAGTACTTTTGGTTATTTTGCTCTTTTCTACTCTACTGTTCTGTTGTTTAGTTTCTTCCAGTTCACCTAAAGACAAAACCTTCGCCATCACGGAAAGCTGAATAATAGAGTGACGACCAGCAGCCAGTGTCAGTAAATGACCCACTAGGCTACCGCACTGTCAAAATTGTTATTTAAATCCGGCACTCACCCACACAAATCCTGACCTTGTTGTTGACTGTCCACTTACTACTGTCCATCGATTGCTCCTGCCTGATCGATTGCTCCTGCCTGATCGATTGCTCCATTCTGCCTGCTGTGTCTGTTGCTCTGTAGCTCAAGTCTGTAGCTCTGTAGAGCCTTGCTTACGTTTGAATCTTTATTTTGATATTTCCTCTTTCTTCTACTGCTAAATATAACTTACTCATCACCATATTTGTTTAAAAATTGCCTATCACGTTAAATTTGATATCGCTAGCTTTTAATCTAAATCACCATCACACGTTAGCATTTCGCTAGCCTGTTAGCTTGTTATCTCTGCACCCGGGTCTCCCTTTTTCTGAGTTCATAACTTGGATTAGTAAATTGTGTCCAGCAAAGGATTGTGGTAAGTTGGATTAATCAACAAACACGGTAAGTCATGTCTTCTCCTGTCATTATCACTTGCACAGCATGTCGCATGTTTAGTGTAGGCTTCTCCGCTGGCGAACAGGGCTTCACATGTGATAAATGTGAGGAGATAGTTAGGCTGACGGAGAAGATTTCAGAATTAGAAACACGCATCCATACTTTATCTGAGAGTAGTGAGGATGTAACAGTTTTAGACACTGATTTGGATGCGAATAGCTTAGTGAACTCTGTACATTCTTCGGTTCCGGCTGCAGGGCCCTCGCAGCAGGGAAACTGGGTAACAGTGAGGCAGCATAGTCGCAGACCAAAGAACCGCTTTTCCGTTCCGGTTAGAACATCAAACAGGTTCTCCCCTCTCAGTGAAGCACCCACTGAGTATCCTGTTGAAAGTGCCCTAGTCATTGCCGATTCTATTACACGGAACGTGAAGATAGAGACACCAGCCACCATAGTCACTTGTTTACCGGGAGCCAGAGCACCTGACATCAAAGCAAATTTAAAAGTGCTGGCTAAAGCTAATCGTAAATTCTCTAAGATTATTATTCACGTCGGCACTAATGATGTTCGACTTCGCCAGTCGGAGATCACCAAAATTAACATTAAAGAGGTGTGTGAACTCGCTAGTACGATGTCTGAGGCTGTTTTTTGTTCTGGACCGCTCCCTGTAAAAAGGAGTGATGAGATAGTTAGCAGACTATCATCACTCAATGGCTGGTTGTCTAAGTGGTGTCTGCAAAATAACATAGGGTTCATAGACAATTGGAAAAGTTTTTGGGGCAGACCTGACCTGTTGAAGAAGGATGGCATCCATCCCTCTTGGGGTGGTGCCGCTCTTCTCTCTAGTAATTTGGCACATAGTCTTAGAGCTAAACCTTGACTCACTAGGGCCCAGGTCAGGAAGCAGACAAACTGGCTAAACCGACCGTCTGCTAGCTGTCTCACGTTACCGGAGTCAGATAAATCCCAGCACATAGAGACTCTTTCACCTAGATATTATCATATGGAGACTGTGTCTGTTCCCCGAATTAGTAAATACAAAAAAACATCAAAACCATTCAACAGTAAAAATTTAATTGACGTCCAACAAATAAACAAAATATATAATACAGATGAACAATTGATAAAGCTTGGGTTGCTGAATATTAGATCCCTTTCCCCAAAAGCGCTTATTGTTAATGATATTATTACAGATAATAATCTAGATGTGCTCTGTTTGACAGAAACCTGGCTAAAACCTGACGACTACATTACCTTAAATGAGTCCACCCCCCAAGATTATTGTTATAAACATGAGCCGCGTCTGAAAGGTAAAGGGGGAGGGGTTGCTGTAATTTATAATAATATCTTCAGTATTACTCAGAAGTCTAGTTTCAAATATAATTCCTTCGAAGTTTTGGTGCTTTATGTAACGCTATGTAGTGTACATGATAAAACCCGTTCAACATTTGTGTTAGCTACTGTATACAGGCCACCAGGGCATAATACAGACTTTATCAAAGAATTTGCTGATTTTCTATCAGAGTTAGTACTGGCCGTAGATAAAGTACTAATTGTTGGTGATTTTAATATCCATGTAGACAACGGAAAAGACGTATTGGGATTAGCATTTAAAGACACACTAAACTCTATTGGAGTTAGGCAACACGTGTCAGGAGCCACTCATCGCCATAATCATACTTTAGACCTAATATTGTCACATGGAATAAATGTTGATACCGTTGAAATCCTGCAGCAGAGCGATGACATCTCAGATCATTACTTAGTATCATGTATACTTAATTTAGCTAAGGTTGCAAAGCCGCCCCCTCGCTTTGAAAATGGCAGGACAATCACTGCCGCTACTAAAGATTGCTTTTTAAATAATCTCCCTCATCAGTATCATCTGCTCAGCATCCCAGATAGTATAGGAGAACTCGATGTTGCAACAGAAACTATTGACTCTCTCTTTTCCAGTACTTTAGACACAGTTGCTCCTCTGCGCTTAAAGAAGATTAAAGAAAATAGTCCAACGCCGTGGTACAACGAGCACACCCGGGCCCTAAAAACAGCAGCCAGAAAAATGGAGCGCAGCTGGAAGAAAACAAAATTAGAGGTATTTCGTAATTCGTGGAAAGAGCACATGATCACATACAGAAAGGCCGTAAAAACTGCTAGATCTGCTTATTTCTCAACTCTCTTGGAAGAAAACAAACACAACCCAAGGTATTTATTCGATACAGTGGCTAAATTAACCAAAAATAAAGCTTCAACTTCTGATGATTGTAAACAGCACAGCAGTAATGACTTTATGAACTTCTTCACATGTAAGATTGATAATATTAGGAAAAAATTTTTAACCATGCAGCCGTCTACTACAGCATCACATCAGACAGAGCATTGTAGTGTCACTGAGGAAAAATTACACTCATTCACTGCTATAGGAGAAGAAGAATTGGCTAAACTCGTTAAATCATCAAAATCGACAACATGTATGCTCGACCCTATACCAACTAGGCTATTAAAAGAGATGCTACCAGAGGTCATAGATCCTCTTCTTAATATCATTAATTCATCTTTGTCATTAGGATATGTACCGAAAACTTTTAAGTTGGCTATTATTAAACCACTTATTAAAAAACCGCAACTTGATCCTACAGATTTAGTCAATTATAGACCAATCTCAAATCTACCCTTTCTGTCAAAAATACTTGAAAAGGCAGTGTCTTCACAATTATGTTCCTTTTTAGAAAGAAATGGAATCTGTGAGGATTTCCAGTCAGGATTTAGACCGTATCATAGTACTGAGACTGCTCTCATCAGAGTTACAAATGATTTACTCTTATCATCCGATCGTGGCTGTATCTCTCTATTAGTGTTACTCGATCTTAGCGCTGCATTTGATACTATCGACCACAACATTCTTTTGAATAGACTCGAAAATTATGTAGGTATTAGTGGAATTGCATTATCATGGTTTAAATCATACCTATGCGACCGTTATCAGTTTGTAGTAGTAAATGAAGATATGTCACACCGATCGCAAGTTCAGTATGGAGTACCACAAGGCTCAGTGCTAGGACCGCTACTCTTCACCCTGTACATGCTACCACTGGGAGATATCATGAGGAAGCATGGCGTTAGTTTTCATTGTTATGCTGATGATACTCAGCTCTATATTTCTTCACGCCCTGAAGAAACTTACCAATTCACAAGATTAACGGAATGCATAGCTGATATAAAACATTGGATGACCGGTAATTTCTTGCAACTCAATTCAGAAAAAACTGAATTTTTAATTATTGGACAAAAAAGCTCCACAAGTAGTAACCTAGAATACTGTCTAACACTTGATGGCTGTTCTGTCAAGTCCTCGTCGTCAGTGAGGAACCTGGGTGTGCTCTTTGATACCAATCTTTCGTTTGAAAGCCACGTTTCTAGCATCTGTAAAACTGCTTTCTACCATCTTAAAAATATATCTAAATTACGGCACATGCTCTCAATGCAAAATGCTGAACAGTTAGTTCATGCGTTCATGACCTCAAGGCTAGATTATTGTAATGCTCTACTGGGTGGTTGCCCTGCTCGCTTAATAAATAAACTCCAGCTGGTCCAAAACGCAGCAGCTCGAGTTCTTACTAGAACCAGGAAGTATGACCATATTAGCCCAGTTCTGTCAACACTGCACTGGGTGCCTATTAAACATCGCATACATTTTAAAATCTTACTTATTACTTACAAAGCACTAAATGGTTTAGCTCCCCAATACTTAAGCGAGCTCTTAACATATTATACTCCATCACGTCTACTGCGGTCTCAAAATTCTGGCCAGTTGATAATACCGAGAATATCCAAATCATCTGCAGGCGGTCGATCCTTTTCCTATTTAGCTCCAAAACTCTGGAACAGTCTTCCTAACATTGTTCGGGAAGCAGACACACTCTGTCAGTTTAAATCTAGACTAAAAACACATCTCTTTACTGTGGCATACACATAAAACACTTTTTCAATGAAATGATTGTTAGGCTGCATTAACTAGGTCAGCCGGAACCGGGAACACTTCCCATAACACCTGATGTACTCGTTACATCATCAGAAGAATGGCATCTACGCTAATGATAGTCTCTCTGTTTTATCCCGAGGTTTACTGCAGTCAGCTGGATCCGGGCCGTATCCAGATCAGATGGTGGACCTGCGCCCAGAGAAGACCAACACAGGACCCCGAAGTGTCTGGGAGACCGTGATTAGACTCCCCCTGCAACTGCCTCATCGACACGGCATCTCAATAAACCCGTCTCCGGCGTGTTGACTGAGATTGTTCGAATATTACAATTAAATAATACTTAAATCGATATGTCATCCTCAATAAACCCGTCTCCGGCGTGTTGCCTCCGATCATTCGAATATTGCACTTTAATAATTATTTAATCAACATCATCCTCAATAAACCCGTCTCCAGCATGTTGCCCTCGGTCCCTCGAATATTCTGATCTATTATGACCTCTGAGCTGTAAAGCTGCCAGAATAATAATAATAATCATACGCTGTTTGTTAATTGGCCAGAGGAGAACTGGCACCCCGACTGAGCCTGGTTTCTCCCAAGGTTTATTTTTCTCCATTAGGTCACCTGATGGGGTTTTGGTTTCCTTGCCACTGTTGCCTCTGGCTTGGCGTGCTCAGTTGGGGACACTACATTTTTCAAATAAACATCGAAATAAATCTAAATAATAAACTAAATTAACCATTTAAACTAAATTACTGATCAAATTATTGATCTAAAGCCCACACTGTCGCTGTGTGATGGTTGAGATGGGCTGATGACATCAGCGTTTTTTTCCGGAGTGGCTATGCGGCTGAATAAAATTATGCTGCATTATTTTCCTGTTTAACACTGTAAAGCTGCTTTGAAACAATCTACTTTGTGAAAAGAGCTATATAAATAAAGTTGACTTGACTTGACTTGACAAATCGGCCCCACCTGGCCACCCACGGCCAAG
Source organism: Gobio gobio (assembly GCF_949357685.1). NCBI lineage: Eukaryota > Metazoa > Chordata > Actinopteri > Cypriniformes > Gobionidae > Gobio > Gobio gobio. The sequence goes on from NC_137111.1 coordinate 50,057,503, forward strand.
ACAGTAGGTGCCCAGCTGAGATTTCACTAACTGTCTGCACCAGTTAGCAAAAAAAAATTTTTTACACACACGTAAATTAAATAGTCACATATTGCTATAGCTCGCCAACCCCAACACGGACTTGCATTGGCCCCTTTGTGTTGTTTTTCTCTTGCCTACAGTGAGCCAGTATGTCCCGTTCATCCAGCCCCACCGCCCACTGGGACCACGTCGAGACCTGGTTGAGGGCCATGACAACTGCGTTCCTGCCTAAAGCCGCCGGTGACCCACAGAACCTGAGCCAAGAGCAGCTGGACGACGACCTGAACCAGCTGATGGTCCACGATCCGACCCAGAGCTACAGCTACAAAGAATGGGCCAAGATCGTTGGGGGCCTCGCCCACAACCTCGTCGCCCAGGCGCGGCTCAGCGAAAAGAGCAACATCCACCTGGAGCAAGAAGCAGCAGCGTTGAAGCTCCAGGCCGAGGAGGCCCGGAGGAACCAGGCCCACGCGCAGAATCATCTGGACCAGCTACTCAAAGAGGCCCAAAACCGGCATGCGAAAGAGGATGAAACAGACACACAGCATCAAGAGGAAGTGGAAAGACTTCAAACGGCCCTGGCAGAGCTTCGTGTAGAGACCGAGCACAGAGAGCAGTTGGAGAGAGAATCCAAAGAGGACCTGAAGGAAGAACTCCAACGAGGTGAAGCTCTCCTGACAAGAGCACAGACCGAACTGAAGGAAAGGGACAGCAAGGCCAAAGCCTGTGAAACCCACTTGCAGTCGGCCAATGCCAAGATCCAAGAGTTGGTTCAACAAAAAGACTATTTAAGAGAAGAACTTGAAACTGTTCACAGAGAACTGAAGTATGCTTACGAGCAGAAAGAGGAAACACACACCACAGAGTTTCCCCTGACGAGCGGGCCCAGGCCTCCCCATCAAGAGTTCCGAGCTCAAAAGGGGGGTGAAAGCCCACTGCTCAAGCTGTCACCAGCCAGCTTCCAAGAGCAGCAAAGGGGTGGGAGTCCGCCCAGAGAATCCGTGGCCCTAGCCACACCATGGCTCCCCAAGAACTTTACAAGCTGGCCAGAACTATCCCAACTTTCACCCCAAAACCTGCAGGAGGCCACGACGTGCATGCCTACCTGCAGGACATAGACTTTTTCTGTCAAACTATGGGCAGCGTGACCACCTGCGACAGATTATGCCTCATCCGAGGCACGTCCAGCCGTGAGGTGCGGAGTTTCCTTGATCGGCAGCCCGAGACTGTCAAATCAGACTACCAGTAGCTACGTCAAGCGCTGATTACAGAGTTTTCGGACCCCGACTCAGACCAAGGTCTCATCAGCGCCATGGACCTGAGACAAGCCCGACAAGAAACCCCACAGGCCTACTACAGCCGACTCAGACAGGCCTACTTTGGAGCACAGAACGAGCCAGGAATGGAGGAGGATTTCAACTTCAAAACTCTATTCCTTCGAAATCTGCACCCCACAGTAAGCCATCACCTGGGAGTCCTGGCCTGCCCACGTACCATGTCCATCCAACAGCTACGGGACTTAGCCCATAAAGCCTATGCCAAGCAAAAAACGGCTTCTGAAAAGACTTTAAGGAACCCAACCATTTGCCCCATCTCTGATCACTGCCCAGAGTTGGCCCTAGAGGGCGCTCAAAAATACCACAGTGACAGGCCTTTCAACAGAGTGTCAAGACCGTTCCAAGCCAGCAGAGAGCAGCACAGCCGGGACAGTGTCCGCCCTAAGCACCAGACCGGGCGCCCTGAAAGATTCTGGGACAAGCCACGTCCATCCAACCATTCAAAGGGTGGCGCCACATGGGATGCCAGCCGACGGCCCAGAAATGGCCGACCCTCATCGGGCAGAGCATCCAGCCCAGACAGCCAACGGCGGAACGATTCACGACACGCCCCAGACAAACCCAAGTCAGAGCAAGACAGTGTACTTTCATCCGAGACCGCAGAAATCCTGAGAATTCTGAAAGAACTCCTTCAGAAGAAACCTCACAAGGGAGACGAGAAGGACAGGCCAGGCTCCTCATGACTAAGTGTAGGGCCTGTACCCAACGTCTTTCCCGACTGCCCTCCGACTGAACCAAGCACCAATCGCCAACCACAGTCCACAGAACCCGAGACTCCTTCACCAAGCGACAGCGTTGCTCAAACACATCAGCTGACCGCTGCACTTCACAAACAATCAAACACAAAGCATCGCACCAGTGACCAAAGTCCCAAAGTACCAAAATATGCTGTTTTGGTTGTCTGCCTCCCTAACGAGCCACATGAGACCATCCCTAACTGTTTATCGATCACCACACAGACCCCAGAACCAAGACTCCTGGGAAACCTGATCGAAAAGGGAGTGGCCCGGAAACTCTATCTAGCCATCACATTGGAGAATGAGCTGAAACTTGAAGCCCTGGTCAACACCGGAGCTGACCTCCCTCTGATGTCATCCCACCTTTTTGACAGACTCCGACGTGAAGCTAAAACACAAAATCGAACTCTGAAGTCCCAAAAATGTGAACTAAATATGCAGTCATACAGCCAAAACGAGATCCAACTTGAACAGATAGCTCCCATCTATCTATCAATTGGCCCAATGAGTCTGATACACCCTGTGTATATTTCACCAATGGACACGTACCCCCTTCTCATCGGCAAAGATCTGCTAGATCGCTTCGAGCCCCTATTAGACTTCAGACTGCTAAGAATTTGGGCTCAAGTGCGAGAACCTCTGTCTCTCCAGCCACCCAGATCACCTGAGCCAGACTGTCAAGCCACAGAGGTCACGAGAAATCTTGCAGCCAACCACGAGAAAACTATCTCACACCAGAGCAAAGTTCAAGTTCGTTGCTCTGCACTTTTCAACTCACCATAGACTCTGACTCTCACTGCCCCAAGGTCATGACTGACCTCCAGCTGAATGATGTTACAACCACAGACGTCATACTCGCGCTATAGGCAGATAACTCAGCCATCAGTCTAGCACTGTTCAAAGCCCTCACGAAAGACACTCCAGACCTTCTGTCTGCATGCAAGCGCACCCGCTTCCCTTTAGACTCCTGCCTATCAACCATGGTAACTGCAAAGGGCATCTGCGCTGTGAACTTGAAATGGAATGGCCGGTTCCTCATACACTCCTTCCTGGTTCTTCCAGACCCACTGCATGATGTCTACATAGGAGCAGACATCTTGATTCGCCTCAAGGCTCATGTGGACTTTATCAATGAGGCAGTGTGGGCTCCAACGACATCACAGCCCCCTGTGGTTCCTGTCAACCTTGAAAACCTCCGGTCAGGCCAGACCATTCCCGCGGTCTGCACCTTAGTCAACGAACAGGAAACTGCAGTACCAGCTTACACCAAAGGGGTCGCTGTTCGGCTCAACATGCGGTGGGGTCAAACACTAAACCACACACTGGGCTTCTTCCAACCTTCGCCCAAATGTCTGGAACTTGGACTCAGTCTGGAAGCCACACCACTCACTGAACTATCATCCCGTGTAGTTTATATCCTGTTCAACAACTGCACTGCAATGGACATCAGAATTCCCAAGGCCTACCGCCTGGGATGGCTAGTGAGCCACGACTTCCATGACTTTGAACTCACCTTACCAGTCATTGGTCCAGTCCCATCGTCGATGATCCCAGAAGGGAGCACAGACAACACAGTGTTCACAGCCCCCTTCAAATTCATCTCCATCGCTTCTGTCATGCCGATGGCCAAAGATCAAGTGTGTAGGACAGAGCTGACAGAGGACCAACAGGACGATCACGGTGCTGCACCTCACGACAGACGACACAACAACAGAGGAGCCATATCCAGGATTTGAGACACAAGTCCAGCAAATTCTGAAAGAGGCAGACACCATAGAGGATGATGCAGAACGTCAAGAACTCAGACAAGTCCTTTACAAATACAAAGCTTAATTTGCCAAAGACTCTTTAGACTGTGGCCTCACCCACCTCCACACAGTGCGCATTCCAATGCATCCTAATGCCCCTCCAACTTTCATCAAGCAGTACAAGATCCCCATCGCCTCACACAAACCGGTGCAAGACATCGTTGACTCCATGCTTGAGAAAGGTGTCATACGTCCATGCAACAGCACCTACTCTGCTGCTATCTGGCCCGTTCTCAAATCAAACGGCAAGTGGAGACCCACCGTAGATTACAGGAAGCTGAACCAAACGGTGCCACTGTCACGATGGCCGATGACCCAGCTGGAGCAGGAAATACCCAGAATCAAAGCAGCCACAATCTTCTCTACGATTTATGTGGCCTCAGGATTCTGGACCATTCCAGTGCATCCAGAAGACCAGCATAAGCTGGTTTCACCTTCGGCAACCGACAGTATACATTCACGAGGTGCCCGTTCGGCCATGCTAACTCACCAGCCGAATTCAACATCTTCCTGAACAAAGCGTGCCCAGACGCCAGAATGAGAGGCAACCTCATCTACGTAGATGATGTTCTCATGAAGAGCACGTCAGTGGCCGACCACCTGAAAGAGATAGACCACGTTCTGAACCAATTAACCACCGCCGGCACCAAAATTGCCCTCCACAAGGGACAGTGGTGTCGGACCAAGGTCAATTATGTGGGCCTACTCATTGGATCACGGGGTGTTGAACCACAAGCCAGCCGTATCCAAGCCATTCAGAACATCAAGCCACCCACCAAGGTCACAGAGCTGCGAAGCTTCTTTGGGGTGTGCAACTACTCACGACTATGCGAGAAAACTATGCAGACATTGCACGGCCACTAACTGCTCTTCTGAAGAAAGACTGCCCATTCGTCTGGACAAAGGCCCAAGCAAATGCCATGACTGAACTGAAGCAACAACTGTGCAAAGCCCCAAGTGTTGCTTACCCTGATCCACAGAAGGAGTTCCACTTAGAAGCTGGATTCTCCAAACACTGCCTGAGTGCTATACCAAAAATATGACCAAGACAAAATAGTGGTTGCATATGCCAGTAAGACACTTCTTCCACCAGAGAGCAGGCAGATACTCTGACTGTGAAAAGGCTCTACTCTGCACCGTATGGGCCATCCAGCGATTCTCCAACTACATCGGAGCACAAAAGGTTATCATAGAGACTCGCCACCAGCCTGTAATGTTCCTCAACAGCCAACGTATTCGAGATGGCGTCGTTACCAATTCACGCATAGCCATGTGGTTGATGGCCCTCCAGGGCCGCAGTGTTGAGACACGTTATGCTCAGAATCACAAGTCTGCACTGGGAGACGGCTTGGCTGCCTGCCAGAATTGTTCCGATGACATACCAGCGGCAACGTTGGACATAGACGAACCCCAACAACCACAACAGACCTGTCATAGGTACTTTGAAGAGAATGCATGTCAAGGAATGCCCACCGCCTACGTCGATGGATGCTCTTACAACCAAGAGGGCATCCTAAAATCAGGTGCGGGTGTACTGTGGCTGAATAACCAGCCTTGCCCTCCACAGCACTTCAAGTTGGGTACTCAGTCATTGCAATATGCGGAAGTAGCGGCCATTCTAATAACCCTCCAAATCGCAGCAACCCACAACATCAGGGAACTACTTATCTGCACAGACTCCAATTATGCAAGACTCAGTTTCACATGCCACCTTCCGGGCTGGAAACAAAATGGCTTCAAAACGGCAAGCAACAAGCCAGTCAAACACCAACACCTGTTCCAAGCATGCGACGACATCACAAGAACACAAGACATGATCGTCTACTGGAAAAAGGTGAAAGGACATTCAAGGCAACCAGGCCTTGACAAAGACTTGAATGACCAAACGGATGCCCTAGCCAAGACTGGTGCACTGCACGGCAATCTATGGTCACCCCCAGCCCACCCACCCACCATAGACGTGGCAGCGATAACCCGCAGCAAGCGAACGACTCCTACGACAGTTCAAACATCACAGCCGCTTACGCTGGTTCCACAAATTTCCAACAACGACATAGCTGACATGCAAGCCTCTGACACGGCTATACAAGCCATCCTAATCCACCTCTCTGACCCCACCATGAGAAGCGACACACGGTGCCCTGCCGAGGCCACGTCTCGCACCCAAGTAAGTGAAACCCGAGCTGAGATCGTGGGTGACCGGTGGCTCGTCAACACTCCCACTCGTACAGCCACCCTGACCTACGATCAGCATGACACTGCCACCCGCATCAACCTGCCCAACCAGAGTATGTGGATTCAAGTACCAAAGGGTGCCATCCTCCACCTCGATGATCTAGCATTGTACCACCTCCCTAGCGAAGAGTATTGGTCAGAGCTGGAAATCCCATCCTTCTTCAAGAATCATAACTTCACCCTAGATCCAGAGCTGGAGCTGAGGATTGAGGAAAGGGGGCCCCAGCTGATTGACATCACTCCCATCGACACGGCCCTCCAAACACTGTCCCGGCTGCCCATCCTGACCAACTCTCCTGTGGTCCAAGCTTGATCCCACTCGACTACCTGTCATCCGACGAGGTCACCCGGACGTCGTCACATGACAAAGGGGGACTGTAGCGTCTGGAGTCTCTCTCCTCTCTCTCTTGGGATCAAAGTCATGTGGAACAGCAGGGATGCCATTCCCTGTCCAGCTCTGTATGTAAATCAGATACCGGCACCCAGAGGCTCCGGCGAGTCTCAGTTATATTGCCCTCGCTGTCACGGTAACAACCCACGAGAGGATGACCAGGGGGACAATGATGACCCTGGAGAAAACTTCAAACAGATCCCCCCCCGGACCCCTAGCTCACCTCCCTGCCCAGAATGACCGGGGGGTGACCTTAACACACACACACACACACACACACACACACACACACACACACACACACACACACACACACACACACACACACACACACACACACACACACACACACACACACACACACACACACACACAAGTATTCCTCTCTATTTAGCCTTTAATTAAACTATCCCAGGAATTACATATATGATGATTTCTTAAGTGGTTGCATGCTCCCTATATTTCTTATGTTCATGTGATGTAAAAGCCATCTTAAATGCTCAGAATGGCTCTATAAAGGAGATACACTGCCTTTTATGCGTTTAAGACAGGGCATGTTTGATGTCTAAAGATTCCTCTTTCTTTGTCTTAGTCAATGGTGCAAAGTATATGATTATGAGATGTACCGTTAGTATGTTTAGCTCTTTTTGAGGGAAACCTCACTCATTTTGGCTGCCAAAAGAACATTCCGTTGAGTAATAAAAGTCTGAACAAAGGGACGATCTCCCGCCGGAAATTCACACCAACGATTGGTCATCTCAGAGAAGATGGCCGTAGGTTAATTGACTTTAAAGGACAGAAACACAAGCCCATCTTTGCTCAGTCAACTTGCAAGGACTCCGACGAGACAACTTCTTTTCACTCGCTTTAACCTTTGAATTTCCCGCGGACCGACCAAAGGACCTGACGAAGAGAGAGCTTCAGCGCACAGAAACTCTGAGAAACTCCAACGCACGCATCTTGCTTAATTCAACACAAAACCCCATGCAAGTATATCTTATCGAGATATGCGTTAAAAGATTTGTGCCCCCTGTTTTCAGGCGATATTCGTGCTGGCTCTCTGTGGTTATTTGTCGGTGAAATTGCCATTGCTCTGTCCTCCCTCTATTTCTATCCTCTTCTTTCTCTTTCAATACTTTCCTTATTTTTTATATACATGTATTCTTGATTGTAGTCATATGTAATCGTAGTAGCCATCACTATTAAAACCAGTTTATCCATGTTTAATTGTCATTGGTCCTGCTCACAAGACATAAGTCCCTTTAATGTTTAAGATCGTGCTACAAGCTTACACATAGTATTGTTGAATACGTAAAATCGATATCTGGTTCGAAAAGTTATTCTTCGTGGCAGAAGGATAGCCTTTCTGGAGAGTGAATAAGAAAGAATAAGACCTTGCGAGGGCTGATAAAGATTGTGTTGGTTCGTTAGACGAACAGACCCGATTTGAGTTAATTCTTGAAAGGATATTCTATAGCCTCCTGACTTGGCTTATATATTCGTAGTTAATTGCAATTCGTTGTGGTTAACTGTGTATATATTTGTTCAAATATTTAGGCTAGGTATTCCCCCCTTTTGGGTGAATTTGGGGATTTATGATTCGATTATAACCTGTTGTGATTAATCATAACTCCCTAAATATTAATACCCATAATTCCCTATTGAGCTAAATTTAATTTAATAATATATGTAAGTCAAGTCAAGTCAAGTTTATTTATATAGCACTTTTAACAATGTAGATTGTTTCAAAGCAGCTTTACAGTGTTAAACAGGAAAATAATGTAGCATAATTTTATTAAGCTGTATAGCCATTTGATGTCATCAGTTCATTTCAATTTCCATACGGTGACAGTGTGGGCTTTAGATCAATAATTAGATCAGTAATTCAGTTTATATGGTTAATTTAGTTTATTAATTAGATTTATTTCGATGTTTAGTTGAAAAATATAGTGTAACCCTAAGACGCTACATAGTTAAGCTTAAAACGGGCTCCTGCAACTTACAACAATAAAGAACAAGGCACCCATGGACATATCAGCTGTAACAGATAACTTAGCGTGTTAAGTAAACAGATCGTAATTGTCCGTAACACTTCAACAGTGGTAAAACTGCCTGAAAAGATACCAGATCTCTTACTTGGATAATTTCTTAATGTATGTTCTGGTGTCCTCCGGTGATTCGAACTCTCTCTCGGTACCGTCATATGTAACACGGAGGCGAGCCGGGAACAGAAGGCCATACCCTAACCCAGGCAACGTTATCTCACGGAGCTGGCGGCGGATGTCATTGAAGGCGGCGCGGGCACGGGCAGTCTTCGCGGTATGATCAGGGAAGATATGTATAGCCATATCGCCGATCTTTATTCTTTATTCACAGTAGTTACATTTGCCTTCTCTCTTAGGCCATCTGTTGTCTGGATTCCTTGTGCTAAACGTAGCTGCTGCTACTCTCACTTTTGCCTTAACATCAGCATCCCTTTCCCATGTAGCTAACCTTTCTAGGTTACTTCTGAGGGTTTTGTTAGACCAAGTTAGCTCAAGGAATGGCAATGCTTTTCTGTACTCGGCTAAAAGGCCATCTGACAAGACGCAAACAAAAGCTCCCTGGTCATCTAGCACACATTCAAAATCATCAACTATACCAATGTAAGTTACAGCTGACTGGCACAATCTTTCAGTGAATTCACTCACAGTTTCTTCTTTCCTTTGCACACAGTTAGTGATTCTGGACCAGTCTATTTTGGGTCCCATGATTTTCTTTAGAATTTTCAAAACACCTTCTCTCAAATCGCCTTTACTGGCATGTTGTAGTTCAGAAGTAACAGGGGGCGCTCTTGTATGCCGATGGAGTAAGACGTGTCTAGCTCGGGCTCTCGCCGAACCCCTGTTTTATAAAATAAATAAACGCCTTACATTACAAAACATTGTATAAAATCTGCTCTGATTCTGGTTCTGAAATGAGGAAATAGCTGACATGCGGGTCAATGGCGGAAAAGTGAAAAGTGTACAAGAGTATCTGACAGAGTACTATGTACGTGTTAGAAATGTGGGTAACACTTTACTTGAAGGGGTGTGCATAAGACTGACATGACACTGTAAGATTACAAATTTAAGAAAGTACATTGCATTTAGCATTTACGGTAAAAATGATGATATCAGATTAATTAGTCTGCTATGCAAATCCTCCAGGCCAGTTCCTGTTTCTCTTCATTGTAAGTAAAATGATACCATTTGTCTTTAATGGCTCTTGGAGCCCCTGAGTGATTGGATTAGCATCTATGCATTTGAAAGACACTGTTATGCTAATTGAATCAGGACTGATGGAAGGAACGTTTGGGGTATGTCCCTATTTCCTATACAACATTTGCATTGTATTGTTCAGAGTGTCTCCTCCCCTGCTGTATAATCCCTCCCCCTGAAATGTAGATACATTACAGTGTTTGGTACTGTTAAATTAGACTTGTTGGAACCTCAGCTGAAGAACAGCACGGTTATCAATAAACGAGTAACGTCTGCTTTAAAGATATACCAACATCTCCTGGTCTCTTCTTCAAATGAGGAAAAGGAAATTCACAACAGTTTTGGTGCCGTGACCCGGATAGAGCTCCTGACCTGAATCCAGAATCCAGATTGAAATTTCAAGCTCCAAGATCTGACTACATTCCAGACTGAATTATTTCTGTACAACCAAGGATTGGTGAGTCACTCTATCCAAAAGAACCTTAAAGACCAGTACAAATGTGTTTCCCTCTGCACTGCCAGGGAAGAGTTTTCAGACAGCTGTAGAGTTTGGTTAACTAAGTTACCCTCTAAAAAAGTTTGTTTTAGAGATGAAAGTTACCCTCTGTTTTCACCCTGCTGAAAAATCCAGCTTAAACCAGCCTAAGGTGGTCAGGCTGGTTTTGGCTGGTCTCCCAGCCTGGTCATAGCTGGTTTATCAGACTGGTTTTAGAGGGGTTTTTAAAAAATTTTTAGCTGGTCAGGCTGGTCTTAGCTGGTGAAACTGGTCTTAGCTGGATATTGTTGGTCTTAGCTGGTTTTAGCTGGTCAGGCTGGTCTTAGCTGGTAATTGTTGGTCTTTGATGGTTTTAGCTGGTCTTCGCTGATTTTAGCTGGTCAGGCTGGCTGACTGTCCCTATTTTTTCTGCCACTGGGTGTTTAGACAAATAATGTATATCTGTATATGGACCATGTAATCTGATTAATTTGTAATTAGGTAAAACGTTCATCAGCTAAATTAGGCTGGGAGACCAGCTAAAACCAGCTAAGCCAGGCTGGAAGACCAGCTAAAACCAACTTGTCCAGACTGGAAGACCAACTTAACCAGCTAAGTCAGGCTGGGAGACCATCTAAAACCAGCTTGACCAGCTAAGTCAGGCTGGGAGACCATCTAAAACCAGCTTGACAAGTAAAGTCAGGCTGGGAGACCATCTAAAACCAGCTTGACCAGCTAAGTCAGGCTGGGAAACCATCTAAAACCAGCTTGACCAGCTAAGTCAGGCTGGGAGACCATCTAAAACCAGCTTGACCAGCTAAGTCAGGCTGGGAGACCATCTAAAACCAGCTTGACCAGCTAAGTCAGGCTGGGAGACCATCTAAAACCAGCTTGACCAGCTAAGTCAGGCTGGGAGACCAGCTAAGCCAGGCTACTAAAACCATCTTAAACCAGCTAAAACCAGCCAACCAGCTTAAGCTGGTTTTAGCTGGATTTTTCAGCAGGGCAGGCAAGTAAGATTGGCATCAAGCTAATAATTGTTTAAGCCTCTGTTCAGGCAGAGAATAATTGTTAAGCCTCTGTTTTCAGGCAGGGAAGAATTGTTTTTGCCTCTGTATTTCAAGCAGGGAAGATTTAGCATCACAAGCTAAGACATTTTGTAAGCCTCTGTTTTCAGACAGGGAAGATTAGCATAGCATGCTAATATTTGTTTTCCCAAAGGCTGTTGATCACAGAAGTCAGTGTTTGTGAGTGTGTGTGGTAACAAAGAAATTTATAAAAATGTTTATGAAAATGCTAGACTAATCCCCACAACTGAAAAAGGTAGTCTCGCAGCTCCTTTGTGGACAGACAGTGATTTCAAATCACAGTTAGGAGTGCAGATGGATTTAATTGTCACAGAGAAAGTTAAGCAAGAACTCACGCAGAAATATGAGATCCATCCAGACAAGACTTGGTCGATTGCATGTATTTACAAGAACAATGTGAAAGGCATTATTTGTTGTCACAGAGAATTTGGTTTAGCACTAGCTAGACAACAGTCTCAGAACATCTCAGAGCTAGAGAAATAGAACAAAGAGCTCTGTGCTAGAGTAGCATCTTTGACTAAGAAATTGAACCTCAACAAAGCTGCAGAGAAAACTGATGTGAATGAAGTTAGTCAGCCTGATAACATTTATCCTGATTTACAAGCTTTCTTTGAAACAGATGTAGCCATTCAATCAGTATCTGATGTGCCTGTTGATTTAGTGAAAGTATGTGGCGCTAAGAGAACATCTCAGAGATTTGAGGAAATTGTAAGTATTCCTGCTAATTCTGTTGTCCAAATTGCAAGGACCTAGAGATATAGAAAGATTATCCCAGAGCTTGCCCTCAGCACGTACACATTTTTCTGAATTTAGAAGGACATTGTTATGCAAAATGCGTCTCTACAACATGTCATTAACAGAAGTCACACAGCTAATGTCACAGATTCTAAATGAATCTGAATTCAAAAGTTTTGAGTCTGCTGTTACTTCTGATCAAGGTTTTTTTTTATTGTTTTCAAATTATACAAAAAGAACAAAGATATACAAAAACTCAACTCCCCATCCATTTTCTCCAGCTTAAGATGGTACATAACTTCCCTTATCCATTGACTAAATGTAGGTGGAAAAAGGTCTTTCCATCTAATCAGTATCAGTCTTCTTGCCAAAAGAGAACAGAAGGCCAATATTTTATTTTTACTTTTAGTAAAACTAGTATTTTCATGGGCCACACCAAACAATGCAATAAATGGAGATGGCTCTACTACCTCTCCAAATAGCCCAGAGAAGTAAGTGTGTGTCCAGTAGGGGTCTCTCTTTTCGGGTAATTGGTGGTTGAATATACGTAGGAACCTTCCTTCAGGTGACGTGTTGCTGGAGGGAAGGTGCACACAGTTTTTGACCGCTAAGCTATGCTACACTGTGTTATTATATGCCATGCTGAAGAAATCTGTACTGGTGAAGGACTTGGAACTGTGGATTTATTGACTGTTTGTTGGGCTCTTGCTTACTAGAAATGAGGACCAGTCACAGTAAAATAAATATACAATGTAAGCATATTAACTTGGTGTGGACATTGCATTGAATAACAATGCAAACAAGCACGTCCATTAACAAGCACCTTCCAGCAGCCATCAGCTGCTTAAAGTAATAGACTTGGCTGCTTACATTTAGTCAAAAACTATGTATTTACTCAAAAGGAACTGAGTTTACCTATTTTTGCATTGGAGTTTCATCATTTGTTGAACAAGATTGATTGGAATGTTGGAGGAACTTTGCATCGATTTCGTTTACATCTGAGATCAGCTGCAGCCGTGATGCTCGTCAGAGTAAGACGCAGCGCAAACCGACCCCTTCTTCCCAGTATTTTACTGGCAAATGTTCAGTCTCTGGACAACAAACTCTGCGAGCTGAGAGCACGGATCTCTTTCCAACGAGAGACGAGGGATTGCTGAGATTCCAGATTCGGCCATCGAAACCACAGGGTTCTCCGTGCATCGAATGGACAGAGGTAAAGAATTCTCAAGGAAAAGTAAAGGCGGGGGTGTATGTTTTTTGATCAACAGATCCTGGTGTGATCAGAGGAACGTACATTCTATCAAGTCTTTCTGTTCTCCTGATCTGGAATTTCTCATGGTTCTGTGCCGACCATTCTGGCTACCGAGGGAATTCACAGCGGTCATCATCACAGCTGTGTATATTCCCCCACAAGCCGACACAGACCGGGCACTAAAGGAACTGTATAGGACAGTGAGTGAGCAGGAAACCGCGCATCCTGAGGCTGCGTTTATTGTGACCGGGGACTTTAACAAAGCCAACTTCAAACGTATTGCACATAAATGGGAGATATTCCGTTCGGCTTCTGATGACGACATTGAGGTCTATGCTGATAGCGTGACGTGTTTCATCAGGAAGTGTGTAGAAAACGTTGTTCCGACCAAAACAATACGGCTGTACCCTAACCAGAAGCCGTGGCTAAATGAGGATGTTCGCGCGGCACTCAATGCACGGACCTTCACTTTTGACTCCGGTAATGTGGAGGAGCATAAACAAGCAAGTTATGCCCTCCGGAAAATTATCAGAGCAGCAAAACGCCAGTACAGGGACAAGATTGAAAGACAGTTCAACACCACCTCGTGGAGAGAGAGCTCGTGGCTGAAGATGCAGAGGTTAGTTCACTCTCTGTATCTGTAGCGGATGTAACCCGATCCTTCCGGCGGGTGAACATCCGTAAAGCCGCGGGTCCAGACGGCATTCCGGGCCGCGTCATCAGAGCGTGCGCAAACCAACTGGCTGGAGTTTTTACGGACATTTTTAACCTGTCCCTCTCCCTGTCTGTGGTCCCTACATGCTTCAAAACGTCCACCATTGTGCCTGTACCGAAGCAATCAAAAATCATCTGCTTAAACGACTGGCGTCCTGTTGCTCTGACCCCCATCATCAGCAAATGCTTTGAGAGAATAATCAGAAACCATATCTGCTCTGTTCTCCCCCCCTCACTGGACCCACTGCAGTTTGTATACCGCATAAACGCTCCACTGATGATGCCATTTCATCTACAATACACACTGCTCTCTCCCACCTGGAAAATAGGAACACATATGTGAGAATGCTGTTTGTAGACTACAGCTCAGCATTCAACACCATTGTGCCCTCCATACTTGACGTGAAACTCCGGGCTCTCGGCTTAAACAGCTTGTTATGCAGCTGGATCCTGGACTTCCTGTCAAACAGACGCCAGGTGGTCAGAATGGGCAGTAACATCTCCTCATCACTGACTCTCAACACTGGAGCCCCTCAGGGCTGTGTTCTCAGCCCACTCCTGTACTCCTTGTACACACATGACTGTGTGGCAACCCACAGCTCCAACACCATCATCAAGTTTGCTGACGATACGACGGTGGTAGGTCTCATCACTGACAATGATGAAACGGCCTACAGAGAGGAGGTGCACACTCTGACACGATGGTGTCAGGAGCACAACCTGTCCCTCAACGTCAGCAAGACCAAGGAGCTGGTGGTCGACTTCAGGAGGAATGAGAAAGAACACCGCCCCATCACCATCGATGGAGCACCGGTGGAGAGAGTCAGCAGCTTCAAGTTCCTCGGTGTCCACATCACAGAGGAACTCTCATGGTCCGTCCGCACCGAGGCCGTTGTGAAGAAGGCTCATCAGAGCCTTTTCTTCCTGCGACGACTGAGGAGGTTTGGAATGAGCCGCCACATCCTCACACGCTTCTACACCAGCACCACAGAGAGCCTGCTGACTGGCTGCATCACCACCTGGTACGGCAACAGTACCGCCCGCAGCCGCAAAGCCCTGCAAAGGGTAGTTGCGCACGGCCAGCTGCATCATCGGAGGTGAGCTTCCCTCCCTCCAGGACATTTATGCCAGGCGGTGTGTGAAGAGAGCTCAGAGGATCACCAGAGACTCTAGCCACCCGAGCCATGGGCTGCTCTCACTGCTGCCATCAGGCAGATGGTACCGCAGCATCAGAACACGCACCAGCCGACTCCAGAACAGCTTCTTTCCACAAGCAATTAGACTCCTTAACTCTTGATCAGGATCATAACACACACTGGACAGAATATCACTCAGTACAACCCACTGTAGATTCACACACACACATATATATATATATATATATACACACATTTATTTATCATAACGTATCCATTGTACATATGGTTGTCTATATTGTGAAATATTGTATACCATACATTGTATATTATTATTATTATTATTATTGCTTAATGTATACTGTGCTGTGTGTAATTGGGTGTGCATCAGATGTGTAATCTGATGTTGCTTTAAATGTCGTACGTCTCATGTCATGTCATGACTACTATGTTGCTTGGAACTGCACCTAAGAATTTCACCTACTGTTGCACTTGTGTATATGGTTGTGTGACAATAAAGTGATTTGATTTTGATTTGATTTGATAAGATCGAGTAACACTAATAGAGAGATACAGCCACGATCGGATGATAAGAGTAAGTCATGTGTAACTCTGATGAGAGCAGTCTCAGTACTATGATACGGTCTAAATCCTGACTGGAAATCCTCACAGATACAATTTCGTTCAAAAAAAGGAACATAATTGGGAAGACACTGCCTTTTCTAGTATTTTTGACAGACATTTTGACCACATTCTGAAAGACATTAGTTTATGCCTAGTCCTGAATTCAATCAGTTATGGCCAATGACAGAAGAAAATGCAAACATGGCCCAGATGTTTTCTGCTATATTCTGTGATTGTTTTACTACATCCCCCCTTTTTTAAAAAGACTGTTATATTTCAAGACATTGTTAGAAAGTGGGGACAGATGACAAATGTTATTTGTTCAGTGTTTTAGATGGTTTATTCATTTTTTATTTTTTGGGGGGTATTTTTTTAAGTTTTTTTTATCTGAGATAAAAAAAGGGCCAGAATACATAGCTTAATAAAAAAAAGCATTTTAGGGTTAATGTTCGTGCCTGTTTATACATGTAATGTCCTGGGAACAGAAATGTCACCCATTCACTGGAATGGTTCTTCCACAGAATCTTTTTTATATATTTCATTTTAAAATGGAGCCATTGTTTAAAACTATGTCAGGTGTCTTTTGCTGAATTTTGGGAAGCATTTCAAGAATTACAAGCATTGTAGTTTAACTGGAAGCTTCTCATTCCACCTCAAGGGCATCCAACTGAAAATCTGAAAGCAAAACTGTTCTTCAGCACATCATAGACTGTATCTGACTTTTGTCTTGTTTTGCCACATTCATCGCACCCATTGACCAGATGTGGCCTGACATATAAGCTCTACACATATTAATATTGTTCTTCACTATTAAAATCGGCCCAACACACATCTGCAGTTTCTAAAAGCCGAATCCTTATCATAAGAAAGAGTGACAAATTGATGTGTAATGAACAATAATTACCTTTGAATTGGATTCAAAACATGAAGGGACTATATGTCAGAATTTTCATGTATTAAATGATTTTTCACCAAAGTAAACAAACACTTAGAGAGTTACACAGCACAACAACGGTTAATGCAAGACAATAAACAGAAAGAACTGAGGGCTTACATTCACAGAGGGAAGTAAATTATGGAACAAGCAACAGGAGAGACACTAATCAGAAACCATGACAACTAATGAATGAAGGAGAACCTAAGCAATACAGTGACAGAGACGGAAGGAGCCAGAGAGGTGATGGGTTGAGCCTGAGGATAAGCCAGAGTTGAGACAGGATGAAGACCCACAGCGCACCTGAAGGAGGAACTATCCAAGATGGAAGCAGGAGCTCGAATGACTGAAGCGAAGATGTGTACTTCGGAGACCCAGGTGGAGCAGAGGAGACAAAGACCCAGGGTGACACCGATGGACTGGAGAGCTGAGGCAGAACCACAGGCTCAGCGGGACCGAGGGAGAGACAGGGACTCTGCAGACTGGCCGGAGCTGGAGCCAGAGGGAAGGAAGAGCCCAGAAGAGCCAAAGGGGTGGAGGGACGAGGCGTAGAGGCAGGCTCTGAAGTAGTGTTAATTTTGTCACCTATTTTTAATTTAGTCTTAGTCTTAGTCTTGTGCCAAATGTCCTGTTAGTTTTAGTCATATTTAGTCATTCACATATATTTTTTTGTTAGTCAAGTTTTAGTCGACTAAAAGTCTCGTCATTTTAGTCTAGTTTTAGTCAAAAGACAACTCAAGGTATCTTAGTCAAGTTTTAGTCGACCAAAAGTCTAGTCATTTTAGTCTAGCTTTAGTCAAAGGAAAACTCACTATATTTTGTGGCAAAATAAGTTACATAAAGTACATATAACCTGCATAATGTATGTGCCACAACACCACAGCTAACTGGTTGATTTACAGCTGCCTTAGATGCCTAAAATCAGCATTAGCTCATGAGACGATGGGCACAAATATTGATTTCGATCTTGATTCAGTATGAATTCATATGTCTATAGCCTACTGTACATATAAGGAAAAATACGTTTTTTACACTTTTTTTTGGGTTATATTATATTTGCTTGCATTCTTTACTATTCACTATTATTAACATTTCAAAATTTCACAAATAAGTAAGCAGTTATGATCTGCAATACTTTTGAGCAACTAGACTACATGTATATTTATTAAAGAGCCAAACAGGCACCCAGTGGGTAATGGCATTACAAGTGACATTTTTTATTTTTCCAGCCACAAAATGGCTCTAATTTGCCTCTTTGCAGTGGAATTCTCTATTTTAACCTTAATTAACACACTAATTGTAATATAAATAATAAAAATATTAGAAGAAAAATATTTTAAGTGGTCATTAATGGACCATAAGTATTGCAAAAATAGTATTTAGAACCAAAAGATCTCCTCAAAATATTCAATAAATATTATTGAATTAAAATATAGGCTATTTATTTTTAAAATAGTTAAGGTGTATGATCATATTTGACCATCAATGAGTATAAGTGTGACTTATAATTAGTAAGGAATACCTGAGGGCTAAATACAAGAAAAACATTAATATTAATGTTAACAATGTTGCATCTCTATCACTCTCCATAATAAAATGATACTGTAAATGTGGCTGACGCACACTATGCTGTTTGGTTTGCCAAAAATTGCCGCAAACACCTGTATAGTGAAGCTGTTGTGTAACTTCCGCGGCTTAAGCCATTCAAATGTACGGACACAGCGCTAGAAGTATTGAGTGCTCCGGGAACCACCTGACCATGCACGCCGCTGCGAGAGATTACAGGCGGAGTATGAGAGAGACCTGTAGCCTACTCGAGCAACAGCGGGAACTCTTTCGGAATATTTTGAACAGCTGAATATTCATCTCATGATGAAAAAGTAGAGACAATTGTAGACGAAAATGAAGAGAGATTTTATCTTAGTTTTTATTGTATGCAAAACATTTTAGTCTCGTTCTTTTTCGTCAACAATAATGCATGTTAATTTAGTCTAAGTCAGTGTTTTTGGACATTGGTGCAGTCTCGTCATCGTCTCGTCTTCGTCATGGAAAAAAAGGTCGTTAACGAACATATTTAGTCTCGTCTCGTCTGACGAAATTAACACTACTCTGAAGTCCATGGTGCAACCAGGATGATGACTGACCAAGGCGAAGTCAGAGGGAAGAAGGAGCCTTGGGGAGCCTGAGGGATGATGAACTACGGTGGAGCCCAGAGAGCGTGGTGCCAAATTTGAACCTATGGGTCGACAGGCCGAGGTGGAGTCCAGAGCTTGGAGTCCCAATGTGGAGCTAGGTGATCAACACTCCTGGGCTGGAGGGAGACAGCAGATGTGCGGCTGAAGAACTGGATGGTGGAGGCGGAGGGAGAGTTAGGCCTGGCGAGACCATCCTCGATGATGGAGATTTGGGTCTGGGTAGAGCCAATGGTGCTGATGATGACTTGAATCTGGCCAGTAAAGACTTGAGACTGGACCTAACCAGCAGCAAGGAACTTGACTTGGAACTGAATGGAAAATATGCAGCATGGAGTTACACAATAATGGAAAAGAAAAAGATTTTAATCACTACACCACCCTGCATCATATTTGCTGAATAAAATCTGATACTTGTTTCTTGCTCATTTTGAGATGCTGATTCCAAATACCCGTATAGCTCTAGCACGTCACACTTTTCTCACAAAATGTGGTGAGCATTCAATTCAATTCAATTCAAATATATTTGTATAGCGCTTTTCACAATACACATTGTTTCAAAGCAGCTTTACAGAAAGTGCATTTCATAGATGTACAGTAAAAAGGTTAGAAAGACAATGTTAAAGAATAATGTTCAAAAAAGTTAATCAATCGTGTATTAATTTAGGCCATAACAAGGCTGGCGTTGAGTCGTCTCTTCACAGGCGTCGAGTCGTCTCTTCACAGGTGTTGAGTCGTCTCTTCACAGGTGTTGAGTCGTCTCTTCACAGGTGTTGAGTCGTCTCTTCACAGGTGTTGAGTCGTCTCTTCACAGGTGTTGAGTCGTCTCTTCACAGGCGTTGAGTCGTCTCTTCACAGGCGTTGAGTCGTCTCTTCACAGGCGTCGAGTCGTCTCTTCACAGGTGTTGAGTCGTCTCTTCACAGGTGTTGAGTCGTCTCTTCACAGGTGTTGAGTCGTCTCTTCACAGGTGTTGAGTCGTCTCTTCACAGGTGTTGAGTCGTCTCTTCACAGGTGTTGAGTCGTCTCTTCACAGGTGTTGAGTCGTCTCTTCACAGGTGTTGAGTCGTCTCTTCACAGGTGTTGAGTCGTCTCTTCACAGGCGTCGAGTCGTCTCTTCACAGGCGTCGAGTCGTCTCTTCACAGGCGTCGAGACGTCTCTTCACAGGCGTTGAGTCGTCTCTTCACAGGTGTTGAGTCGTCTCTTCACAGGTGTTGAGTCGTCTCTTCACAGGTGTTGAGTCGTCTCTTCACAGGCGTCGAGTCGTCTCTTCACAGGCGTCGAGTCGTCTCTTCACAGGCGTCGAGTCGTCTCTTCACAGGTGTTGAGTCGTCTCTTCACAGGCGTCGAGTCGTCTCTTCACAGGTGTTGAGTCGTCTCTTCACAGGTGTTGAGTCGTCTCTTCACAGGCGTCGAGTCGTCTCTTCACAGGCGTCGAGTCGTCTCTTCACAGGCGTTGAGTCGTCTCTTCACAGGTGTTGAGTCGTCTCTTCACAGGTGTTGAGTCGTCTCTTCACAGGTGTCGAGTCGTCTCTTCACAGGTGTTGAGTCGTCTCTTCACAGGTGTTGAGTCGTCTCTTCACAGGTGTTGAGTCGTCTCTTCACAGGTGTTGAGTCGTCTCTTCACAGGTGTCGAGTCGTCTCTTCACAGGTGTCGAGTCGTCTCTTCACAGGTGTTGAGTCGTCTCTTCACAGGTGTTGAGTCGTCTCTTCACAGGTGTTGAGTCGTCTCTTCACAGGTGTTGAGTCGTCTCTTCACAGGTGTTGAGTCGTCTCTTCACAGGTGTTGAGTCGTCTCTTCACAGGTGTCGAGTCGTCTCTTCACAGGTGTTGAGTCGTCTCTTCACAGGTGTTGAGTCGTCTCTTCACAGGCGTCGAGTCGTCTCTTCACAGGTGTTGAGTCGTCTCTTCACAGGCGTTGAGTCGTCTCTTCACAGGTGTTGAGTCGTCTCTTCACAGGTGTCGAGTCGTCTCTTCACAGGTGTTGAGTCGTCTCTTCACAGGCGTTGAGTCGTCTCTTCACAGGCGTCGAGTCGTCTCATCACAGGCGTTGAGTCGTCTCTTCACAGGTGTCGAGTCGTCTCTTCACAGGTGTCGAGTCGTCTCTTCACAGGTGTTGAGTCGTCTCTTCACAGGCGTTGAGTCGTCTCTTCACAGGTGTCGAGTCGTCTCTTCACAGGTGTTGAGTCGTCTCTTCACAGGTGTTGAGTCGTCTCTTCACAGGCGTTGAGTCGTCTCTTCACAGGTGTTGAGTCGTCTCTTCACAGGTGTTGAGTCGTCTCTTCACAGGTGTTGAGTCGTCTCTTCACAGGTGTTGAGTCGTCTCTTCACAGGTGTTGAGTCGTCTCTTCACAGGCGTCGAGTCGTCTCTTCACAGGTGTTGAGTCGTCTCTTCACAGGCGTTGAGTCGTCTCTTCACAGGTGTTGAGTCGTCTCTTCACAGGTGTTGAGTCGTCTCTTCACAGGCGTTGAGTCGTCTCTTCACAGGCGTCGAGTCGTCTCTTCACAGGTGTTGAGTCGTCTCTTCACAGGTGTTGAGTCGTCTCTTCACAGGCGTTGAGTCGTCTCTTCACAGGTGTTGAGTCGTCTCTTCACAGGTGTTGGGGCATCCGAAGTCTCCATGAGAGGCTGGATACAAACTGGAGCTGACGAACTATTTACCTTGGGACTAGTGTCCCGAGATAACAACAGAAAAGCAGATGGGAAATGATTAGCGTAGCTGCTGTTCAGAATATTATATTAATGCTTTTGATCCGATTTAACTGTAGTATAAAAGATAATTATAATGTGAATGCTTGGCTAAAGAGATGCGTCTTTAATCTAGTTTTAAACTGGGACAGTGAGTCTGAACCTCGAACAATATCAGGAAGACTATTCCAGAGTTTAGGAGCTAAATGTGAAAATGCCCTCCCTCCTTTAGTGGACTTAGATATCCTAGGAATGACCAGAAGCCTAGAGTTTAGTGATCTTAAAGAGCGCGATGGATTGTAGGGCGATAGAAGATCCGTTAGATACACTGGAGCTAAACCATTTAGGGCTTTATAGGTCAGTAGCAATACTTTGTAATTGATACGGAACTTGATAGGTAACCAGTGTAGAGATGATAAAATTGTTGTTATATGATCATATTTTCTTGACCTAGTAAGAACTCTAGCAGCTGCGTTTTGGACTAACTGTAGCTTGTTTATTGATGATGCAGGACAACCAGCTAATAAAGCATTACAGTAATCTAATCTCGAGGTCATGAATGCATGAACTAACTTTTCTGCATCAAGAATAGATAGCATGTTACGTAGCTTAGCAATGTTTCTAAGGTGGAAAAATGCCGTTCTTGTAACATATGAAATATGATTTTCGAATGTTAGGTTGCGGTCTAATATAACACCCAGGTCTTTTACTGTTGTGGATAAAGTGACAGGACATCCTTCCAAGTTAAAGTTGTATTGTGAGAGGTTTTGTGGGCAGTTTTTTGGACCAATAAGTAATACCTCCGTTTTATCTGAATTTAATAGCAGAAAATTACACGTCATCCAGTTTTTAATATCTTCAACACACGCTGTCAGTTTAGATAATTTAGCGTTATCATCCGGTCGTGATGAAATATACAATTGAGTGTCATCAGCATAACAGTGGAAATTAATTCCATGTTTTCTTATAATATTACCAAGTGGCAGCATATATATAGAGAATAGCAGAGGGCCTAGCACGGATCCTTGCGGCACCCCATAGTCTACTGACGTCATCTTTGATTTTTCCCCATTTAGACAGACAAAATGGTAGCGGTCTGATACGTACGATCTAAACCAGTATAATGCCTGTCCCTGAACACCAGTATAATTTTGAAGTCGATCTATGAGTATTTTATGATCTATAGTATCGAACGCAGCACTAAGATCGAGTAGAACTAGTATTGAGATACAGCCTTGGTCAGAAGCTAGAAGTAAATCATTTGTGATTTTAACGAGCGCAGTTTCTGTGCTGTGATGCGGCCTGAATCCTGATTGAAATTTTTCATAGATATCATTTTCTTGCAAGAAAGAGCACAATTGAGCGGACAAAACTTTTTCTAGTATTTTAGACATAAATGGAAGATTTGAAATTGGTCTGTAATTTGCTAGGTTATTATGATCTAATTGTGGCTTCTTAATGAGAGGCTTTATGACTGCCAACTTGAATATTCTTGGAACATGACCTAAAGATAAAGACGAGTTAATAATATTGAGAAGAGGCTCTTCCACTACAGGTAACAACTCTTTCAGTAGTTTAGTGGGTATTGGATCTAATAAACATGTTGTTGGTTTAGATGCAATGATAAGTTTATTTAGCTCTTCCTGTCCTATAGTTGTAAAGCGGTGTAGTAGTTCTTGAGGGGCGATAGTTGCGGTTGAATCATAAGACATCATTAAAGATTGTACATTTACGATTTTGTTTCTGATGCTTTCTATTTTCTCAGTGAAGAAATTCATAAAATCATTACTACTAAACTGTAACGGAATATTTTGCTCAGACGATGCTTGTTTATTTGTTAGTCTAGCCACGGTGTTAAATAAAAACTTTGGGTTATTTTGATTATTTTCTATTAGTTTGCGGAGATGCTCAGCCCTGGCTGCTTTTAGGGCCTTTTTATAACGTGACATACTATCTTTCCACGCGATTCTAAAGACCTCTAAATTAGTTTGTTTCCATTTACGCTCTAAGTTACGAGTTTCTCTCTTGATAACAAGTGTAGCACTGTTGTACCATGGTGCTTTAGTTTTCTCTCTAACCTTTTTTAATCTAATTGGTGCAACAATTTCTAATGTGCTAGATAAAATCGTGCTCATACTGCTAGTCATTTCCTCTAGTTCATCTGTTTGTTTGGGTTCACTGAGCAGCTGAGACAGATCAGGTAAGCTATTTGAGAATCTATCTATAGTGGTTGGAATGATTGTTCTGCCTGGTCGATAACGTGGCGCAACATGACAGATTTCAGCAGTACGCAGTATGCAAGTTACCATGTAATGGTCAGTGACATCATCACTTTGCGGTATAATATCTATATCGGTTGGGTTGGTTCCATGGGATATAATTAAATCTAGTGTGTGATTAAGACGATGAGTGGGACCAGTGACGTTTTGCTTGATCCCAAAGGAGTTTAATAGATCTGTAAACGCAGCCCCTAATGCATCATTTGTGTTATCTACGTGTATGTTAAAATCTCCAACAATTAATGCTTTATCGACGTTGACCAATAGATCTGAGAAAAAGTCTGCAAACTCTTTTAGGAAATCAGCATAGGGCCCTGGAGGTCTATACACAGTAGCCAAGGCTAGAGATAATACGGATTTCTTTCTTAAATCTAAGAGCGTAACATTTAGCACTAGTACTTCAAACGAATTAAACCTGTGACCTGTTTTCTGAGTAACATTAAGAATATCTCTATAGATTGTTGCAACACCGCCGCCACGACCAGTCAGACGGGGCTCATGCTTATAACAGTATCCTGGCGGAGTAGACTCATTTAGACCGAAATAATCATTTGGCTTAAGCCAGGTTTCAGTAATGCAAAGTACATCGAAACTATTATCTGTGACCATTTCATTTACAATAACCGCCTTAGGTGTGAGCGATCTTATGTTTAGAAGACCTAGTTTTGGAAATTGTTTTTGTTCACTAATATTGAGATTTTCTGGTTTAATCACAGTTAGATTTTTCCTACATCCTACAGTAGATTTAAAGTTTGACCTCACTAAACGAGGAATAGACACAGTTTCTATATAATGTTCTACATTGGTACTTATGTCCGTTAAGTTAGGACAGAATTGTTTTTGTTCACTAATATTGAGATTTTCTGGTTTAATCACAGTTAGATTTTTCCTACATCCTACAGTAGATTTAAAGTTTGACCTCACTAAACGAGGAATAGACACAGTTTCTATATAATGTTCTACATTGGTACTTATGTCCGTTAAGTTAGGACAGAATTGTTTTTGTTCACTGATATTGAAATTTTCTGGTTTAATCACAATTAGATTTTTCCTAGATCTTACAGTAGATTTAATGTTTGACCTCACTAAACGAGGAATAGACACAGTTTCTATATAATGTTCTACACAGTTATTTTCAAACACAGTTAATATATAATGTTCTACACAGTTATGTTCAGACACAGTTTCTATATAATGTTCTACATTGGTACTTATGTCAATTAAGTTAGGACAGCAAATACAGTGATTTGGACTTTGACTTACTAGTCATATGATGGTGTGCAGCGCTCTGGAGATGTTGTCCGACAGAAGAGCCGCTCCGATTCTGCTGGGGTGAAGGCCATCAGGACGGAAGAGCCTAGGTCGCTCCCAAAACAGATTCCAATTATTTACAAAGAGCAGCTTCTGTTCATTACACCATGACATTAACCATTCATTTAGAGCAAATAATCTACTGAACTTTTCATGTCCTAGTCGGTACGTGGGAAGGGGTCCAGACACGACGATCGCTGCTTCAGGCGATGTTCTGCGCACCGTCTCGATCAGGCTCCTGTAGTCCCTCTTCAGAACCTCCGTCTGTCGCAGCCTGGTGTCGTTCGTTCCCGCGTGCAACACGACAGCTCCGATGCGCTCGTCACCGTTCAGGATCTCGGGAACCTGCGCAGCGACATCGAGAACACGAGCACCAGGAAAGCAGTGAGTGATTACCTTGCCTTTACCTGAGGTAGCGTGGACATGCCGGACGATGGAAGTACCGATGACCACAGCGTCGCGTTCCGTCTCGCAAAGGGGGGAGAAGCGGTTCCGGGTGGAGATCTCGAAGACCGGGAGGGGCGGAGAGGTCCTAGCTCTGGTCCTGGCTCGCGTCTTAAGCTGCGGGAACATCCACGGTCCATGGCGCTGTGTCGGTGCCGGAGTGAACGAAACCAGGGATGATCACTGTAACAAAGTTCGATATGAGTAAAGAAGGAAGAAGGCAGGGTCAGCTTAATGGAGACTCGGGTGGCTTTTATTGCTCTGTTTCCCACACTCTTTTAGCACAGCACACGCTCACCAGCGTTTCACAAAATAAATCAAAAGTTCTCAAACAAAGTTCAGTTGCTCTCCAGAGCGCTCCTCTCTTGGTGTGTGTGTTCCCGAGTCTCCTGTCAGTCTCTCTCCCGGAAACTTTCTTTCTGGTGGCTTATATCTGGTCTCTCCACGCCCATTACTGGAACAAGACACAGGTGTTCATTATTTGCAATTGACCCACTTACGGCTTACTTGTCTCCTGACTCTCTCTCCTGTCACAGACCTCACTAAACCACGCCCCTCCTGGCACATACCCCCACCGCCCGACTCAGGCCGGGGAGCCGGGGGATCTGCCAGTATCCTTTCGTCAAATCCAGTGTCGAATAAAACCGAGCGGTGCCTAGCCGATCAAGCAATTCGTCAATCCTCGGCATTGGATACGCGTCGAATTTCGACACAGCATTTACTTTGCGGTAATCCACACAGAAACGCACCGAGCCGTCCGTTTTAGGCACTAAAACTATCGGGCTGGCCCAATCACTGTGTGACTCTTCTATTACGCCCATATCAAGCATTGCTTCTAACTCGTCTTGAACCACTTTTTTCTTGTGTTCCGGAAGACGATACGGCCGGCTGCGAACTACCACGCCCGGCTCGGTCTCAATATGGTGCTGGATGAGATTTGTTCGACCGGGAAGGGGTGAGAACACGTCCGCAAAATCTGCTTGCAACTTGGCCACATCAGTGAGTTGAGACGGTGAAAGGTGATCTCCTCCTGGGGCCAGAGCGATAGATTTTGGGTTAGTAGTCACTTCTGGCCCGAGATCATCCTCTGTCCCAATTACCGTCACCAGCATCACTGATTCCGCCTCGCTCCATTTTTTAAGGAGATTAAGGTGGTAAAGTTGACGTGCCCCGCCCCTGTCCGTGCGCACCACCTCATAATTGAGATCCCAGACTCGCTGTGTAACCTCAAAGGGTCCTTGCCACTTTGCCAGTAATTTAGAGCTTGATGTGGGCAGCAATACAAGGACTTTCTCTCCCGGTGTGAATTCTCGCAGTTTAGCACCCCTGTTATACAGCCGGGTCTGTTTGTCCTGAGCCTGTAACAAATTCTCCATTGAAAGCCGCCCCAAAGTGTGGAGTTTTGTTCTCAGGTCCAGGACATACTGAATTTCATTTCGACCATCAGAAGGTCCCTCCTCCCAAGTTTCCCTCAGAACGTCTAGCACCCCGCGTGGTTGACGTCCGTAAAGTAGCTCGAAGGGGGAAAACCCTGTGGAGGCTTGCGGGACCTCGCGTACAGCGAATAAGAGGGGTTAAATTTTTCAACTAAACATCGAAATACATCTAAATAATAAACTAAATTAACCATTTAAACTAAATTACTTATCAAATTATTGATCTAAAGCCCACACTGTCACTGTATGATACTTGAAATTTTTCCAGAATGGCTATACAGCTGAATAAAACTATGCTGCATTATTTTCCTGTTTAACACTGTAAAGCTGCTTTGAAACAATCTACATTGTTAAAAGCGCTATATAAATAAAGTTGACTTGACTTGACTTGACTTCTAACCATTTATCCCAATTTTTGGCGTCTTCGTGGACGAACTTACGAATCATGGTTTTCAACGTGCGGTGAAATCGTTCTACCAGTCCGTCCGTTTGTGGGTGATAGACGCTGGTACGAATCGATTTAATGCCCAATAATTCGTACAGTTCGCGTACAGTACGTGACATAAACGCCGTGCCCTGATCCGTGA
Organism: Gobio gobio; assembly: GCF_949357685.1. Taxonomy (NCBI): domain Eukaryota; kingdom Metazoa; phylum Chordata; class Actinopteri; order Cypriniformes; family Gobionidae; genus Gobio; species Gobio gobio. The sequence continues at coordinate 50,085,165 of NC_137111.1, forward strand.
GGATCTCCTTCGGGATCCCCACGCGGGAGATTAAACGAAACAGAGCGTCCGCAACACTTTTCGCCGAAATGTTACGGAGCGCTACTGCCTCTGGGTATCGTGTTGCATAGTCCACTATCACTAATGCAAAGCGATGCCCCCGTGCAGATCGTTCTAATGGCCCGATGAGGTCCATCCCAATTCTTTCGAAGGGGACCTGCATCAATGGAAGAGGGCGCAATGGCGCTTTTGGAGCGGCCAGTGGATTTACCAGCTGACATTCACGACAAGACGCGCACCACCTGCGCACATTCTCATGAATGCCCGGCCAAAAGAAACGGGCCATGAGACGATTTAATGTTGTTCCCTGTCCCAAATGTCCAGCCATGGGATTACAATGAGCCGCCTGGAAAAGCATTTCCCGGCGGCTTTTTGGCACTAATAACTGGGTTGTATTTTGTTTTGTCTGAGTGTCTTGTGTCACTCTATACAACCGGTCCTTTATAATAGAAAAATATGGAAAAGAGAGCGGTCGGTCAGGCTGGACAGACTGGCCGTCAATAGAACGGACCTGTTCAAATGCATGTTTCAACGACTCATCCTGAGACTGCTCCAGGGGAAAGTCATCGCGGTCTGAGAGAATCAGTCTCTCAATCGCGCTCGTTTCCCCGGATTCAGTGCTCAGTGGTCCAGGTTCAGCCTCTCCCACCTGCGCGGCCGCTGCCTTCTCCAGCTTTCTTTTATTACAAGAGACATCCGCACACAAATACCCCAATAAATCCTTAAAAGCCGGCCAATTGGTTCCCAGAATGAGCGGATGCCTGAGGTGCGGATAAACGGCCACCTCTACACTATGCTTTTGACCCCGAAATTGAATCACAACTGACACCACAGGATATTTCACCACGTCCCCGTGAACGCACCGTACCTTAACCATGCGGCCTGTATCCAATGCCTCGGGCTGAATCAGGCTTTGGTGGATCGAGGTTTGGTTACATCCCGAATCCACCAAAGCCGGATAGGTACCCCCCTTAATACTCACAGGTATCTGGTACCAGCCAGCCTGACCGGGGGCAGCCTGTGGGACATCCGGGACCCGGATCATTGTCCCCACCTCCATCATTGGGCATCTGTCGAGGAAATGGTCCGGTTCCCCGCAATGCCAACAGGCCGGCCCAGACCTACCCGGCACCCCTGTGGTGGTAAGTGGGCCCAGCGATGGGCGTGGAGAGAGCGGGGCAGAGGGAGCAGCATTGGTCCCGCCGGATCTTAGCGGGGCGGAGCTCACAACGCCCCAGAAAACTCCGGGCTCGTTCCACCCCTCCCTCGGGATGGAATCCTGGGCGGGCCTGGAGGACGGGACCTGGGTAAAGGGACAGGCTTGTAGGACAAAGAGGGAGAAGAAAAATGGGGAGAGAGAGAGAGAGATGGTAAGGATCCGCCGACCCCCGGGCACGCCACCATGTGGTCTTCCGCCAACACGATAGCTGAGTCCAACGACGTCGGTCGGTGGCACTGGACCAACTCGGCCGTTCTCCGGGGCTAGCCGAGTGACGAACTGTTCCAGTACCACGAGGTCGATGATTTTTCCGACGTCGTTTCCCTCAGCCAGTAGCCATTTGCGGCAGGAGTCCCGGAGCTGTTGGGCCATCACGAAGGGTCGGCCACTTTCGCCCAGCTCCAGCGACCGAAACCACTGGCGGTGTTGCTCTGGGCTTCGGCCGACCCGCTGCAGGATGGCCTTCTTCAGGTCGTTGAAGACCAGGAGGTTCTGAACAGGGAGTTGTTGAGCTGCGGTCTGAGACTCCCCCGACAGCAGGGGGATCAACCTCATTGACCATTGATCCCGAGCCCATCCTGCCACCTCGGCCGTCTTCTCAAAGAGGTCGATGAAGACCTCTGGGTCGTCCTGGGGCCCCATATTGTTCAGCAGCAGGTGGGTGGTCATACTCGGAATCGCTGGGACCTCTGTCCGAACCTCCCGGTCCATCTAGCTCCGGAACCTCTCGCAGTCCTCCTGCTGGGCCTGCATGATTGTCTGGAAGCGGCGCTCTTGGTCGCTCCTCAGATCGAGCAGAGCCTGGTGTTGATCCTGATGCAGGACCGCGAGGGACGAGATGATCTCCGCAAATGGCGATGATGACGGCGGAACTTGCATGGCGACGGCCGCTTCTTCCTTCCCGGGTTTCAGCACCACTGTAACAAAGTTCGATATGAGTAAGGAAGGAAGAAGGCAGGGTCAGCTTAATGGAGACTCGGGTGGCTTTTATTGCTCTGTTTCCCACACTCTTTTAGCACAGCACACGCTCACCAGCGTTTCACAAAATAAATCAAAAGTTCTCAAACAAAGTTCAGTTGCTCTCCAGAGCGCTCCTCTCTTGGTGTGTGTGTTCCCGAGTCTCCTGTCAGTCTCTCTCCCGGAAACTTTCTTTCTGGTGGCTTATATCTGGTCTCTCCACGCCCATTACTGGAACAAGACACAGGTGTTCATTGTTTGCAATTGACCCACTTACGGCTTACTTGTCTCCTGACTCTCTCTCCTGTCACAGACCTCACTGAACCACGCCCCTCCTGGCACAATCACGTCCTGGGTGCTTGGGTCCTGTGCAAAGAAACACAAGGAGTAGACGAGGTCGGAGTCAAGAGGTTATTAACCACTGACTTGTGTGCATCGGCGCGTGATGTTTCAAGCGCAGATCGTCGCTCTCTCAGCACGGCTTGTCTCTCTAGTAGATCGCGAGCATGTCATAGCATTTTTGTTTTCAACAACTATTTGTGAGGTGAAGAAGTCATGGATTATCCCTTAATCTTCCGAAAAAACCTCCACAAAGGAATGATTCCTATTTTCCTCTGAGCCAGGTTACAACTATTTGTTCTCAACTTCTGAAAGACATTATTTTATGCCTAGTCCTGAATTCAAGGTTATAGTTATGGCCAATGACAGAAGAAAATGCAAACATGGCCCAGATGTTTTCTGATATATTCTGTGCTTGTTTTACTACATCCCCCTTTTTTAACAAGACTGTTATATTTCAAGACATTATTAGAAAGTGGGGACAGATGACAAATGTTGTTTGTTGTGTTTTAGATGGTTTATTAATTATTTAAAACATTTTTGTATTTGTTAGGGTTTTTTATCTGAGATAAAAAAGGGGCAGAAAACATGGCTTAATAATAAAAAGCATTTTAGGGTTAATGTTCATGCCTGTTTAAACATGTAATGTCCTGGGAACAGAAATGTCACCCATTCACTGGAATGGTTCTTCCACAGAATCTTTTTTTTATATTTCATTTTAAAATGGAGCCATTGTTCAAAACTATGTCAGGTGTCTTTTGCTGAATTTTGGGAAGCTTCCAGTTAAACTACAATGCTTGTAATTCTTGAAATGCTTCTCATTCCACCTCAACGGCATCCAACTGAAAATCTGAAAGCAAAACTGTTCTTCAGCACATCATAAACTGTATCTGACTTTTGTCTTGTTTTACCACATTCATCACACCCACTGACCCGATGCGGCCTGACATATAACCTGACAAATAGTGACAAATTGATGTGTAATGAACAATAATTACCTTTGAATTGGATTCAAAACATGAAGGGACTATATGTCAGAATTTTCATGTATTAAATGATTTTTCACCAAAGTAAACAAACACTTAGAGAGTTACACAGCACAACAACGGTTAATGCAAGACAATAAACAGAAAGAACTGAGGGCTTACATACACAGAGGGAAGTAAATTATGGAACAAGGGACAGGAGAGACATTAATCAGAAACCATGACAACTAATAAATGAAGGAGAACCTAAGCAATACAGTGACAGAGACGGAAGGAGCCAGAGAGGTGATGGGTTGAGCCTGAGGATAAGCCAGAGTTGAGACAGGATGAAGACCCACAGCGCACCTGAAGGCGATGACGTGTACTTTGGAGACCCGGGTGGAGCAGAGGAGACAAAGACCCAGGGTGACACCGATGGACTGGAGAGCAGAGGCAGAACCACAGGCTCAGCGGGACCGAGGGAGAGACAGGGGCTCTGCAGACTGGCCGGAGCTGGAGCCAGAGGGAAGGAAGAGCCCAGTAGAGACAAAGGGGTGGAGGGACGAGGCGTAGAGGCAGGCTCTGAAGTCCATGGTGCAACCAGGGTGATGACTGACCAAGGCGAAGTCAGAGGGACGAAGGAGCCTTGGGGAGCCTGAGGGATGATGGACCACGGTGGAGCCCACAGAGCGTGGTGCCAAATTGGAACCGATGGGTCGACAGGCCGAGGTGGAGTCCAGAGCTTGGAGTGGAGACAGCGGATGTGCGGCTGAAGAACTGGATGGTGGATGCGGAGGGAGAGTTAGGCCTGGCGAGACCATCCTCGATGATGGAGATTTGGGGCTGTGTAGAGCCAATGGTGCTGATGATGACTTGGATCTGGCCAGTAAAGACTTGAGACTGGACCTAACCAGCAGCAAGGAACTTGACTTGGAAATAAATGGAAAAGATGCAGCATGGAGTTACACAACAATGGAAAAGAAAAAGATTTTAATCACTACACCACCCTGCATCATATTTGCTGAATAAAATCTGATACTTGTTTCTTGCTCATTTTGAGATGCTGATTCCAAATACCCGTTTAGCTCTAGCATGTCACACTTTTCTCACAAAATGCGGTGAGCATGTCATAGCATATTTATTTTCAACAACTATTTGTGAGGTGAAGAAGTCATGTATTATCCCTTAATCTCCCGGAAAAAAACCTCCACAAAGGCATGATTCCTATTTTCCTCTGAGCCAGGTTACAACTATTTGTTCTCAACTTCTGAAAGACATTATTTTATGCCTAGTCCTGAATTCAAGGTTAGAGTTATGGCCAATGACAGAAGAAAATGCAAAATGGCCCAGATGTTTTCTGCTATATTCTGTAGTTTTTTTACTACATCCCCCCTTTTTTAACAGGACTGTTATATTTCAAGACATTGTTATAAAGTGGGCACAGATGACAAATGTTATTTGTTTAGTGTTTTAGATGGTTTATTAATTATTTTATTTTATTTTTTGTATTTTTTTAGGTATTATTTTATATCTGAGATAAGAAAAAGGGGCAGAATACATTGCTTAATAATAAAAAGCATTTTAGGGTTAATGTTCATGTCTGTTTATACATGTAATGTCCTGGGAACAGAAATGTCACCCATTCACTGGAATGGTTCTTCCACAGAATCTTTTTTTATATTTCATTTTAAAACTATGTCAGGTGTCTTTTGCTGAATTTTGAGAAGCATTTCAAGAATTACAAGCATTGTAGTTTAACTGGAAGCTTCTCATTCCACCTCAAGGGCATCCAACTGAAAATCTGAAAGCAAAACTGTTCTTCAGCACATCATAGACTGTATCTGACTTTTGTCTTGTTTTGCCACATTCATCGCACCCATTGACCAGATGTGGCCTGACATATAAGCTCTACACATATTAATATTGTTCTTTACTATCAAAATCGGCCCAACACACATCTGCAGTTTCTAAAAGCCGAATCCTAATCATAAGAAAGAGTGACAAATTGATGTGTAAGGGACAATAATTACCATGATGGGTTTATATGTCAGAATTTCCATGTATTAAATTATTTTTTACCAAAGTAAATTTTAATCAAACATTGGGGAGTAAAACAGCACAACAACGGTTAATGTAAGACAATAAACAGAAAGAACTGAGGGCTTACATTCACAGAGGGAAGTAAATTATGGAACAAGCAACAGGAGAGACACTAATCAGAAACCATGACAAGTAATGAATGAAGGAGAACCTAAGCAATACAGTGACAGAGACGGAAGGAGCCAGAGAGGTGATGGGTTGAGCCTGAGGATAAGCCAGAGTTGAGACAGGATGAAGACCCACAGCGCACCTGAAGGCGATGACGTGTACTTTGGAGACCCGGGTGGAGCAGAGGAGACAAAGACCCAGGGTGACACCGATGGACTGGAGAGCAGAGGCAGAACCACAGGCTCAGCGGGACCGAGGGAGAGACAGGGGCTCTGCAGACTGGCCGGAGCTGGAGCCAGAGGGAAGGAAGAGCCCAGTAGAGACAAAGGGGTGGAGGGACGAGGCGTAGAGGCAGGCTCTGAAGTAGTGTTAATTTTGTCACCTATTTTTTATTTAGTCTTAGTCTTAGTCTTGTGCCAAATGTCCTTGTTAGTTTTAGTCATATTTAGTCATTCACATATATTTTTTTGTTAGTCAAGTTTTAGTCGACTAAAAGTCTCGTCATTTTAGTCTAGTTTTAGTCAAAAGACAACTCAAGGTATTTTAGTCAAGTTTTAGTCGACCAAAAGTCTAGTCATTTTAGTCTAGCTTTAGTCAAAGGAAAACTCACTATATTTTGTGGCAAAATAAGTTACATAAAGTACATATAACCTGCATAATGTATGTGCCACAACACCACAGCTAACTGGTTGATTTACAGCTGCCTTAGATGCCTAAAATCAGCATTAGCTCATGAGACGATGGGCACAAATATTGATTTCGATCTTGATTCAGTATGAATTCATATGTCTATAGCCTACTGTACATATAAGGAAAAATAAGTTTTTTACACTTTTTTTGGGTTATATTATATTTGCTTGCATTCTTTACTATTCACTATTATTAACATTTCAAAATTTCACAAATAAGTAAGCAGTTATGATCTGCAATACTTTTGAGCAACTAGACTACATGTATATTTATTAAAGAGCCATACAGGCACCCAGTGGGTAATGGCATTACAAGTGACATTTTTTATTTTTCCAGCCACAAAATGGCTCTAATTTGCCTCTTTGCAGTGGAATTCTCTATTTTAACCTTAATTAACACACTAATTGTAATATAAATAATAAAAATATTAGAAGAAAAATATTTTAAGTGGTCATTAATGGACCATAAGTATTGCAAAAATAGTATTTAGAACCAAAAGATCTCCTCAAAATATTCAATAAATATCATTGAATTAAAATATAGGCTATTTATTTTTAAAATAGTTAAGGTGTATGATCATATTTGACCATCAATGAGTATAAGTGTGACTTATAATTAGTAAGGAATACCTGAGGGCTAAATACAAGAAAAACATTAATATTAATGTTAACAATGTTGCATCTCTATCACTCTCCATAATAAAATGATACTGTAAATGTGGCTGACGCACACTATGCTGTTTGGTTTGCCAAAAATTGCTGCAAACACCTGTATAGTGAAGCTGTTGTGTAACTTCCGCGGCTTAAGCCATTCAAATGTACGGACACAGCGCTAGAAGTATTGAGTGCTCCGGGAACCACCTGACCATGCACGCCGCTGCGAGAGATTACAGGCGGAGTATGAGAGAGACCTGTAGCCTACTCGAGCAACAGCGGGAACTCTTTCGGAATATTTTGAACAGCTGAATATTCATCTCATGATGAAAAAGTAGAGACAATTGTAGACGAAAATGAAGAGAGATTTTATCTTAGTTTTTATTGTATGCAAAACATTTTAGTCTCGTTCTTTTTCGTCAACAATAATGCATGTTAATTTAGTCTAAGTCAGTGTTTTTGGACATTGGTGCAGTCTCGTCATCGTCTCGTCTTCGTCATGGAAAAAAAGGTTGTTAACGAACATATTTAGTCTCGTCTCGTCTGACGAAATTAACACTACTCTGAAGTCCATGGTGCAACCAGGATGATGACTGACCAAGGCGAAGTCAGAGGGATGAAGGAGCCTTGGGGAGCCTGAGGGATGATGAACCACGGTGGAGCCCAGAGAGCGTGGTGCCAAATTTGAACCTATGGGTCGACAGGCCGAGGTGGAGTCCAGAGCTTGGAGTCCCAATGTGGAGCTAGGTGATCAACACTCCTGGGCTGGAGGGAGACAGCAGATGTGCGGCTGAAGAACTGGATGGTGGAGGCGGAGGGAGAGTTAGGCCTGGCGAGACCATCCTCGATGATGGAGATTTGGGTCTGGGTAGAGCCAATGGTGCTGATGATGACTTGGATCTGGCCAGTAAAGACTTGAGACTGGACCTAACCAGCAGCAAGGAACTTGACTTGGAACTGAATGGAAAATATGCAGCATGGAGTTACACAATAATGGAAAAGAAAAAGATTTTAATCACTACACCACCCTGCATCATATTTGCTGAATAAAATCTGATACTTGTTTCTTGCTCATTTTGAGATGCTGATTCCAAATACCCGTTTAGCTCTAGCACGTCACACTTTTCTCACAAAATGTGGTGAGCATTCAATTCAATTCAATTCAAATTTATTTGTATAGCGCTTTTCACAATACACATTGTTTCAAAGCAGCTTTATAGAAAGTGCATTTCATAGATGTACAGTAAAAAGGTTAGAAAGACAATGTTAAAGAATAATGTTCAAAAAAGTTAATCAATCGTGTATTAATTTAGGCCATAACAAGGCTGGCGTTGAGTCGTCTCTTCACAGGCGTCGAGTCGTCTCTTCACAGGTGTTGAGTCGTCTCTTCACAGGTGTTGAGTCGTCTCTTCACAGGCGTTGAGTCGTCTCTTCACAGGTGTTGAGTCGTCTCTTCACAGGCGTCGAGTCGTCTCTTCACAGGTGTTGAGTCGTCTCTTCACAGGTGTTGAGTCGTCTCTTCACAGGCGTTGAGTCGTCTCTTCACAGGTGTTGAGTCGTCTCTTCACAGGTGTTGAGTCGTCTCTTCACAGGCGTTGAGTCGTCTCTTCACAGGCGTCGAGTCGTCTCTTCACAGGTGTTGAGTCGTCTCTTCACAGGTGTTGAGTCGTCTCTTCACAGGTGTTGAGTCGTCTCTTCACAGGTGTTGAGTCGTCTCTTCACAGGTGTCGAGTCGTCTCTTCACAGGCGTTGAGTCGTCTCTTCACAGGTGTTGAGTCGTCTCTTCACAGGCGTCGAGTCGTCTCTTCACAGGCGTCGAGTCGTCTCTTCACAGGTGTTGAGTCGTCTCTTCACAGGTGTTGAGTCGTCTCTTCACAGGCGTTGAGTCGTCTCTTCACAGGTGTTGAGTCGTCTCTTCACAGGTGTTGAGTCGTCTCTTCACAGGCGTTGAGTCGTCTCTTCACAGGCGTCGAGTCGTCTCTTCACAGGTGTTGAGTCGTCTCTTCACAGGTGTTGAGTCGTCTCTTCACAGGTGTTGAGTCGTCTCTTCACAGGTGTTGAGTCGTCTCTTCACAGGTGTCGAGTCGTCTCTTCACAGGCGTTGAGTCGTCTCTTCACAGGTGTTGAGTCGTCTCTTCACAGGCGTCGAGTCGTCTCTTCACAGGCGTCGAGTCGTCTCTTCACAGGTGTTGAGTCGTCTCTTCACAGGCGTTGAGTCGTCTCTTCACAGGCGTCGAGTCGTCTCTTCACAGGTGTTGAGTCGTCTCTTCACAGGTGTTGAGTCGTCTCTTCACAGGTGTTGAGTCGTCTCTTCACAGGCGTTGAGTCGTCTCTTCACAGGTGTTGAGTCGTCTCTTCACAGGTGTTGAGTCGTCTCTTCACAGGTGTTGAGTCGTCTCTTCACAGGCGTCGAGTCGTCTCTTCACAGGTGTTGAGTCGTCTCTTCACAGGTGTTGAGTCGTCTCTTCACAGGTGTTGAGTCGTCTCTTCACAGGTGTTGAGTCGTCTCTTCACAGGTGTTGAGTCGTCTCTTCACAGGCGTTGAGTCGTCTCTTCACAGGCGTTGAGTCGTCTCTTCACAGGCGTCGAGTCGTCTCTTCACAGGCGTTGAGTCGTCTCTTCACAGGTGTTGAGTCGTCTCTTCACAGGTGTTGAGTCGTCTCTTCACAGGTGTTGAGTCGTCTCTTCACAGGCGTTGAGTCGTCTCTTCACAGGCGTCGAGTCGTCTCTTCACAGGCGTCGAGTCGTCTCTTCACAGGTGTCGAGTCGTCTCTTCACAGGTGTTGAGTCGTCTCTTCACAGGCGTTGAGTCGTCTCTTCACAGGTGTTGAGTCGTCTCTTCACAGGTGTTGAGTCGTCTCTTCACAGGTGTCGAGTCGTCTCTTCACAGGCGTCGAGTCGTCTCTTCACAGGCGTCGAGTCGTCTCTTCACAGGCGTTGAGTCGTCTCTTCACAGGTGTTGAGTCGTCTCTTCACAGGTGTTGAGTCGTCTCTTCACAGGTGTTGAGTCGTCTCTTCACAGGCGTTGAGTCGTCTCTTCACAGGTGTTGAGTCGTCTCTTCACAGGCGTCGAGTCGTCTCTTCACAGGTGTTGAGTCGTCTCTTCACAGGTGTTGAGTCGTCTCTTCACAGGCGTTGAGTCGTCTCTTCACAGGTGTCGAGTCGTCTCTTCACAGGTGTTGAGTCGTCTCTTCACAGGCGTTGAGTCGTCTCTTCACAGGCGTCGAGTCGTCTCTTCACAGGCGTCGAGTCGTCTCTTCACAGGTGTCGAGTCGTCTCTTCACAGGTGTTGAGTCGTCTCTTCACAGGCGTTGAGTCGTCTCTTCACAGGTGTTGAGTCGTCTCTTCACAGGTGTTGAGTCGTCTCTTCACAGGTGTCGAGTCGTCTCTTCACAGGCGTCGAGTCGTCTCTTCACAGGCGTCGAGTCGTCTCTTCACAGGTGTTGAGTCGTCTCTTCACAGGCGTTGAGTCGTCTCTTCACAGGTGTTGAGTCGTCTCTTCACAGGCGTTGAGTCGTCTCTTCACAGGCGTCGAGTCGTCTCTTCACAGGTGTTGAGTCGTCTCTTCACAGGTGTTGAGTCGTCTCTTCACAGGCGTCGAGTCGTCTCTTCACAGGCGTCGAGTCGTCTCTTCACAGGCGTTGAGTCGTCTCTTCACAGGCGTCGAGTCGTCTCTTCACAGGTGTTGAGTCGTCTCTTCACAGGTGTTGAGTCGTCTCTTCACAGGCGTCGAGTCGTCTCTTCACAGGTGTTGAGTCGTCTCTTCACAGGTGTTGAGTCGTCTCTTCACAGGTGTTGAGTCGTCTCTTCACAGGCGTCGAGTCGTCTCTTCACAGGTGTTGAGTCGTCTCTTCACAGGCGTCGAGTCGTCTCTTCACAGGTGTTGAGTCGTCTCTTCACAGGTGTCGAGTCGTCTCTTCACAGGCGTCGAGTCGTCTCTTCACAGGTGTTGAGTCGTCTCTTCACAGGTGTTGAGTCGTCTCTTCACAGGCGTTGAGTCGTCTCTTCACAGGTGTTGAGTCGTCTCTTCACAGGTGTTGAGTCGTCTCTTCACAGGCGTTGAGTCGTCTCTTCACAGGTGTTGAGTCGTCTCTTCACAGGTGTTGAGTCGTCTCTTCACAGGTGTTGAGTCGTCTCTTCACAGGTGTTGAGTCGTCTCTTCACAGGTGTTGAGTCGTCTCTTCACAGGTGTTGAGTCGTCTCTTCACAGGCGTTGAGTCGTCTCTTCACAGGTGTTGAGTCGTCTCTTCACAGGCGTCGAGTCGTCTCTTCACAGGTGTTGAGTCGTCTCTTCACAGGTGTTGAGTCGTCTCTTCACAGGTGTTGAGTCGTGTCTTCACAGGTGTTGAGTCGTCTCTTCACAGGCGTTGAGTCGTCTCTTCACAGGTGTTGAGACGTTGAGTCGTCTCTTCACAGGTGTTGAGTCGTCTCTTCACAGGTGTTGGGGCATCCGAAGTCTCCATGAGAGGCTGGATACAAACTGGAGCTGACGAACTATTTACCTTGGGACTAGTGTCCCGAGATAACAACAGAAAAGCAGATGGGAAATGATTAGCGTAGCTGCTGTTCAGAATATTATATTAATGCTTTTGATCCGATTTAACTGTAGTATAAAAGATAATTATAATGTGAATGCTTGGCTAAAGAGATGCGTCTTTAATCTAGTTTTAAACTGGGACAGCGAGTCTGAACCTCGAACAATATCAGGAAGACTATTCCAGAGTTTAGGAGCTAAATGTGAAAATGCCCTCCCTCCTTTAGTGGACTTAGATATCCTAGGAATGACCAGAAGCCCAGAGTTTAATGATCTTAAAGAGCGCGATGGATTGTAGGGCGATAGAAGATCCGTTAGATACACTGGAGCTAAACCATTTAGGGCTTTATAGGTCAGTAGCAATACTTTGTAATTGATACGGAACTTGATAGGTAACCAGTGTAGAGATGATAAAATTGGGGTTATATGATCATATTTTCTTGACCTTGTAAGAACTCTAGCAGCTGCGTTTTGGACTAACTGTAGCTTGTTTATTGATGATGCAGGACAACCAGCTAATAAAGCATTACAGTAATCTAATCTCGAGGTCATGAATGCATGAACTAACTTTTCTGCATCAAGAATAGATAGCATGTTACGTAGCTTAGCAATGTTTCTAAGGTGGAAAAATGCCGTTCTTGTAACATATGAAATATGATTTTCGAATGTTAGGTTGCGGTCTAATATAACACCCAGGTCTTTTACTGTTGTGGATAAAGTGACAGGACATCCTTCCAAGTTAAAGTATTATTGTGAGAGGTTTTGTGGGCAGTTTTTTGGACCAATAAGTAATACCTCCGTTTTATCTGAATTTAATTGCAGAAAATTACACGTCATCCAGTATTTAATATCTTCAACACACGCTGTCAGTTTAGATAATTTAGCGTTATCATCCGGTCGTGATGAAATATACAATTGAGTGTCATCAGCATAACAGTGGAAATTAATTCCATGTTTTCTTATAATATTACCAAGTGGCAGCATATATATTGAGAATAGCAGAGGGCCTAACACGGATCCTTGCGGCACCCCATAGTCTACTGACGTCATCTTTGATTTTTCCCCATTTAGACAGACAAAATGGTAGCGGTCTGATAAATACGATCTAAACCAGTATAATGCCTGTCCCTGAACACCAGTATAATTTTGAAGTCGATCTAAGAGTATTTTATGATCTATAGTATCGAACGCGGCACTAAGATCGAGTAGAACTAGTATTGAGATACAGCCTTGGTCAGAAGCTAGAAGTAAATCATTTGTGATTTTAACGAGTACAGTTTCTGTGCTATGATGCGGCCTGAATCCTGATTGAAATTTTTCATAGATATCATTTTCTTGCAAGAAAGAGCACAATTGAGCGGACAAAACTTTTTCTAGTATTTTAGACATAAATGGAAGATTTGAAATTGGTCTGTAATTTGCTAGGTTATTATGATCTAATTGTGGCTTCTTAATGAGAGGTTTTATGACTGCCAACTTGAATATTCTTGGAACATGACCTAAAGATAAAGACGAGTTAATAATATTGAGAAGAGGCTCTTCCACTACAGGTAACAACTCTTTCAGTAGTTTAGTGGGTATTGGATCTAATAAACATGTTGTTGGTTTAGATGCAATGATAAGTTTATTTAGCTCTTCCTGTCCTATGGTTGTAAAGCGGTGTAGTAGTTCTTGAGGGGCGATAATTGCGGTTGAATCATAAGACATCATTAAAGATTGTACATTTACGATTTTGTTTCTGATGCTTTCTATTTTCTCAGTGAAGAAATTCATAAAATCATTACTACTAAACTGTAACGGAATATTTTGCTCAGACGATGCTTGTTTATTTGTTAGTCTAGCCACAGTGTTAAATAAAAACCTTGGGTTATTTTGGTTATTTTCTATTAGTTTGCGGAGATGCTCAGCTCTGGCTGCTTTTAGGGCCTTTTTATAACGTGACATACTATCTTTCCACGCGATTCTAAAGACCTCTAAATTAGTTTGTTTCCATTTACGCTCTAAGTTACGAGTTTCTCTCTTGATAACATGTGTAGCACTGTTGTACCATGGTGCTTTAGTTTTCTCTCTAACCTTTTTTAATCTAATTGGTGCAACAATTTCTAATGTGCTAGATAAAATCGTGCTCATACTGCTAGTCATTTCCTCTAGTTCATCTGTTTGTTTGGGTTCACTGAGCAGCTGAGACAGATCAGGTAAGCTATTTGAGAATCTATCTATAGTGGTTGGAATGATTGTTCTGCCTGGTCGATAACGTGGCGCAACATGACAGATTTCAGCAGTACGCAGAATGCAAGTTACCATGTAATGGTCAGTGACATCATCACTTTGCGGTATAATATCTATATCGGTTGGGTTGGTTCCATGGGATATAATTAAATCTAGTGTGTGATTAAGACGATGAGTGGGACCAGTGACGTTTTGCTTGATCCCAAAGGAGTTTAATAGATCTGTAAACGCAGCCCCTAACGCATAATTTGTGTTATCTACGTGCATGTTAAAATCTCCAACAATTAATGCTTTATCGACGTTGACCAATAGATCTGAGAGAAAGTCTGCAAACTCTTTTAGGAAATCAGCATAGGGCCCTGGAGGTCTATACACAGTAGCCAAGGCTAGAGATAATACGGATTTCTTTCTTACATCTAAGAGCGTCACATTTAGCACTAGTACTTCAAACCAATTAAACCTGTGACCTGTTTTCTGAGTAACATTAAGAATATCTCTATAGATTGTTGCAACACCGCTGCCACGACCAATCAGACGGGGCTCATGCTTATAACAGTATCCTGGCGGAGTAGACTCATTAAGACCGAGATAATCATTTGGTTTAGGCCAGGTTTCAGTAAGGCAAAGTACATCGAAACTATTATCTGTGACCATTTCATTTACAATAACCGCCTTAGGTGTGAGCGATCTAATGTTTAGAAGACCTAGTTTTAGAAATTGTTTTTGTTCACTAATATTGAGATTTTCTGGTTTAATCACAGTTAGATTTTTCCTACATCCTACAGTAGATTTAAAGTTTGACCTCACTAAACGAGGAATAGACACAGTTTCTATATAATGTTCTACATTGGTACTTATGTCCGTTAAGTTAGGACAAAATTGTTTTTGTTCACTAATATTGAGATTTTCTGGTTTAATCACAGTTAGATTTTTCCTACATCCTACAGTAGATTTAAAGTTTGACCTCACTAAACGAGGAATAGACACAGTTTCTATATAATGTTCTACATTGGTACTTATGTCCGTTAAGTTAGGACAGAATTGTTTTTGTTCACTAATATTGAAATTTTCTGGTTTAATCACAATTAGATTTTTCCTAGATCTTACAGTAGATTTAATGTTTGACCTCACTAAACGAGGAATAGACACAGTTTCTATATAATGTTCTACACAGTTATGTTCAGACACAGTTTCTATATAATGTTCTACACAGTTATGTTCAGACACAGTTTCTATATAATGTTCTACACAGTTATGTTCAGACACAGTTTCTATATAATGTTCTACACAGTTATGTTCAGACACAGTTTCTATATAATGTTCTACATTGGTACTTATGTCAATTAAGTTAGGACAGCAAATACAGTGATTTGGACTTCGACTTACTAGTCATATGATGGTGTGCAGCGCTCTGGAGATGTTGTCCGACAGAAGAGCCGCTCCGATTCTGCTGGGGTGAAGGCCATCAGGACGGAAGAGCCTAGGTCGCTCCCAAAACAGATTCCAATTATTTACAAAGAGCAGCTTCTGTTCATTACACCATGACATTAACCATTCATTTAGAGCAAATAATCTACTGAACTTTTCATGTCCTAGTCGGTACGTGGGAAGCGGTCCAGACACGACGATCGCTGCTTCAGGCGATGTTCTGCGCACCGTCTCGATCAGGCTCCTGTAGTCCCTCTTCAGAACCTCCGTCTGTCGCAGCCTGGTGTCGTTCGTTCCCGCGTGCAACACGACAGCTCCGATGCGCTCGTCACCGTTCAGGATCTCGGGAACCTGCGCAGCGACATCGAGAACACGAGCACCAGGAAAGCAGTGAGTGATTACCTTGCCTTTACCTGAGGTAGCGTGGACATGCCGGACGATGGAAGTACCGATGACCACAGCGTCGCGTTCCGTCTCGCAAAGGGGGGAGAAGCGGTTCCGGGTGGAGATCTCGAAGACCGGGAGGGGCGGAGAGGTCCTAGCTCTGGTCCTGGCTCGCGTCTTAAGCTGCGGGAACATCCACGGTCCATGGCGCTGTGTCGGTGCCGGAGTGAACGAAACCAGGGATGATCACTGTAACAAAGTTCGATATGAGTAAAGAAGGAAGAAGGCAGGGTCAGCTTAATGGAGACTCGGGTGGCTTTTATTGCTCTGTTTCCCACACTCTTTTAGCACAGCACACGCTCACCAGCATTTCACAAAATAAATCAAAAGTTCTCAAACAAAGTTCAGTTGCTCTCCAGAGCGCTCCTCTCTTGGTGTGTGTGTTCCCGAGTCTCCTGTCAGCCTCTCTCCCGGAAGCTTTCTTTCTGGTGGCTTATATCTGGTCTCTCCACGCCCATTACTGGAACAAGACACAGGTGTTCATTATTTGCAATTGACCCACTTACGGCTTACTTGTCTCCTGACTCTCTCTCCTGTCACAGACCTCACTAAACCACGCCCCTCCTGGCACATACCCCCACCGCCCGACTCAGGCCGGGGAGCCGTCCGGCCTGCAGACCCCAAACCTCCCCCCCCACCCGGGAGAGGAAGTCGGCCACCACCATCTGCGCCCCCGGCCTGTGGATCACCTTGAACTTAAAAGGCTGTAAAGCTAGATACCAACGGGTGATCCGCGCGTTGGTATCCTTCATGCGGTGGAGCCACCGCAGGGGAGCGTGGTCCGAACAGAGGGTGAATTCCCGCCCCAGGAGGTAATATCGGAGGGTGAGGACGGCCCACCTGATAGCTAGACACTCTTTTTCAATGGTGCTGTACTTAGTCTCTCTCTTTGAGAGCTTCTGACTAATGTACAGCACCGGCCGATCCTCCTCCCTCACCTCCTGGGACAGTACTGCTCCCAGCCCCCTGTCCGACGCGTCAGTCTGTAACAAAAAGGGGAGAGAAAAATCAGGAGAATGCAAGAGTGGCCCACCACACAGAGCAGCCTTTATTTGAGTGAGGGCCTGCTGACACTGCTCCGTCCACTGGACCGGGTCTGGAGCTTCCTTTTTAGTGAGATCAGTCAGCGGGCTAGCGAGCTCTGAATAATTAGGCACAAACCTTCTATAATATCCCGCTAGCCCCAGGAACGGTCTCACCTCCTTTTTGGTCTCTGGTCGCGGACAGGTTGCAACTGCTGCCGTCTTATCAATTTGGGGACGCTCCTGCCCATGACCCAAGTGGAAGCCCAGATACCGGACCTCCACACGCCCAACTGCACACTTCTTTGGGTTGGCCGTCAGTCCAGCCACCCTCAGTGCTCTCAGGACAGCCCTGACATGCTCCATATGTCGCTGCCAGTCCTTACTATAAATGACAATGTCATCCAGATAGGCAGCGGCATATGCAGCATGGGGCCGTAAAATACGGTCCATGAGACGCTGAAACGTGGCTGGAGCCCCGAACAACCCAAAAGGAAGCGTGACAAATTGGTGCAACCCAAACGGTGTTGTGAAAGCTGTTTTTTCTTTGGATAAAGGTGATAAGGGGATCTGCCAGTATCCTTTCGTCAAATCCAGTGTCGAATAAAACCGAGCGGTGCCTAGCCGATCAAGCAATTCGTCAATCCTCGGCATTGGATACGCGTCGAATTTCGACACAGCATTTACTTTGCGGTAATCCACACAGAAACGCACCGAGCCGTCCGTTTTAGGCACGAAAACTATCGGGCTGGCCCAATCACTGTGTGACTCTTCTATTACGCCCATATCAAGCATTGCTTCTAACTCGTCTTGAACCACTTTTTTCTTGTGTTCCGGAAGAAGATATGGCCATCTGCGAACTACCACGCCCGGCTCGGTCTCAATATGGTGCTGGATGAGATTTGTTCGACCGGGAAGGGGTGAGAACACGTCAGCAAAATCTGCTTGCAACTTGGCCACATCAGTGAGTTGAGACGGTGAAAGGTGATCTCCTCCTGGGGCCAGAGCGATAGATTTTGGGTTAGTAGTCACTTCTGGCCCGAGATCATCCTCTGTCCCAATTACCGTCACCAGCATCACTGATTCCGCCTCGCTCCATTTTTTAAGGAGATTAAGGTGGTAAATTTGACGTGCCCCGCCCCTGTCCGTGCGCACCACCTCATAATTGAGATCCCCGACTCGCTGTGTAACCTCAAAGGGTCCTTGCCACTTTGCCAGTAATTTAGAGCTTGATGTGGGCAGCAATACAAGGACTTTCTCTCCCGGTGTAAATTCTCGCAGTTTAGCACCCCTGTTATACAGCCGGGTCTGTTTGTCCTGAGCCTGTAACAAATTCTCCATTGAAAGCCGCCCCAAAGTGTGGAGTTTTGTTCTCAGGTCCAGGACATACTGAATTTCATTTCGACCATCAGAAGGTCCCTCCTCCCAAGTTTCCCTCAGAACGTCTAGCACCCCGCGTGGTTGACGTCCGTAAAGTAGCTCGAAGGGGGAAAACCCTGTGGAGGCTTGCGGGACCTCGCGTACAGCGAATAAGAGGGGTTCTAACCATTTATCCCAATTTTTGGCGTCTTCGTGGACGAACTTACGAATCATGGTTTTCAACGTGCGGTTAAATCGTTCTACCAGTCCGTCCGTTTGTGGGTGATAGACGCTGGTACGAATCGATTTAATGCCCAATAATTCGTACAGTTCGCGTACAGTACGTGACATAAACGCCGTGCCCTGATCCGTGAGGATCTCCTTCGGGATCCCCACGCGGGAGATTAAATGAAACAGAGCGTCCGCAACACTTTTCGCCGAAATGTTACGGAGCGCTACTGCCTCTGGGTATCGTGTTGCATAGTCCACTATCACTAATGCAAAGCGATCCCCCCGTGCAGATCGTTCTAATGGCCCGATGAGGTCCATCCCAATTCTTTCGAAGGGGACCTGCATCAATGGAAGAGGGCGCAATGGCGCTTTTGGAGCGGCCGGTGGATTTACCAGCTGACATTCACGACAAGAAGCGCACCACCTGCGCACATTCTCATGAATGCCCGGCCAAAAGAAACGGGCCATGAGACGATTTAATGTTGTTCCCTGTCCCAAATGTCCAGCCATGGGATTACAATGAGCCGCCTGGAAAAGCATTTCCCGGCGGCTTTTTGGCACTAATAACTGGGTTGTATTTTGTTTTGTCTGAGTGTCTTGTGTCACTCTATACAACCGGTCCTTTATAATAGAAAAATATGGAAAAGAGAGCGGTCGGTCAGGCTGGACAGACTGGCCGTCAATAGAACGGACCTGTTCAAATGCATGTTTCAACGACTCATCCTGAGACTGCTCCAGGGGAAAGTCATCGCGGTCTGAGAGAATCAGTCTCTCAATCGCGCTCGTTTCCCCGGATTCAGTGCTCAGTGGTCCAGGTTCAGCCTCTCCCACCTGCACGGCCGCTGCCTTCTCCAGCTTTCTTTTATTACAAGAGACATCCGCTCACAAATACCCCAATAAATCCTTAAAAGCCGGCCAATTGGTTCCCAGAATGAGCGGATGCCTGAGGTGCGGATTAACGGCCACCTCTACACAATGCTTTTGACCCCGAAATTGAATCACAACTGACACCACAGGATATTTCACCACGGCCCCATCTTGTTCAGCAGCAGGTGGGTGGTCATACTCGGAATCGCTGGGACCTCTGTCCGAACCTCCCGGTCCATCCAGCTCCGGAACCTCTCGCGGTCCTCCTGCTGGGCCTGCATGATTGTCTGGAAGCGGCGCTCTTGGTCGCTCCTCAGATCGAGCAGAGCCTGGTGTTGATCCTGATGCAGGACCGCGAGGGACGAGATGATCTCCGCAAATGGCGATGATGACGGCGGAACTTGCATGGCGGCGGCCGCTTCTTCCTTCCCGGGTTTCGGCACCACTGTAACAAAGTTCGATATGAGTAAGGAAGGAAGAAGGCAGGGTCAGCTTAATGGAGACTCGGGTGGCTTTTATTGCTCTGTTTCCCACACTCTTTTAGCACAGCACACGCTCACCAGCGTTTCACAAAATAAATCAAAAGTTCTCAAATAAAGTTCAGTTGCTCTCCAGAGCGCTCCTCTCTTGGTGTGTGTGTTCCCGAGTCTCCTGTCAGTCTCTCTCCCGGAAACTTTCTTTCTGGTGGCTTATATCTGGTCTCTCCACGCCCATTACTGGAACAAGACACAGGTGTTCATTGTTTGCAATTGACCCACTTACGGCTTACTTGTCTCCTGACTCTCTCTCCTGTCACAGACCTCACTGAACCACGCCCCTCCTGGCACAATCACGTCCTGGGTGCTTGGGTCCTGTGCAAAGAAACACAAGGAGTAGACGAGGTCGGAGTCAAGAGGTTATTAACCACTGACTTGTGTGCATCGGCGCGTGATGTTTCAAGCGCAGATCGTCGCTCTCTCAGCACGGCTTGTCTCTCTAGTAGATCGCGAGCATGTCATAGCATTTTTGTTTTCAACAACTATTTGTGAGGTGAAGAAGTCATGGATTATCCCTTAATCTCCCGAAAAAACCTCCACAAAGGCATGATTCCTATTTTCCTCTGAGCCAGGTTACAACTATTTGTTCTCAACTTCTGAAAGACATTATTTTATGCCTAGTCCTGAATTCAAGGTTAGAGTTATGGCCAATGACAGAAGAAAATGCAAAATGGCCCAGATGTTTTCTGCTATATTCTGTGGTTGTTTTACTACATCCCCCTTTTTTTAACAAGACTGTTATATTTCAAGACATTATTAGAAAGTGGGGACAGATGACAAATGTTGTTTGTTGTGTTTTAGATGGTTTATTAATTATTTTTTATTTTTTTGTATTTGTTAGGGTTTTTTATCTGAGATAAAAAAGGGGCAGAAAACATGGCTTAATAATTGAAAGCATTTTAGGGTTAATGTTCATGCCTGTTTATACATGTAATGTCCTGGGAACAGAAATGTCACCCATTCACTGGAATGGTTCTTCCACAGAATCTTTTTTTTATATTTCATTTTAAAATGGAGCCATTGTTCAAAACTATGTCAGGTGTCTTTTGCTGAATTTTGGGAAGCTTCCAGTTAAACTACAATGCTTGTAATTCTTGAAATGCTTCTCATTCCACCTCAAGGGCATCCAACTGAAAATCTGAAAGCAAAACTGTTCTTCAGCACATCATAAACTGTATCTGACTTTTGTCTTGTTTTACCACATTCATCACACCCATTGACCCGATGCAGCCTGACATATAAGCTGACAAATAGTGACAAATTGATGTGTAATGAACAATAATTACCTTTGAATTGGATTCAAAACATGAAGGGACTATATGTCAGAATTTTCATGTATTAAATGATTTTTCACCAAAGTAAACAAACACTTAGAGAGTTACACAGCACAACAACGGTTAATGCAAGACAATAAACAGAAAGAACTGAGGGCTTACATTCACAGAGGGAAGTAAATTATGGAACAAGGGACAGGAGAGACACTAATCAGAAACCATGACAACTAATAAATGAAGGAGAACCTAAGCAATACAGTGACAGAGACGGAAGGAGCCAGAGAGGTGATGGGTTGAGCCTGAGGATAAGCCAGAGTTGAGACAGGATGAAGACCCACAGCGCACCTGAAGGCGATGACGTGTACTTTGGAGACCCGGGTGGAGCAGAGGAGACAAAGACCCAGGGTGACGCCAATGGACTGGAGAGCAGAGGCAGAACCACAGGCTCAGCGGGACCGAGGGAGAGACAGGGGCTCTGCAGACTGGCCGGAGCTGGAGCCAGAGGGAAGGAAGAGCCCAGAAGAGCCAAAGGGGTGGAGGGACGAGGCGTAGAGGCAGGCTCTGAAGTCCATGGTGCAACCAGGGTGATGACTGACCAAGGCGAAGTCAGAGGGATGAAGGAGCCTTGGGGAGCCTGAGGGATGATGAACCACGGTGGAGCCCAGAGAGCGTGGTGCCAAATTGGAACCGATGGGTCGACAGGCCGAGGTGGAGTCCAGAGCTTGGAGTCCCAATGTGGAGCTAGGTGATCAACACTCCTGGGCTGGAGGGAGACAGCAGATGTGCGGCTGAAGAACTGGATGGTGGAGGCGGAGGGAGAGTTAGGCCTGGCGAGACCATCCTCGATGATGGAGATTTGGGTCTGGGTAGAGCCAATGGTGCTGATGATGACTTGGATCTGGCCAGTAAAGACTTGAGACTGGACCTAACCAGCAGCAAGGAACTTGACTTGCAACTGAATGGAAAAGATGCAGCATGGAGTTACACAATAATGGAAAAGAAAAGGATTTTAATCACTACACCACCCTGCATCATATTTGCTGAATAAAATCTGATACTTGTTTCTTGCTCATTTTGAGATGCTGATTCCAAATACCCGTTTAGCTCTAGCACGTCACACTTTTCTCACAAAATGCGGTGAGCATGTCATAGCATTTTTATTTTCAACAACTATTTGTGAGGTGAAGAAGTCATGTATTATCCCTTAATCTCCCGGAAAAAAACCTCCACAAAGGCTTGATTCCTATTTTCCTCTGAGCCAGGTTACAACTATTTGTTCACAACTTCTGAAAGACATTATTTTATGCCTAGTCCTGAATTCAAGGTTAGAGTTATGGCCAATGACAGAAGAAAATGCAAAATGGCCCAGATGTTTTCTGCTATATTCTGTAGTTTTTTTACTACATCCCCCCTTTTTTAACAGGACTGTTATATTTCAAGACATTGTTATAAAGTGGGCACAGATGACAAATGTTATTTGTTTAGTGTTTTAGATGGTTTATTAATTATTTTATTTTATTTTTTGTATTTTTTTAGGTATTATTTTATATCTGAGATAAGAAAAAGGGGCAGAATACATTGCTTAATAATAAAAAGCATTTTAGGGTTAATGTTCATGTCTGTTTATACATGTAATGTCCTGGGAACAGAAATGTCACCCATTCACTGGAATGGTTCTTCCACAGAATCTTTTTTTATATTTCATTTTAAAATGGAGCCATTGTTCAAAACTATGTCAGGTGTCTTTTGCTGAATTTTGAGAAGCATTTCAAGAATTACAAGCATTGTAGTTTAACTGGAAGCTTCTCATTCCACCTCAAGGGCATCCAACTGAAAATCTGAAAGCAAAACTGTTCTTCAGCACATCATAGACTGTATCTGACTTTTGTCTTGTTTTGCCACATTCATCGCACCCATTGACCAGATGTGGCCTGACATATAAGCTCTACACATATTAAAATTGTTCTTTACTATTAAAATCGGCCCAACACACGTCTGTATTTTCTAAAAGCCGAATCCTAATCATAAGAAAGAGTGACAAATTTATGTGTAAGGAACAATAATTACCATGATGGGTTTATATGTCAGAATTTCCATGTATTAAATTATTTTTTAACAAAGTAAATTTTAATCAAACATTGGGGAGTAAAACAGCACAACAACGGTTGCTTTGAGAGACTAGTCAGAAACCACATCTGCTCTGTTCTCCCCCCCTCACTGGACCCACTGCAGTTTGCATACCGCAAAAACCGCTCCACTGATGATGCCATTTCATCAACAATTCACACTGCTCTCTCCCACCTGGAAAAGAGGAACACATATGTGAGAATGCTGTTTGTAGACTACAGCTCAGCATTCAACACCATTGTGCCCTCCATACTTGACATTAAACTCCGGGCTCTCGGCTTAAACAGCCTGTTATGCAGCTGGATCCTGGACTTCCTGTCAAACAGACGCCAGGTGGTCAGAATGGGCAGTAACATCTCCTCACCACTGACTCTCAACACTGGAGCCCCTCAGGGCTGTGTTCTCAGCCCACTCCTGTACTCTTTGTACACACATGACTGTGTGGCAACCCACAGCTCCAACACCATCATCAAGTTTGCTGACGATACGACGGTGGTAGGTCTCATCACTGACAATGATGAAACGGCCTACAGAGAGGAGGTGCACACTCTGACACGATGGTGTCAGGAGCACAACCTCTCCCTCAACGTCAGCAAGACCAAGGAGCTGGTGGTCGACTTCAGGAGGAATGAGAGAGAACACCGCCCCATCACCATCGATGGAGCACCGGTGGAGAGAGTCAGCAGCTTCAAGTTCCTCGGTGTCCACATCACAGAGGAACTCTCATGGTCCGTCCACACCGAGGCCGTTGTGAAGAAGGCTCATCAGCGCCTTTTCTTCCTGCGACGGCTGAGGAGGTTTGGAATGAGCCGCCACATCCTCACACGGTTCTACACCTGCACCATAGAGAGCCTGCTGACTGGCTGCATCACCACCTGGTACGGCAACAGTACCGCCCGCAGCCGCAAAGCCCTGCAAAGGGTAGTGCGCACGGCCAGCTGCATCATCGGAGGTGAGCTTCCCTCCCTCCAGGACATTTATGTCAGGCGGTGTGTGAAGAGAGCTCAGAGGATCATCAGAGACTCTAGCCACCCGAACCATGGGCTGCTCTCACTGCTGCCATCAGGCAGACGGTACCGCAGCATCAGATCACGCACCAGCCGACTCCAGAACAGCTTCTTCCCACAAACAATCAGACTCCTTAACTCTTGACCCATCAGGATCATAACACACACTGGACAGAATATCACTCAGCACAACCCACTGTAGATAAACACACATTATATACACATTTATTTATCATACAGCATCTATTGCACTTTGGATTTCAATTTTTCAATCTGTGAATAATATTTTATACTGTACATTGTATATTATTATTACTATTATAGCGTAATGTATATTGTTTAGTGTATGTTTAGTGTATATTGTTTAAAGTATATGTATATTGTAAGTATGTGTATATTGTTTAAAGCTGTGAGAACTACACTCACATTGTGTAAATTATTTATTGTTTATTGTAGAGTTTACTGTGCTGTGAGTAATTGTGGGCGCATCAGTGTAATCTGATGCTGCTTTAAATGTTGTACATGTCATGTCATGACTACCATGTTGCTCGGAACTGCACCTAAGAATTTCACCTACTGTTGCACTTGTGCATATGTAGAGTGACAAATAAAGTGATTTGATTTGATTTGATTTGTAATGTAAGACAATAAACAGAAATGAGGGCTTACATTCACAGAGGGAAGTAAATTATGGAACAAGCAACAGGAGAGACACTAATCAGAAACCATGACAACTAATGAATGAAGGAGAACCTAAGCAATACAGTGACAGAGACGGAAGGAGCCAGAGAGGTGATGGGTTGAGCCTGAGGATAAGCCAGAGTTGAGACAGGATGAAGACCCACAGCGCACCTGAAGGAGGAATTATCCAAGATGGAAGCAGGAGCTCGAATGACTGAAGCGAAGATGTGTACTTCGGAGACCCAGGTGGAGCAGAGGAGACAAAGACCCAGGGTGACACCGATGGACTGGAGAGCTGAGGCAGAACCACAGGCTCAGCGGGACCGAGGGAGAGACAGGGGTTCTGCAGACTGGCCGGAGCTGGAGCCAGAGGGAAGGAAGAGCCCAGTAGAGACAAAGGGGTGGAGGGACGAGGCGTAGAGGCAGGCTCTGAAGTCCATGGTGCAACCAGGGTGATGACTGACCAAGGCGAAGTCAGAGGGATGAAGGAGCCTTGGGGAGCCTGAGGGATGATGAACCACGGTGGAGCCCAGAGAGCGTGGTGCCAAATTGGAACCGATGGGTCGACAGGCCGAGGTGGAGTCCAGAGCTTGGAGTCCCAATGTGGAGCTAGGTGATCAACACTCCTGGGCTGGAGGGAGACAGCAGATGTGCGGCTGAAGAACTGGATGGTGGAGGCGGAGGGAGAGTTAGGCCTGGCGAGACCATCCTCGATGATGGAGATTTGGGTCTGGGTAGAGCCAATGGTGCTGATGATGACTTGAATCTGGCCAGCAAAGACTTGAGACTGGACCTAACCAGCAGCAAGGAACTTGACTTGCAACTGAATGGAAAAGATGCAGCATGGAGTTACACAATAATGGAAAAGAAAAAGATTTTAATCACTACACCACCCTGCATCATATTTGCTGAATAAAATCTGATACTTGTTTCTTGCTCATTTTGAGATGCTGATTCCAAATACCCGTTTAGCTCTAGCATGTCACACTTTTCTCACAAAATGCGGTGAGCATGTCATAGCATATTTATTTTCAACAACTATTTGTAAGGTGAAGAAGTCATGTATTATCCCTTAATCTCCCGAAAAAACCTCCACAAAGGCTTGATTCCTATTTTCCTCTGAGCCAGGTTACAACTATTTGTTCACAACTTCTGAAAGACATTATTTTATGCCTAGTCCTGAATTCAAGGTTATAGTTATGGCCAATGACGGAAGAAAATGCAAAATGGCCCAGATGTTTTCTGCTATATTCTGTGATTGTTTTACTACATCCCCCCTTTTTTAACAAGACTGTTATATTTCAAGACATTGTTAGAAAGTGGGGACAGATGACAAATGTTGTTTGTTTAGTGTTTTAGATGGTTTATTAATTATTTTATTTTATTTTTTGTATTTTTTAGGTATTTTTTTATATCTGAGATAAGAAAAAGGGGCAGAATGCATTGCTTAATAATAAAAAGCATTTTAGGGTTAATGTTCATGTCTGTTTATACATGTAATGTCCTGGGAACAGAAATGTCAAGTCAAGTCAAGTCAACTTTATTTATATAGAGCTTTTCACAAAGTAGATTGTTTCAAAGCAGCTTTACAGTGTTAAACAGGAAAATAATGCAGCATAATTTTGTTCAGCCGCATAGCCACTCCGGAAAAAACGCTGATGTCATCAGCCCATCTCAACCATCACACAGCGACAGTGTGGGCTTTAGATCAATAATTTGATCAGTAATTTAGTTTAAATGGTTAATTTAGTTTATTATTTAGATTTATTTTGATGTTTATTTGAAAAATTTAGTGTCCCCAACTGAGCACGCCAAGCCAGAGGCAACAGTGGCAAGGAAACCAAAACCCCATCAGGTGACCAAATGGAGAAAAATAAACCTTGGGAGAAACCAGGCTCAGTCGGGGTGCCAGTTCTCCTCTGGCCAATTAACAAACAGCGTATGATTATTATTATTATTCTGGCAGCTTTACAGCTCAGCGGTCATAATAGATCAGAATGTCACCTATTCACTAAAATGGTTCTTCCACAGAATCTTTTTTTCAGATTTCATTTTAAAATGGAGCCATTGATCAAAACTATGTCAGGTGTCTTTTGCTGAATTTTGAGAAGCATTTCAAGAATTACAAGCATTGTAGTTTAACTGGAAGCTTCTCATTCCACCTCAAGGGCATCCAACTGAAAATCTGAAAGCAAAACTGTTCTTCAGCACATCATAGACTGTATCTGACTTTTGTCTTGTTTTGCCACATTCATCGCACCCATTGACCAGATGTGGCCTGACATATAAGCTCTACACATATTAATATTGTTCTTTACTATTAAAATCGGCCCAACACACATCTGCAGTTTCTAAAAGCCGAATCCTTATCATAAGAAAGACTGACAAATTGATATGTAAGGGACAATAATTACCTTTGAATTGGACTAAAAACATGAAGGGTTTATGTCAGAATTTCCATGTATTAAATGATTTTTTACCAAAGTAAACTTTAATCAAACATTGGGGAGTAAAACAGCACAACAACGGTTAATGCAAGACAATAAACAGAAAGAACTGAGGGCTTACATTCACAGAGGGAAGTAAATTATGGAACAAGCAACAGGAGAGACACTAATCAGAAACCATGACAACTAATGAATGAAGGAGAACCTAAGCAATACAGTGACAGAGACGGAAGGAGCCAGAGAGGTGATGGGTTGAGCCTGAGGATAAGCCAGAGTTGAGACAGGATGAAGACCCACAGCGCACCTGAAGGCGATGATGTGTACTTCGGAGACCCAGGTGGAGCAGAGGAGACAAAGACCCAGGGTGACGCCAATGGACTGGAGAGCTGAGGCAGAACCACAGGCTCAGCGGGACCGAGGGAGAGACAGGGGCTCTGCAGACTGGCCGGAGCTGGAGCCAGAGGGAAGGAAGAGCCCAGTAGAGACAAAGGGGTGGAGGGACGAGGCGTAGAGGCAGGCTCTGAAGTCCATGGTGCAACCAGGGTGATGACTGACCAAGGCGAAGTCAGAGGGACGAAGGAGCCTTGGGGAGCCTGAGGGATGATGAACTACGGTGGAGCCCAGAGAGCGTGGTGCCAAATTGGAACCGATGGGTTGACAGGCCGAGGTGGAGTCCAGGGCTTGGAGTGGAGACAGCGGATGCGAGCCTGAAGAACTGGATGGTGGATGCGGAGGGAGAGTTAGGCCTTGCGAGACCATCCTCGATGATGGAGATTTGGGTCTGGGTAGAGCAAATGGCGATGATGATGACTTGGATCTGGCCAGCAAAGGCTTGAGATTGGACCTAACCAGCAGCAAGGAACTTGACTTGGAACTGAATGGAAAAGATGCAAGATGGAGTTACACAACAATGGAAAAGAAAAAGATTTGAATCACTTCACCACCCTGCATCATATTTGCTGAATAAAATCTCATACTTGTTTCCTGCTCATTTTGAGATGCTGATTCCAAATACCCGTTTAGCACGTCACACTTTTCTCACAAAATGTGGTGAGCATTTCATAGCATTTTTGTGTTTAACAACTATTTGTAAGGTGAAGAAGTCATGTATTATCCCTTAATCTCCCGGAAAAAAACCTCCACAAAGGAATGATTCCTATTTTCCTCTGAGCCAGGTTACAACTATTTGTTCTCATCTTCTGAAAGACATTATTTTATGCCTAGTCCTGAATTCAAGGTTATAGTTATGGCCAATGACGGAAGAAAATGCAAACATGGCCCAGATGTTTTCTGCTATATTCTGTGGTTGTTTAACTACATCCCCCCTTTTTTAACAAGACACACACCACAAACCGACACGCAAATCTCAACAACCATCACATATCCGCTACCCTCCTTCTCTCTACTCTCCGAAGCAGATGTCTCCAAACTCATCCTTTTCAATCATCCCACTACCTGTCCGCTTGATCCTATCCCCACCCACCTCCTTCAAGCCATTTCTTCTTCTGTTACTCCTGCACTCACTCACATTATCAACACCTCTCTTCGCACCGGGACCTTCCCCACAGCATTTAAGCAGGCTCGGGTAACCCCACTGCTTAAGAAACCCTCTCTGAACCCAGCACTTTTAGAAAACTACAGACCAGTATTCCTTCTGCCTTTCATTGCAAAGACACTTGAGCGAGTTGTGTTTAACCAGCTCTCTACGTTTCTTGAACAGAACAACCTCCTGGACATCAACCAATCCGGCTTCAAAAGCAGCCACTCCACTGAGACTGCCCTGCTCTCGGTTACCGAAGCACTGAGACAGGCAAGAGCAGCTTCCAAATCCACAGTACTTATCTTACTGGATTTATCTGCTGCTTTTGACACAGTTAATCACCAGATCCTCCTGTCAACTCTCATGAAGATGGGCATCTCAGGAACTGCTCTCCAGTGGCTCAAGTCTTACCTCTCAGGTAGGTCCTTCAGGGTGTCATGGAGAGGTGAAGTGTCTAAGTCACATCATCTAGCCACTGGCGTTCCCCAGGGCTCAGTGCTTGGACCACTTCTCTTCTCCATCTACATGTCATCACTGGGATCTGTCATCCAGAAACATGGCTTTTCCTTTCACTGCTATGCCGACGACACTCAACTCTACTTCTCATTTCAACCAGATGATCCCCCAGTTGGAGTTCGTATCACTGCCTGCCCAACAGACATTTCAGCCTGGATGAAGGAACATCACCTGCAACTCAACCTTGCAAAGACAGAACTGCTTGTGGTCTCAGCCAACCCAGCACTTCACCACAATCTCTCCATTCAGCTAGGATCTTCAACCATTACTCCGTCCAGGACAGCCAGGAACATTGGAGTTGTGATTGATGATAAGCTAAAATTCACTGACCACATCACTGCAACAACCCGGTCCTGCAGATTTGCGTTATACAACATTAGGAAGATTAGACCCTTCCTATCAGAGCAGGCCACACAACTCCTGGTCCAAGCTCTTGTTCTCTCCAGACTGGACTACTGTAATGCTCTTCTAGCGGGCCTCCCAGCATGCACTGTCA
>NC_137111.1:50119972-50124972 GCF_949357685.1 Gobio gobio
TTTCACCCTTCTCGCTGGGCCGATCAAATTTAACCGGCCAAAAATAGAAAAACCTGGAAATCAGCAGCAAGTGTTTCAGCCCTTCTCAAACCATAATAAACACTTTCACTTGCAGCTCTGAGTCACAACGCGAGTAACGTGGGAAGAGGCTCTTGAGTCACATGTAATCTACAGTGCAGAAAATCATCTTCTTCCTCAGTGTTTCTGTTCCCCAGCACAAAACAAGAACACACGTCTGCCAATGGAGTCTACGGCAAAACTATGATGAGGAAGAGGAAGGAGATAAGATTATGAAGACAAACATTCATCTCTTTAGAATAATTACACTGATCAATCATTCACAATAAGATCAATATATCATTTATTAAGAAAGTGGATTGTACTGTAAGGTCAACCTTCCTACCAGACCAAAAACTATAAACTATAAAACGACTAGTTTGAAAGTTGTTCAGAAATTTTAATTCTATATAATATGGTACTTCAGATTTCAGATTCATATTGCTTTATGTGTTTTATCTGACATGCAAATAAGTTTGATAATGTTTAATAACCAATAATAGACACGCCACATCCTTGAGAATAAACTCCAGGACAACACCCATAATGACATGACCTTCACAATAGATAATGCTTTACAGTGAACTCTGATAGCGAGCGACATATGGACGTTTATCTGTTCAATAAAACACCTTACTCACCACCTGTTGAGTAATAAAACACCATCATCTCCACGTCACATTTACAGCATTTCAAATCCCTTAGTTCTCTCCATCTCCTAAAGCCGAGCGATATTGGTTCTTGTTTTATGACGAGCTCTGCTGCGCTCTCTTTTCTCTTTTCTCTTTTCTCCAACAGACTCTCTGTTCTGCGCTTGTTTAAAAAAGGTGATTCCCTGGAGGTTGGAGATTTAGCGGCTCCATGTCAACCTTTCTCACTCGTTGTGACAACTTACATCTGTCACTAACCCCTGCCACTAACTAACCTCTGCCACTAACTAACCTCTGCCACTAACTAACCTCTGCCACTAACTAATCCCTGCCACTAACTAACCCTTGCCACTAACTAACCTCTGCCACTAACTAACCTCTGCCACTAACTAATCCCTGCCACTAACTAACCCCTGCCACTAACTAACCTCTGCCACTAACTAACCTCTGCCACTAACTAACCTCTGCCACTAACCCCTGCCACTAACTAACCTCTGCCACTAACTAACCTCTGCCACTAACCTCTGCCACTAACTAACCTCTGTCACTAACTAACCTCTGCCACTAACTAATCCCTGCCACTAACCCCTGCCACTAACTAACCTCTGCCACTAACTAACCCCTGCCACTAACTAACATCTGCCACTAACCTCTGCCACTAACTAACCTCTGCCACTAACTTCTACCACTAACTAACACCTGCCACTAACCCCTGCCACTAACTAACCCCTGCCACCAACCTCTGCCACTAACTAACCCATGCCACTAACCCCTGCCACTAACTAACCTCTGCCACTAACCTCTGCCACTAACCCCTGCCACTAACTAACCTCTGCCACTAACAAACCTCTGTCACTAACCCCTGTCACTAACTAACCTCTGCCACTAACCTCTGCCACTAACCCCTGTCACTAACTAACCTCTGCCACTAACCTCTGCCACTAACCCCTGTCACTAACTAACCTCTGCCACTAACCTCTGCCACTAACCCCTGTCACTAACTAACCTCTGCCACTAACCTCTGCCACTAACTAACCCCAGTCACTAACTAATCCCTGCCACTAACCTCTGCCACTAACTAACCTCTGTCACTAACTAACCCCTGCCACCAACCTCTGCCACTAACTAACCTCTGCCACTAACCCCTGCCACTAACTAACCCCTGCCACCAACCTCTGTCACTAACTAACCCATGCCACTAACCCCTGCCACTAACTAACCTCTGCCACTAACCTCTGCCACTAACCCCTGCCACTAACTAACCTCTGCCACTAACAAACCTCTGTCACTAACCCCTGTCACTAACTAACCTCTGCCACTAACCTCTGCCACAAACCTCTGCCGCTAACCCCTGTCACTAACCCCTGTCACTAACTAACCTCTGCCACTAACCTCTGCCACTAACTAATCTCTGCCACTAACAAACCTCTGTCACTAACCCCTGTCACTAACTAACCTCTGCCACTAACCCCTGTCACTAACCCCTGTCACTAACTAACCTCTGCCACTAACCTCTGCCACTAACTAATCTCTGCCACTAACAAACCTCTGTCACTAACCCCTGTCACTAACTAACCTCTGCCACTAACCTCTGCCACTAACCCATGTCACTAACTAACCTCTGCCACTAACCTCTGCCACTAACTAACCTCTGCCACTAACCTCTGTCACTAACCTCTGCTGCTAACCCCTGTCACTAACCCCTGTCACTAACTAACCTCTGCCACTAACCTCTGCCACTAACCCCTGTCACTAACTAACCTCTGCCACTAACCCCTGTCACTAACTAACCTCTGCCACTAACCTCTGCCACTAACTAACCTCTGCCACTAACCTCTGTCACTAACCTCTGCTGCTAACCCCTGTCACTAACCCCTGTCACTAACTAACCTCTGCCACTAACCTCTGCCACTAACCTCTGCCACTAACCTCTGTCACTAACCTCTGCCACTAACCTCTGCCACTAACCCCTGTCACTAACTAACCTCTGCCACTAACCTCTGCCACTAACCCCTGTCACTAACTAACCTCTGCCACTAACCTCTGCCACTAACTAACCTCTGCCACTAACCTCTGTCACTAACCTCTGCTGCTAACCCCTGTCACTAACCCCTGTCACTAACTAACCTCTGACACTAACCTCTGCTGCTAACCCCTGTCACTAACCCCTGTCACTAACTAACCTCTGACACTAACCTCTGTCACTAACCTCTGTCACTAACTAACCTCTGACACTAACCTCTGCCACTAACCCCTGTCACTAACTAACCTCTGACACGAACCTCTGCCACTAACCCCTGTCACTAACCCCTGTCACTAACCTCTGCCACTAACCTCTGCCACTAACCCCTGTCACTAACCCCTGTCACGAACCTCTGCCACTAACCTCTGACACTAACCCCTGTCATTAACCTCTGCCACTAACCTCTGCCACTAACCCCTGTCACTAACCCCTGTCACGAACCTCTGCCACTAACCTCTGACACTAACCTCTGCCACTAACCTCTGCCACAAACCCCTGTCACTAACTAACCTCTGCCACTAACCTCTGCCACTAACTAACCCCTGTCACTAACCCCTGTCACGAACCTCTGCCACTAACCTCTGACACTAACCCCTGTCACTAACCTCTGCCACTAACCTCTGCTGCTAACCCCTGTCACTAACCCCTGTCACTAATTAACCTCTGACACTAACCTCTGTCACTAACCTCTGTCACTAACTAACCTCTGACACTAACCTCTGCCACTAACCCCTGTCACTAACTAACCTCTGACACGAACCTCTGCCACTAACCTCTGACACTAACCTCTGCCACTAACCCCTGTCACTAACCCCTGTCACGAACCTCTGACACGAACCTCTGCCACTAACCCCTGTCACTAACCCCTGTCACGAACCTCTGCCACTAACCCCTGTCACTAACCTCTGACACGAACCTCTGCCACTAACCCCTGTCACTAACCTCTGACACGAACCTCTGCCACTAACCTCTGCCACTAACCTCTGACACTAACCCCTGTCACTAACCCCTGTCACTAACCTCTGACACGAACCTCTGCCACTAACCCCTGTCACTAACCCCTGTCACGAACCTCTGCCACTAACCCCTGTCACTAACCTCTGCCACTAACTAACCCCTGTCACTAACCCCTGTCACTAACCCCTGTCACTAACCTCTGCCACTAACTAACCCCTGTCACTAACCCCTGTCACGAACCTCTGCCACTAACCCCTGTCACTAACCCCTGTCACTAACCTCTGACACGAACCTCTGCCACTAACCCCTGTCACTAACCCCTGTCACTAACCTCTGACACGAACCTCTGCCACTAACCTCTGCCACTAACCCCTGTCACGAACCTCTGCCACTAACCTCTGACACTAACCCCTGTCACGAACCTCTGCCACTAACCTCTGACACTAACCTCTGCCACTAACCCCTGTCACGAACCTCTGCCACTAACCCCTGTCACTAACCCCTGTCACGAACCTCTGCCACTAACCTCTGACACTAACCTCTGCCACTAACCCCTGTCACGAACCTCTGCCACTAACCCCTGTCACTAACCCCTGTCACGAACCTCTGCCACTAACCTCTGCCACTAACCCCTGTCACGAACCTCTGCCACTAACCCCTGTCACTAACCCCTGTCACGAACCTCTGCCACTAACCTCTGTCACTAACCTCTGCCACTAACCCCTGTCACGAACCTCTGCCACTAACCCCTGTCACTAACCCCTGTCACGAACCTCTGCCACTAACCTCTGACACTAACCTCTGCCACTAACCTCTGCCACTAACCCCTGTCACTAACCCCTGTCACTAACCCCTGTCACTAACCCCTGTCACGAACCTCTGCCACTAACCCCTGTCACTAACCTCTGCCACTAACTAACCCCTGTCACTAACCCCTGTCACTAACCCCTGTCACTAACCTCTGCCACTAACTAACCCCTGTCACTAACCCGTCACGAACCTCTGCCACTAACCCCTGTCACTAACCTCTGCCACTAACTAACCCCTGTCACTAACCTCTGCCACTAACCCCTGTCACTAACCTCTGCCACTAACTAACCCCTGTCACTAACCTCTGCCACTAACTAACCCCTGTCACTAACCCCTGTCACTAACCCCTGTCACTAACCTCTGCCACTAACTAACCCCTGTCACTAACCTCTGCCACTAACCCCTGTCACTAACCTCTGCCACTAACTAACCCCTGTCACTAACCTCTGCCACTAACTAACCCCTGTCACTAACCCCTGTCACTAACCCCTGTCACTAACCTC
>NC_137111.1:50132472-50139972 GCF_949357685.1 Gobio gobio
TACACAGGTTCACTATAACACCAGCAGATGGAGCCACTCAAACACAGGTTCACTATAACACCAGCAGATGGAGCCACTCAAACACAGGTTCACTATAACACCAGCAGATGGAGCCACTCAAACACAGGTTCACTATAACACCAGCAGATGGAGCCACTCAAACACAGGTTCACTATAACACCAGCAGATGGAGCCACTCAAACACAGGTTCACTATAACACCAGCAGATGGAGTCGCTCAAACACAGGTTCACTATAACACCAGCAGATGGAGCCACTCAAACACAGGTTCACTATAACAACAGCAGATGGAGTCGCTCAAACACAGGTTCACTATAACACCAGCAGATGGAGTCACTCATACACAGGTTCACTATAACACCAGCAGATGGAGCCACTCAAACACAGGTTCACTATAACACCAACAGATGGAGTCACTCAAACACAGGTTCACTATAACACCAGCAGATGGAGCCACTCAAACACAGGTTCACTATAACACCAGCAGATGGAGTCACTCAAACACAGGTTCACTATAACACCAGCAGATGGAGTCACTCAAATACAGGTTCACTATAACACCAACAGATGGAGTCACTCAAACACAGGTTCACTATAACACCAGCAGATGGAGTCACTCAAACACAGGTTCACTATAACACCAGCAGATGGAGCCGCTCAAACACAGGTTCATTATAACACCAGCAGATGGAGTCGCTCAAACACAGGTTCACTATAACACCAGCAGATGGAGTCACTCAAACACAGGTTCACTATAACACCAGCAGATGGAGCCACTCAAACACAGGTTCACTATAACACCAGCAGATGGAGCCGCTCAAACACAGGTTCACTATAACACCAGCAGATGGAGCCACTCAAACACAGGTTCACTATAACACCAGCAGATGGAGTCGCTCAAACACAGGTTCACTATAACACCAGCAGATGGAGTCACTCATACACAGGTTCACTATAACACCAGCAGATGGAGCCACTCAAACACAGGTTCACTATAACACCAGCAGATGGAGCCACTCAAACACAGGTTCACTATAACACCAGCAGATGGAGTCACTCAAACACAGGTTCACTATAACACCAACAGATGGAGTCACTCAAACACAGGTTCACTATAACACCAGCAGATGGAGCCACTCAAACACAGGTTCACTATAACACCAGCAGATGGAGTCACTCAAAAACAGGTTCACTATAACACCAACAGATGGAGTCACTCAAACACAGGTTCACTATAACACCAGCAGATGGAGCCGCTCAAACACAGGTTCACTATAACACCAGCAGATGGAGTCGCTCAAACACAGGTTCACTATAACACCAGCAGATGGAGACACTCAAACACAGGTTCACTATAACACCAGCAGATGGAGACACTCAAACACAGGTTCACTATAACACCAGCAGATGGAGCCACTCAAACACAGGTTCACTATAACACCAGCAGATGGAGCCACTCAAACACAGGTTCACTATAACAGCAGCAGATGGAGCCGCTCAAACACAGGTTCACTATAACACCAGCAGATGGAGCCACTCAAACACAGGTTCACTATAACACCAGCAGATGGAGTCACTCAAACACAGGTTCACTATAACACCAGCAGATGGAGCCACTCAAACACAGGTTCACTATAACACCAGCAGATGGAGCCGCTCAAACACAGGTTCACTATAACACCAGCAGATGGAGTCACTCAAACACAGGTTCACTATAACACCAGCAGATGGAGCCGCTCAAACACAGGTTCACTATAACACCAGCAGATGGAGCCACTCAAACACAGGTTCACTATAACACCAGCAGATGGAGTCACTCAAACACAGGTTCACTATAACACCAGCAGATGGAGCCACTCAAACACAGGTTCACTTTAACACCAGCAGATGGAGCCACTCAAACACAGGTTCACTATAACACCAGCAGATGGAGTCGCTCAAACACAGGTTCACTATAACACCAGCAGATGGAGTCACTCAAACACAGGTTCACTATAACACCAGCAGATGGAGTCACTCAAACACAGGTTCACTATAACACCAGCAGATGGAGCCACTCAAACACAGGTTCACTTTAACACCAGCAGATGGAGTCACTCAAATACAGGTTCACTATAACACCAACAGATGGAGTCACTCAAACACAGGTTCACTATAACACCAGCAGATGGAGTCACTCAAACACAGATTCACTATAACACCAGCAGATGGAGCCGCTCAAACACAGGTTCATTATAACACCAGCAGATGGAGCCACTCAAACACAGGTTCACTATAACACCAGCAGATGGAGCCGCTCAAACACAGGTTCACTATAACACCAGCAGATGGAGCCACTCAAACACAGGTTCACTATAACACCAGCAGATGGAGTCGCTCAAACACAGGTTCACTATAACACCAGCAGATGGAGTCACTCATACACAGGTTCACTATAACACCAGCAGATGGAGCCACTCAAACACAGGTTCACTATAACACCAGCAGATGGAGCCACTCAAACACAGGTTCACTATAACACCAGCAGATGGAGTCACTCAAACACAGGTTCACTATAACACCAACAGATGGAGTCACTCAAACACAGGTTCACTATAACACCAGCAGATGGAGCCACTCAAACACAGGTTCACTATAACACCAGCAGATGGAGTCACTCAAAAACAGGTTCACTATAACACCAACAGATGGAGTCACTCAAACACAGGTTCACTATAACACCAGCAGATGGAGCCGCTCAAACACAGGTTCACTATAACACCAGCAGATGGAGTCGCTCAAACACAGGTTCACTATAACACCAGCAGATGGAGACACTCAAACACAGGTTCACTATAACACCAGCAGATGGAGCCACTCAAACACAGGTTCACTATAACACCAGCAGATGGAGCCACTCAAACACAGGTTCACTATAACACCAGCAGATGGAGCCACTCAAACACAGGTTCACTATAACAGCAGCAGATGGAGCCGCTCAAACACAGGTTTATAACACCAGCAGATGGAGTCACTCAAACACAGGTTCACTATAACACCAGCAGATGGAGTCGCTCAAACACAGGTTCACTATAACACCAGCAGATGGAGTCACTCAAACACAGGTTCACTATAACACCAGCAGATGGAGTCACTCAAACACAGGTTCACTATAACACCAGCAGATGGAGCCACTCAAACACAGGTTCACTTTAACACCAGCAGATGGAGTCACTCAAATACAGGTTCACTATAACACCAACAGATGGAGTCACTCAAACACAGGTTCACTATAACACCAGCAGATGGAGTCACTCAAACACAGATTCACTATAACACCAGCAGATGGAGCCGCTCAAACACAGGTTCATTATAACACCAGCAGATGGAGTCGCTCAAACACAGGTTCACTATAACACCAGCAGATGGAGTCACTCAAACACAGGTTCACTATAACACCAGCAGATGGAGCCACTCAAACACAGGTTCACTATAACACCAGCAGATGGAGCCGCTCAAACACAGGTTCACTATAACACCAGCAGATGGAGCCACTCAAACATAGGTTCACTATAACACCAGCAGATGGAGTCGCTCAAACACAGGTTCACTATAACACCAGCAGATGGAGTCACTCATACACAGGTTCACTATAACACCAGCAGATGGAGCCACTCAAACACAGGTTCACTATAACACCAGCAGATGGAGCCACTCAAACACAGGTTCACTATAACACCAGCAGATGGAGTCACTCAAACACAGGTTCACTATAACACCAACAGATGGAGTCACTCAAACACAGGTTCACTATAACACCAGCAGATGGAGCCACTCAAACACAGGTTCACTATAACACCAGCAGATGGAGTCACTCAAAAACAGGTTCACTATAACACCAACAGATGGAGTCACTCAAACACAGGTTCACTATAACACCAGCAGATGGAGCCGCTCAAACACAGGTTCACTATAACACCAGCAGATGGAGTCGCTCAAACACAGGTTCACTATAACACCAGCAGATGGAGACACTCAAACACAGGTTCACTATAACACCAGCAGATGGAGCCACTCAAACACAGGTTCACTATAACACCAGCAGATGGAGCCACTCAAACACAGGTTCACTATAACACCAGCAGATGGAGCCACTCAAACACAGGTTCACTATAACAGCAGCAGATGGAGCCGCTCAAACACAGGTTCACTATAACACCAGCAGATGGAGCCACTCAAACACAGGTTCACTATAACACCAGCAGATGGAGTCACTCAAACACAGGTTCACTATAACACCAGCAGATGGAGCCCCTCAAACACAGGTTCACTATAACACCAGCAGATGGAGCCGCTCAAACACAGGTTCACTATAACACCAGCAGATGGAGTCGCTCAAACACAGGTTCACTATAACACCAGCAGATGGAGTCACTCAAACACAGGTTCACTATAACACCAGCAGATGGAGCCGCTCAAACACAGGTTCACTATAACACCAGCAGATGGAGCCACTCAAACACAGGTTCACTATAACACCAGCAGATGGAGTCACTCAAACACAGGTTCACTATAACACCAGCAGATGGAGTCGCTCAAACACAGGTTCACTATAACACCAGCAGATGGAGTCGCTCAAACACAGGTTCACTATAACACCAGCAGATGGAGTCACTCAAACACAGGTTCACTATAACACCAGCAGATGGAGCCGCTCAAACACAGGTTCATTATAACACCAGCAGATGGAGTCGCTCAAACACAGGTTCACTATAACACCAGCAGATGGAGTCACTCAAACACAGGTTCACTATAACACCAGCAGATGGAGCCGCTCAAACACAGGTTCACTATAACACCAGCAGATGGAGCCACTCAAACACAGGTTCACTATAACACCAGCAGATGGAGCCGCTCAAACACAGGTTCACTATAACACCAGCAGATGGAGCCACTCAAACACAGGTTCACTATAACAACAGCAGATGGAGTCGCTCAAACACAGGTTCACTATAACACCAGCAGATGGAGTCACTCATACACAGGTTCACTATAACACCAGCAGATGGAGCCACTCAAACACAGGTTCACTATAACACCAGCAGATGGAGCCACTCAAACACAGGTTCACTATAACACCAGCAGATGGAGCCACTCAAACACAGGTTCACTATAACACCAGCAGATGGAGCCACTCAAACACAGGTTCACTATAACACCAGCAGATGGAGCCACTCAAACACAGGTTCACTATAACACCAGCAGATGGAGTCGCTCAAACACAGGTTCACTATAACACCAGCAGATGGAGCCACTCAAACACAGGTTCACTATAACAACAGCAGATGGAGTCGCTCAAACACAGGTTCACTATAACACCAGCAGATGGAGTCACTCATACACAGGTTCACTATAACACCAGCAGATGGAGCCACTCAAACACAGGTTCACTATAACACCAACAGATGGAGTCACTCAAACACAGGTTCACTATAACACCAGCAGATGGAGCCACTCAAACACAGGTTCACTATAACACCAGCAGATGGAGTCACTCAAACACAGGTTCACTATAACACCAGCAGATGGAGTCACTCAAATACAGGTTCACTATAACACCAACAGATGGAGTCACTCAAACACAGGTTCACTATAACACCAGCAGATGGAGTCACTCAAACACAGGTTCACTATAACACCAGCAGATGGAGCCGCTCAAACACAGGTTCATTATAACACCAGCAGATGGAGTCGCTCAAACACAGGTTCACTATAACACCAGCAGATGGAGTCACTCAAACACAGGTTCACTATAACACCAGCAGATGGAGCCACTCAAACACAGGTTCACTATAACACCAGCAGATGGAGCCGCTCAAACACAGGTTCACTATAACACCAGCAGATGGAGCCACTCAAACACAGGTTCACTATAACACCAGCAGATGGAGTCGCTCAAACACAGGTTCACTATAACACCAGCAGATGGAGTCACTCATACACAGGTTCACTATAACACCAGCAGATGGAGCCACTCAAACACAGGTTCACTATAACACCAGCAGATGGAGCCACTCAAACACAGGTTCACTATAACACCAGCAGATGGAGTCACTCAAACACAGGTTCACTATAACACCAACAGATGGAGTCACTCAAACACAGGTTCACTATAACACCAGCAGATGGAGCCACTCAAACACAGGTTCACTATAACACCAGCAGATGGAGTCACTCAAAAACAGGTTCACTATAACACCAACAGATGGAGTCACTCAAACACAGGTTCACTATAACACCAGCAGATGGAGCCGCTCAAACACAGGTTCACTATAACACCAGCAGATGGAGTCGCTCAAACACAGGTTCACTATAACACCAGCAGATGGAGACACTCAAACACAGGTTCACTATAACACCAGCAGATGGAGACACTCAAACACAGGTTCACTATAACACCAGCAGATGGAGCCACTCAAACACAGGTTCACTATAACACCAGCAGATGGAGCCACTCAAACACAGGTTCACTATAACAGCAGCAGATGGAGCCGCTCAAACACAGGTTCACTATAACACCAGCAGATGGAGCCACTCAAACACAGGTTCACTATAACACCAGCAGATGGAGTCACTCAAACACAGGTTCACTATAACACCAGCAGATGGAGCCACTCAAACACAGGTTCACTATAACACCAGCAGATGGAGCCGCTCAAACACAGGTTCACTATAACACCAGCAGATGGAGTCACTCAAACACAGGTTCACTATAACACCAGCAGATGGAGCCGCTCAAACACAGGTTCACTATAACACCAGCAGATGGAGCCACTCAAACACAGGTTCACTATAACACCAGCAGATGGAGTCACTCAAACACAGGTTCACTATAACACCAGCAGATGGAGCCACTCAAACACAGGTTCACTTTAACACCAGCAGATGGAGCCACTCAAACACAGGTTCACTATAACACCAGCAGATGGAGTCGCTCAAACACAGGTTCACTATAACACCAGCAGATGGAGTCACTCAAACACAGGTTCACTATAACACCAGCAGATGGAGTCACTCAAACACAGGTTCACTATAACACCAGCAGATGGAGCCACTCAAACACAGGTTCACTTTAACACCAGCAGATGGAGTCACTCAAATACAGGTTCACTATAACACCAACAGATGGAGTCACTCAAACACAGGTTCACTATAACACCAGCAGATGGAGTCACTCAAACACAGGTTCACTATAACACCAGCAGATGGAGCCACTCAAACACAGGTTCACTATAACACCAGCAGATGGAGTCACTCAAACACAGGTTCACTATAACACCAGCAGATGGAGCCGCTCAAACACAGGTTCACTATAACACCAGCAGATGGAGTCGCTCAAACACAGGTTCACTATAACACCAGCAGATGGAGTCACTCAAACACAGGTTCACTATAACACCAGCAGATGGAGCCGCTCAAACACAGGTTCACTATAACACCA
>NC_137111.1:50144972-50174972 GCF_949357685.1 Gobio gobio
GGACGGATGGATGGATGGACGGATGGACGGATGGATGGATGGATGGATGGACGGATGGATGGATGATGGATGGATGGATGGACGGATGGATGGATGGATGGACGGATGGATGGACGGATGGATGGATGAACGGATGGAAAGAATGATGGCCAGATTCAGCAGCTCATTGAGGCCTCATGGGAGTCAAAGCCTTGAGCTTGTCATTTCAGAACTGGTCCCGATCACATGACACACCAGAGGAGCCAATAACAGACGTGAAACATTTACAACTTACACACTGCAAAACAACTTTAGGTTAAATAAACGGTTCCATTTTTCGAACTATTGTGGAGCGACGCTTTGTGCACTGGTCATGCTGGGACAGGAAAGGGCCGTCCCCAAACTGGTCCCACAAAGTTGGGAGCATGAAATTGTCCAAAATGTCTTGGTGGAGCATTAAGAGTTCCTTTCACTGGAAAAACAACCCCACCCCATAATCCCCCCCTCCACCAAACTTTACACTTGGCACAATGCAGTCAGGCGAGTCCCGTTCTCCTGGCAACCGCCAAACCCAGACTCGTCCATGGGATGGT
Source organism: Gobio gobio (assembly GCF_949357685.1). Lineage (NCBI taxonomy): Eukaryota > Metazoa > Chordata > Actinopteri > Cypriniformes > Gobionidae > Gobio > Gobio gobio. The sequence continues at coordinate 50,145,545 of NC_137111.1, forward strand.
CAGACAGAGAAGCGTGATTGGTCACTCAGAGAACACGTCTCCACTGCTCTAGAGTCCAGTGGCGGCGCACTTTACCCCACTGCATCCCACGCTTTGCATTGCACTTGGTGATGTAAGGCTTGGATGAGCTGCTCGGTCATGGAAATGTTTAGTGTATGTCAGGCTTCACAGGGTTAATAGTTACTTTGACGCTGTGGAGTTTCCAGTGTGTGCCGCACTTTAACCCCCTGGGGTTCTTCATTATGGGTCACACTCAGGTCAAAAATGACCTTGAGTTTTTCATGAGTTTTTTTCGTGCGTACAATCTACAAATCAGCCAGGATGCAGAAAATAGGACTCAACAGTGAAGGGGTGAATCTCTAAAATATCAAGAGTGCAAAACAGACAAAAAAACTCACACACACACACTTATACACACAAATGCACCCACACACAAATTAACGCGTACCATTCCAAAAGCTAATTGTGTTTTTGTGTGTGTGTGTGTGTGTGAGTTTTTTTGTCTGTTTTGCACTCTTGATGTTTTTGAGTTTCTTTTTTTCTGCATCGTGGCTGATTTGTAGATTGTATGCACAAAAAAACTCTGTATTTTCATATTTTTGCCAATTTCCCGTTCATTTCCTATGGGGGTCATTTTTGACCCGAAGGTCCTGAGTGTGACTATTTCTTTTTCTTTTACGACCACTTAGACTTTTAAAATCCTGTCCCCAATTTTTTGGGTGTTCATATACCAAGTACCAATAAAGTCACCAAGTTTCGGACCATTCCGATGAAGCTACGATTTTTAACATTTTTTTTTTTTTTTTAATGACCGAAGAGCCCCAGAGGGTTGATCTGAATCCTGGAGGAAAAGGCCTCAGGGAGTGGGGGAGTCTCACACACACACACACACACACACACACACACACACACACACACACCACACACACACACACACACACACACACACACACACACACACACACACACACACACACACACACACACACACACACACACACACACACACACACACACACACACACACACACACACACACACACACACACACACACACACACACACACACACACTCTATCATGAACGTCAGGTTCACGAGGCTTCTCTGGAGTTCCTGTCGCTCTCAACGTCTCGCAGGGCAAATATTTACTCAGTGTGTTTGGTTGTGTCAACATCTGAACCGGTGTTTTGGAGAATCGCAGGATTGATGGCGTTCTGGGATGGGCTTGTTTGAGACCGTCCGCTCCTCTCGACTTCCTGCCATCAGAGACTATTTACAGCTCATCTTCAGGATCCTCCACTCGCTCTGAGCACTGGAGGAGGCGCTGCGCAGAATGTTTGCGCTGCTCTTTCCTATAATGGAAGCAACACTGCAGACACAAGCGGCTGCTTATGATCCGTGTGCACTCATGGATCTGCTCATATTCATCCACACATTATAAAACATTCAAAACATACATAATTACATGCTTTTTAATATATATAGTATACACTAATGTTCACAAGTTTGGGGATTTTTTCATTTTTTTGACAGAAGTCTCCCAAGGCTGCATTTATTTGATCGAAAATACAGTAATATTGTCAAATATTAAGTGAATATATTGAAAAATATGATTTATGCCTGTTTTTGCACATGTGAAATTCATGCGGTTTTTCCACAGACTGTAAAAGAAATTTACATTTTTATATAATTGTATAAATTTAGTTTTAATTCATCTTTATAATTAGATTTTTTATTTTATTTACATGTTATAAATTAAACAGCTCTTAAACATACTTCATTAAAAAAATTGGGATTTTTTACTGACTATATATATATATAAAAGATTTCAAATTTGAAATATATAATTTTCTTATCATGTATAAATTTAAATTTCATATAATTTATAAATCAAATATTTTATCATTTATTTTAATGAAAAAAATATATAATCTTATACAAAAATTATAAGTATAAAAAATTTATTATTTATTTTAATATGAATTTTAATATAATTAAATTTTATATCAAAATTATTTAATTCATATAAACTAACTCTAATAGAAATACGTTTTACATGAAATTCATGTGATTTTTCCAGCGAAATCTACTATTAACATAATTTTACAATTTATTTCTAATTCATCTTTATAATTACATTTTTAATTTTAATACAATTTTATGAATTAAAAAGCTCTTAAACATACTTCTTCGTTAAAAAATGTTTTTTTTACTGACCATATATATATATATATATAAGATTTCAAATTTGAAATATATAATTTTCTTATTATGTTTAAATTAAACTGTTATATAATTTATATATAAATATAATTTATAAATCAAATATTTTATCATTTATTTTAATGAAAAAAATATTATACAAAAAGTATAAAAATTTTATAATTTATTTAAATTTTATATTCAAATTAATTAATTCATATAAACCCTAAAAAAATTTCATGTGGTTTTTCCACATTTAATTTTAATAAAATTGTATGAATTAAAAAGCTCTTAAACATACGTTTTTTTACTGACCATAAATATATACTTTTTCTTTATTTAAATATATGATTTTCATATAGTTTATAATTATACATTTATAAACTAAAATGTCATATAATTTATAAATCAAATGTTTAATAATTTATTTTTGTGAAAAAAAATCTGATACTAAATTATTATACAAAGTTATTTATTTTAATATAAATTGTAACGTAATTAAATTTTATATGAAAATTAATTAATATAAAATATATTTTATGAGATTGAATGATAATATAAACACTTACAGGTCCAATAAAACAGATCTACTTCAGGTGAAATATGATATCTCATATCTTCTGAATATAAGGTGAGGTCTGGACATCAGCTCAGGAAATGAATGTGTAAACTCAGCAGTGTGTGTGTGTGTGTAAACTCAGCAGTGTGTGTGTGTGTGTAAACTCAGCAGTGTGTGTGTGTGTGTGTGTGTGTGTGTGTAAACTCACCACAAACAGAAAACAGATGATGATGATGGAATTGAGGAATTATTTCATGACTACACACACTGTGAGTCAGTATGAGTGTCTCCTCCGCTCTTCTGGACTTTAGAGAGCGTCTTTATATCACTCACACACACACACACACACACACACACACACACACACACACACACGTCTCGTGCTTTCATTGTGTCACACACACTTTCAGAAGAGGAGATTCAGCTCAGAGAGATCCGTCAGGGGCTGGGCCGTAACACACCCTGGGGTTCTGGAAAGAAGTGTGTGTGTGTGTGTGTGTGTGTGTGTGTGTGAGTGTGTGATATCAGGACCAGGGTTTCTGTATTTAAGACCAATTAAAGAACATGTGACGAATAAACGAACATCACACACCAGTGTTGTCTAAGCACACATGAGCTGTGTCAGTTTCCAGCAGATCTCCATCATTTCTTTATTAATTTGACAAAACACATCTTCAAGTGTGAGATGAGAAATCTTGTGAAAGTTATGATTAAAACAAGAGCAAATATCAGTTCATAAACATCATCTTAACTAGTCGTTTTCAAACCCAGTGATGATGTGAGTTCTTGTTTTCTATCCAAACTTAAAGGGCTGTGATTGAAGGATGCTTTGTAATATAGACCTATAGAGTTTGGTCTTGTTTTAAAGAAGACACTCGGCAGATTATTGCTGAAGTGAAAGCAATTCAAAATATGCAAGTATGAAAAAGTTGTGGAAGTTTAAATTTACAGTAAATGGAATTTTTTTTTCTTATTTTATATAAAATATATATTTTAAAAAAATGTTTTACTCTACTTAAATTACTATAAAATGAAAGCCATATGTCTAAACAAGTTGTGTTCCAAATTTGAAGTTGATATCACAAAAATTAAAGTCCCCATGAGATGTTGTTTAGCCGCTGTACCAAAAACAGCCACCGGGTGTCATTCACATTCCATTGATCGTTTTCCAAAGCATTTTCCTGTAAATTTCAGTCCAAATTATCACTTCCATCACAAAACAGTCCCCAAATATGGACCCTTGAGACTCAGACCTTTCCGACGATATGCGTTTTGTCAAGATTAGAAAAGATTTTGATTATAAAGAACGAAACGAAGCGAAACATGACGCCGCCCACTAGGGGGAGGAGCCCGCTAGAATAATTTAGAGTCCTGTTTCCATGGTAACACAACGTCTGATTTCAAAACGGTTTCACAGGATGAATTTTGAGTTCGTAAGCTTTCGAATGATACCTAATTTATGATAATTACTAAAATATTTGATATGTAAAAAAAAAAGGCTTCAGCGGGACAGTGACGGTTAAGGATAAAGTGCTTTATTTGTGTTTTAATTTCTCTGGACTCTGAAAGTTCAAATACTGTGACATAAATACAGCAAATTCTATTTTTATGAATGAATTCTGTGTTGCAGAAATCATTGGGTCGTCATTTAATGCCATGATATTGAATTTAAGACCTTCTGCTCCAGTTTAAGACCCTGTAACCGGTGAGTGTGTGAGACGCGTCCTCTCTCCACTCATGAGTGTGTTTAGATCAACAGAGCCAGAGGGAACCTCAGGAACACACACTCTGGAGAGCAGCTTTAGACGGCCACACGCGCACGCGCGCACGCACGCACACACGCACACACACACACACACACACACACACACACACACACACACACACACACACACACACACACACACACACACACACACACACACACACACACACACACACACACACACACACACACACACACACACACACACACACACACACACACACACACACACACACACACACACACACACACACACACACACACACACACACACACACACACACACACACACACACACACACACACACACACACACACACACACACACACACACACACACACACACACACACACACACACACACACACGTCTGATCAACACTCAGCACTGACTAATTTAAAGGGGAAACGAGTGTGTGTGACTCCACTGGCAGATGTTTGTGCACAAACTCATTTCATGTTCATTCCTTCACCTGTAATATCTCAGTGGTTTCTCTTCTCCAGTCTTGACTAAAGAATGTTTAGACATCAGTGACAGAAACTCTGAAGATGAAGATTTGAAGAGTGAGTGTGTGTGTGTGTGAGAGAGTCTGTGTGTATGTGTGAGAGTGTGAAAGAGTGTGTGTGAGTGTGTATGTGTGTGAATGAAAGTGTGTATGTGTGAGAGTGAGTGTGTGTGTGTGTGGGTATGTGTGCTAGTTTGTGTATGAAAGAGTGTGTGTGAGAGTGAGTATGTGTGTATGAAAGAGTGTGTATGTGTGAGAGTGAGTGTGTATGAGTGAGAGTATGTATGAGTGAGTGAGTGTGTGTATGAGTGAGTATGTGTGTGTGTATGTATGAGTGAGTGCGTGAGTATGTGTGTGTATGTATGAGTGCGTATGAGTGAGTGCGTGCGTATGAGTAAAAGTGTGTGAGTGTGAGAGTGTGTATGTGTGAGAGTGTGTGTGAGAGTGTGTATGTGTGAGTGTGTGTGTGTGTGAGAGAGTGTATGAGTGTGTATGTGTGATAGTGTGTGTATGAGTGAGTGTGTGAGAGTGTGTGATAATGTGTGTGTATGAGTGAGTGTGAGAGAGACTGTGCATGTGTGAGAGTGTGTGTGTGTGAGTGTGTATGTGTGAGTGTGTGTGTGTGAGAGAGTGTATGAGTGTGTATGTGTGATAGTGTGTGTATGAGTGAGTGTGTGAGAGTGTGATAATGTGTGTGTATGAGTGAGTGTGTGTGAGTGTGAGAGAGACTGTGCATGTGTGAGAGTGTGTGCCTGTAATAGTGAGTGTGTGAGAGTGAGTGTGTATGAGTAAGAGTGTGTGTGAGAGTGTGAGTGAGTGTGTGTGAGTGTGTGAGAGCGTGTGTGTGTTTGATAGTGTGTGTATGAGTGAGTGAGTGTGTATGAATGAGTGAGAATGTGTGTGTATGAGTGAGTGTGTGTGTGAGACTGAGTGTGTATGTATGAGTGAGTGAGTGTGTATGCATAAGTGTGTGGGAGTGTGAGAGAGACTGTGTATGTGTGAGTGTGTGCGTGTAATAGTGAGTGTGCGTATGAGAGTGTGTATGAGTGAGAGTGTGTGTGAGAGTGAGTGTGTGAGAGTGAGTGTGTGTATGAGAGAGTGTGAGAGTGAGTGTGTGTATGTATGAGTGTGTGTATGAGAGAGTGTGAGAGTGAGTGTGTGTATGTATGAGTGTGTGTATGAGAGAGTGTGAGAGTGAGTGTGTGTATGTATGAGTGTGTGTATGAGAGAGTGTGAGAGTGAGTGTGTGTATGAGAGAGTGTGAGAGTGAGTGTGTGTATGTATGAGTGTGTGTATGAGTGAGTGTGAGAGTGAGTGAGTGTATGAGAGAGTGTGAGAGTGAGTGTGTGTATGTATGAGTGTGTGTATGAGTGAGTGTGAGAGTGAGTGTGTATAAGAGTGTGTGTGTGTGTATGAGTGAGTGAGTGAGTGTGTATAAGAGTGTGTGTGTGTGTGTGTATGAGTGAGTGTGTGTGTGTGTGTGTGCATGAGTGTGTGTGAGTGTGAATGCGTGAGTGTGTGTGAATGTGTGTGTGTGTGTGTGTGTGTGTGTGAATGAGTGTGTGTGAGTGTGTGTGTGAGCTCATGTTCATTCCTTCACCTGTAATATCTCAGTGGTTTCTCTTCTCCAGTCTTGACTTAAGAATGTTTAGACATCAGTGACAGAAACTCTGGAGATGAAGATTTGTTTGCAATGCATAAATGAACATAAATCACAAATTCCCCGAATCATTGATGTGTAGAAGCGTCAGCTGTGCCCGTGTGCTAAAGAACATCGCAGAAAGGACATCGCTTTTATATTTTATTCTATTTACAGCACAATAAACCCCAGCGTGTTGAGCAGATATAAAGCGCTCGTCCATCCGGAGAAACACGCACACACACACACACACACACACACCACTGAACGCTGCTTTTGATGCTTTAATGAAAGAGACGGTGCATAGGAGCGTACAGTTCTGTCCATATCTCCAGTGGAACATTTCATACGGAGGAAAGCAACAAGTCTAACGCAAACAGGCTAAAGGCGAGAATACAGTGTGTTCAACTTCCTGAAAGCGGATCGGCATCAGTTCTCGAGCGATGGGCTGCTCCTCCACAGTCTGCAAACGGCCACCACGGCATGATAAAGTGCTTCTCTTAACGTGACATTAAATAATTAAAGCAAAGGAAAAGATCACAAAATGGAGGACAGGAGATATATTCACTAACTAGCTGAGAGAGAGAGAGAGAGAGAGAGAGAGAGAGAGAGAGAGAGAGAGAGAGAGAGAGAGAGAGAGAGAGAGAGAGAGAGAGAGAGAGAGAGAGAGAGAGAGAGAGAGAGAGAGAGAGAGAGAGAGAGAGAGAGAGAGAGAGAGAGAGAGAGAGAGAGAGAGAGAGAGAGAGAGAGAGAGAGAGAGAGAGAGAGAGGAGAGAGAGAGAGAGAGAGAGAGAGAGAGAGAGAGGAGAGAGAGAGAGACATGGTGTAAGACCTACATGATGCAAAAGGGAATTTCACATTTTCATAATCTGAAGAACAGACACAGTAAGACTTGTCGTTTATATCAGAACATCCCATGAGGACCGTCAGTCAGAGGAAACAGCAGCAGTGGATCTTCTCCGGTTTCCGGTCGAGTGTTTTCGGGAATAAATACATTCGGATTTAGTGTCAAGCTACTCGTTGTAATATAACGGACGTCCTAAAAAACAAACCAACGAAAGATGGAGAGACAAACGAAGAGGAGATCTGTCGTCTTTCCAGATGTTCCGCGTTCTCCTCGTGGCCCCTGGAGCTCAGTCGCTCGTCACAGGGCAGACCTGTTCTTCCAGCAGTCGTGTGTGTGTGTGTGTGTGTGTGAGGGAGAGAGCACCTTCCCTCATGGTATCCGTGGCACATGAAGGCGCTCTGCGTCCTGGGAGGATACACACACACACCGGAGCGCCTGCGGACCCCTGAACACAGCCCGTCCTGCCGCCCTCGTCCTCTACAGAGACACAGAACACACACTCTGAGGCCTTCACACACTTCACATTCATCTGCTCAATAATGACAACATTAGCAACTCAGTAAAACTATATTTGTGTTTCTATAGAGGATCACCATAACATCAAACACTGAGAGATCGCTGAGGAAAGACTTTACAATTTATTTACTGTTAATGATGATGCATAAAAATCCAGAAATGATGCATAATGCTGCATGCATGAAAAAGCATGCATAAAAACACATGCAATGCTGCATACAAATATATGCATAAAAATGCATAATTAATAGAGATGCTCCGATCAGCATTTTTGGGGCCGATCACCGATTACCAAGATCATGATCTGCCGATTGCCGATCACAGAATGGCAGGGGAATGGCAATCTTTTATCTATAATCTTGCAGAGTTTGCACCATTTGTAGAAATGAAACTAACTCTAAATTAACTGAGTCAAGATCTTGAAGAACCACCAAGTGTTTATTTTAGAAAATGAGATAACTTAAGGCTACTGTAGGCCATCTTTCCCACATAAATGTATATAATAAATGTATATAATTATCTCACCTAAATATTTGATCATGCAGTGCATTTTTGTTTTTAAAAACAATTTTTCAGGTAGATCTAACATTAGTATTGAGGTAAGAAATACTAAAGACATTTAATAAGAAATCAAATGTAAATTAATATTGGTCTTCCCTGAATAAATTTAATTAGTTTAATCCTTACACTTAAGGTTGCAAAGGTTAGTCATTCAAGAGCAGTGAGTGTCATAAAGGTTCATCAAACAACACAAGACAAAGAGAAACTCAGAGACAGCAGCAGTTTATTCGACAGCTGTCACTTTAAGAGCGAACACGGATACGGTTACAGTTGCACAAACGCTCACTCGCGGGTCACGACGGGGTTTACGTGCACTCGTCAAGACGCTCATTTAGTGCATACATGTGTGTGTATCTGACCATTTCAGCGCAATTCGTACTCGCAAGCTTTTTGTGAGATGCCTGTGTGTGTGTATGTGTGTGTGTGTGTGTGTCCAGACCGTGCGCGCGAGTGCGGTTTGAACACTGGCAAGACTTAAAAATAAATGCAAATGATAAACTTTAGTGACGATGCGACACTGCCTCGATTGTGTAAAGTGGCAAATCCTGTGTCAACTGAGCAGCTGATTTTAGTGCAGATGTGATGAGCTGATGTGAGGCCATTTGAGCAAAAGGGAGAGAGAGAGAGAGCGCACACGCGGTGATTCACGCGCGCTGTTTGTGAACTTACGTCCCACAGAACGTTTTCAAATGACTGCGTAAGTTATTTAATATAGAAATATGAATTGTACCTCACCTTCAGCATTATAATTATTTCACCCGCGCTGGAAAGAGAATGAGACGGTGTCTGCATATCATGCCCTCGCTCTCACAGCAGGTGCGGGTTTATGTGTCGTCAGCTGCGATCGGTTCATGAGATCGGCCTTATTGGAGACCGCCGATCAATCATCCCAAAGCCATTATCGACCGATCGAGATCAGTTGCAGATCAATCAGAGCACCCCTAATAATTAATGCACACAAAATATATGCATAAAAATGCATAATTAATGCAAAAAATATATGCATAAAAATGCATAATTAATGCAAAAAATATGTGCATAAAAATCCATAAATAATACATACAATATATATGCATAAAAATGCATAAAAATCCATAATTAATGCACACAAAATATATACATAAAAATCCATCATTAATGCATACAAATATATGCATGAAAATGCATAAATGATGCATAAAAATCCATAATTAATGCACACAAAATATATGCATAATTCATGCAAAAAATATACGCATTACAATCCATAAATAATGCATAAATGATGCATAAAAATATGCACATAAAATGCATAAATGATGCATAAAAATCCATAATTAATGCACACAAAATAGATGCATAAAAATGCATAATTAATGCAAAAAATATATGCATAAAAATCCATAAATAATGCATACAAGTATATGCATAAAAATGCATAAATGATGCATAAAAATCCATAATTAATGCACAAAATATATGCATTAAAATCCATAATTAATGCAAAAATATGCATAAAAATGCATAAATAATGCATAAAAATATATGCATAAAAATGCATAATTAATGCAAAAAATATGTGCATAAAAACCCATAAATAATGCATACAAATATATGCATATAAATGCATAAATGATGCATAAAAATCCATAATTAATGCACACAAAATATATGCATAAAAATGCATAATTAATGCAAAAAATATGCATAAAAACCATAAATACAATAATGCATAAAAATATATGCATTAAATGCATAAGTAATGCAAAAAATATATGCATAAAAATCCATAAATAATGCATAAAAATATATGCATAAAAGTGCATAATTAATGCAAAAATATATGCATAAAAACCAAAAATAATGCATAAAAATATATGCATTATTTAATATTATTTAATGCATTATAAAATATATGCAATGCATAATTAATGCAAAAAATATATGCATAAAAATGTATAATTAATGCAAAAAATATGAGCATAAAAATCCATGAATAATGCGTACAAATATATGCATAAAAATGCATCATTAATGCAAAAAATATATGCATTAAAATGCATAAATGATGCATAAAATCCATAATTAAGGCAAATAATGCATACATGATGCACAAAAATATATGCATAAAAATGCATAAATGATGCATAAAAATCCACAAATAATGCAAAAAATATAACCATAAAAATCCATAATTAATGCACACTAAATATATGCATAAAAATGCATAAATGATGCATAAAAATCCGTAAAGTATTGCAAAAAATATATGCATAAAATTCCATAATTAATGCACAAAATATATGCATTAAAAAGGCATGAATAACAATGCATATATGATGCATGAAATGCATAAGAATGTATAAAAGCATAAAAAAAATCCTTTTATTTCTATAGCATTTTATAGAATCCAGATTGTTTCAAAGCAGCTTCACAGTAATAAACAGGAAACATAACTTCAGTGATGCACATTTCATCAAATATAAGAGGAATTAAAGAATGCTTGACTGAAGGTTGGATCCACAGGCGTGGACTCAGTCCTGATGTGACTAAATATGGCCAGACACTGGCAGTGGGAGCGGCTTGAGAACTTCAGCCAATATTGAAGCAAGAGCATCTGATCCTCAATAAACATGAGATGACCAGCAATCTCCAAACAACCCAGGCCATGGGAACCGACCGCGACGCTACAGACGGTTCTGAGATTCAGTCTGACAGTGTTTGAGGATCAGAAGAGGAAACACACGTCATTCCTAACCACATGACTGTCTTTCCTCTGCGGAACACAAAAGCAGAAGTTCAGCCGTACGTTCACGCTGCTCTTTAGAACTCAAGCCATGGGAGAGATCGAAGACGAGTCCATGAGCCATGTTCATGGAGAAATAAAGACGAGTCCATGAGCCATGTTCATGGAGAAACAAGACGAGTCCATGAGCCATGTTAATGGAGAAACATGACCTAGAGAAGCCCAGTCAAGAAGAAACAGTGCTCATGTGGACTTCAAAAGATAAGTAAAGCTCAGAGAGAAAGATTAAATGAACACATGAACAGCCCTGAAGAAGCGAACACAAGGCCTCGGATCAGATTCAGACGTCTGACTGAGACTGGCACATGTTTTTGAACATGGTTTGGTACAATAAACAGCTCAAAGGCAGAAGTCTAAAGAGAATGAAATTACGCACCCTCATGTCATCCAAACCCATGAATCAGAATCTCTTTATGAGCGCTTTGGGTGAATAGACGTTCAATGGAAGGATTACAAATATCTTCATTTGTTCTGAATATGAATGAAAGTCTTATGGGTTTGGAACGAGTAAACGACAGCCGAGTTAACATCAGCCTTCTCCACTGTTCGTGATCCACAACGTGAACGTGTGTAAAGATGGTTTCCTTCTGATTGGCCTTTTATCGATAAAATGGTTTGCGTAATATCCTTAAAATTGTGTTTCCATACATAATTTCGGGAATATTGCAAATTACATCATATTTTTCACATCCCTAATATTTGTGAAATGCAGGATAATAAATGGCCTTTATGTGACCAAGCCCATGGGTTTGGGTCCCGAACTCTACTTTTAAGTGAATTACGTCGGTACTACTGAGTACAGATTCACATTAAATCAATCGGTGCCAAATTTCGGTTCCTGAGAACGCATCTGGTGAAATAGACGAGTGTGTGTGAATATTAAACCGCAAAAAGATTATTTAAATACGAGTCCTGCGCGTCTCTGTGCGAATGAATGCCGTAGAAGCGCGGTTTAACACACACACGCATGCGCGCACACACACACATACACACACACACACACGCGCGCGCGTCATGTTTCCATCTCTGCCGTCTCATATGAGGACATGAACGCACGAACATCATCTCCAGAGCCACTGAGAGTCACTTTAGGAGCATTTCACCGTTTCATTTGAGAAAAACTACCGTCATAAACACAGAAACTCAAAACTCGTCAAAATCTCGATTCATTGAACATTGTACCTCGATTGGAATAAAATAAGATAATAAAAATAAGGATGAATGACGTTTGAGAGGAAACATCTTATTCTTACCACTAATAATAAAATCATTTAATATACACTTTAATAATATGAATATAATAGATTTAATGCGCACAGAAACTGCTTTAATGGGAGCCACAAACTCAGACGCTAACTCTGTCATGTGACACCACATTTATTTGCGTTAAAGCCATTTTCTCGACAAAAAGTATTTCCAAACTGTTTTTCATGACATTTGAAGTATTGACTTTAAGCTAGTAATGGGCGATAGAAACAATATGCAGTATAAACGATACAAAATTGGCCTACAATAGAGATTTTAAATTTCTATTAATTAAATATGACATCATTCTTAATTACCTAATAACATATATTAAATAATAATAGGGATGCCACAATTCTCAATATAATATTGAACCGTTCGGTACAGCATTCACGGTTCAATATGCGCTTGTGAATTGCTTTTTTTTCGGTTTTGCATTGAATTAATTATTTTTCTACAAATTCTATCATTTCGCTCCATCCCAATACTGAACAACACGACACACATTCCCATCACAGGTCAGTGGTAGAGTTACACTCACAGGACACTAGAGTTATTCACAATCACCAAAGTTCATTATTTGCATGTGTTTTAAAGCCTTGCCGGCTCATTCGCGTGCGCGGTTTTAACATTTTCAGAGCGCCTGTCAAACACGTGATTACTGGACTCAGTAGTCGTCTTACTGCGCTAATACTGTCAAATACACACACGGTTAACATAAACACAGTCGGTTATGTCTAAAGTGAAAGTAAAATCGGTCTGTGTGTGTATATTAGATGCGTGCAGGTCTTTAATTGACAGCGGCGCAGCCTATAGTGAACACGCTGTCCTTAAAGGGACAGTTCACCTCTAAAATGATGTCATTATTTACTCACTCTAATATTATTCCAAACCTGTATTCATTTCTGGATGACAGAATTTTCATTTTTGAATAAACTATTCCTTTAATGTTAATACAACAACAAAAGACAAAGAGAAAACCCAAACTCATTGCTCTTGACTGAAAAAAGTCTATGTAGTGTTTTATTTTTACATTTATTCATTCAATTTCATACTTAAATGCTGCTGTACAGCTCTGAGCTGCCAGTGTAAATCTGAGATATATATTTTATATTATACAATACACTAGGAATGTGTACAAGGGTTTTTTTAAAGTAAAGTTTTAAGTTTAAGTAAGGTTTTCAATTCTTTTAAGTAAAATAAAGAAAGAGTATTGCAATAAAAAAAATAGTCTTTTTTCTTCTTAACCTCTTGCTGTTCCTAAGAATAGAATCGCAAAAAACTGATGTGACAAGCCATCAGAACCGAACCGAACCGAGAACCGTGGTTAAAAACCGAGGTGTGTATTGAACCGTGGACTAACTGTAGTGTTGCATCCCTAACTAATAATGTAAATTAATCTGTTAATTACTACAATGGGTCAAAGTGAAGCATTTCGACTTCCAGTTGTCTGCTTTAATTAATCATTAGATAACAATTTGCAAAGGTATCATCATGTCATTGGTATCATCATGTCACTTTACTTGTTGAGGCACGACTATTAACTAATTGTTAAGTAATATGTCATTGAGGTTATGGCTTTTGAATTAATTTTGAATGAGTTAATAGTATCTTGCACATCTTCTGTTTAACACAGCTAATGTAATGGAGCATGTCTATTTTAAGTTCACCCCCTATACTGTGTTACAGCGCTTCATTGTCTCTTATGATTGCAAATCTAACAAATTCTTAATTGCAGTATCTAATCTTATCATTTGTTCAATTAAAGCATTGCATATCACTCCCAAAACAATTGGTCTGCTTAATTATTGATATTCACAGTTAATTTGAATATTATTATTTCTGCTAAAGTCTCTGCAGCTAGTGTACTTGAATTTTATTTATCTGCAACATTATGTTGTATAATAACAGTTTTGCACAATAAATGTTCTCAAAACTACGTACAACGTTTCATTCTTTCTTTAAAAATAATGCATTTAGCAGTGTGGCGTTCCTTAGGGTCTATGTGACCTGTTCTGAAACGGTTCTTTTATAATTGATATATCGTGATATATATATCGTTACTTATCGCGAGAGGCTGCAATTTATATCGCAATATGGATTTTAGGCCATATCGCCCATCCTTAATTTATAGGGGTGGGAATCTTAAGGCACTTAATGATCCGATTCCGATTCCGATTCTGGGAGTAACGATCTGATACCAAAAACATACTTTTTTGGTAACTAATTATCCTGCTGTGCAAATACATGAACTTTACATTTTAACCAAACTTGGAGTTACTATGTTTTTGTTTATAGCTATAATATCTGTTTGACAGAAATGCCATATTAAAAATGATTATGAAGATTTCTTTCAATATTTTTATTTCATTAACAAAGTTATATTCAGGATTGACAAGCTCTAACAATTGCAAAGAACAATCATTAAAGCTACACTATGTAACTTTTCCGTCCACTAGAGGTCGCCTGTTCAAAACAAAGGCGTAGTTTGATGACGGCACGTTTGAGCGCAGAATCTCGGGACATGTGGTCTTCACCTCACAGCCGGTGGGAAACAGTCAGGATAGGACTCGGGCAGAAATCATGTTCATGGATGCGATTATTAACATTACTGTAGTCTGAAGCAGAGCAGGAGTGAGTGTTGTGGAGCTGAGCAAGGCCGCAGGAGCGATTGAAGAGCGGGACTGTTATTATGGCATAGTCGCTGGCGGGACTTTTATTATGACACGGTTGCCGGCGCTACTTCCTCTTTTCCAGTCATGAGTATGAGGTAACCCAACTCTGTTTATCGTATTAGATATATCTGAGTGTGTTGAAAAGGAAGTTATGACGTTCGCTCGGCGGCTGCTATGACACTTGTTCACACTGCAGTGAGAGTAAAGTGTTTCACTGAATAAAACCGGAGACCGAGGGTGACGCAGATATGACGCAATCGACAGGCGACTCCCTCACACGCATAGCTCACACGTCCCGGTTCCTTGGTTAAAATAGCAATTTTCTCACGATTTACAAATAGTTTAAAACATTTGGGATATTCTAAGTACTCAACTGAACAAAGTATATAACACTGGCCTAGTGGTTTCTGGATATTTTACTGCAAAAATCCTACATAGTTCACCTTTAAGAATAAACAGTTCTCAATTTACAACTAAGTGTGACTTTTTCAGTTTCTTTAGAACATTTTAACAAAAAAAAGTCTTTAAACCAAAAAAAGTTTCCTTTCAAGCCAAGTCAGATTTGATTTATATAGCACATTTAAAAGCTACAGAGTTAGGGCAGGTCAGCAGGTCGCAGTTCGTCCATTTTATCTTCAAATTCACTCTTCGCCGCGAGTTTGATTGACAGGCGATCTGACCAATCACATCGTCGAATATGCCGGTGTGTCCGACAACAGTCAGGAGAGTTAGTAGATTAACGTCGGCGGACTTGAACTTGAAAAACGGTGTACTGACGTCTCTCCGCGGTTGAAACAACATTTCTTTTAGTGTTCATTGATGTTAATGTGATGCTTATCAATGAACTAGAAGGAAGAGATGATCGGTTCACGAGCAGCTTTAACTGAGCAATCACAAACGCTATTTGTGGTTTTTACCACATTTTAAAGTTGAGACTTTGTTTCATATGAAAGTAACTCGCTCTGTCAGTGTCCTCTTTGCTCCGTGATGTGTTTTCTCTACGTGAGAACGTGTGTGTGTGTGGCGTAGGGATGCGTGGTATACCGGTACTGGAAAAATACCGGTATATATTTTATTTTAAACGGTACGATATCATGATTTTGCTCATTTCGGTATATGCTGCTTTCCCGAAGTTCACCACTAGGTGGCAGCGCGCTACCCAAACTGACTTGAAACCGGCAAATGTGGCAACAGAACAAGATGAATACAGCAGTTGAATCTCACTCAACACGCACAAAACTCATTAATAAAGAGAGTAGACGTGAAATTTGGAATTACTTTGCTTATAAAACTGCTGAAGAACCATCAAACCTTGCCAAGCATCGTCACTTAATTCCTGACTTGTAAGACATTAAGAGATCGACAGGTGAGTGCATCATTCTAACGATCTAATTTAGACATTTTTCTTTTAACACTGATTAACGCACATACATAAGATCGTATCGTTTAAATATAAAGAAATCTCCAGCGTTCGTTTCAACCAGTGATGTTTAGACCTCATAATGTTTGCACGCATACTATTGCACTAGATCCGCGAAAGACATAACCAACTGTGTTTGTGACTAAGTTACTCACTAAAGATTGACATTTTTGACATAATTTTGTGTTTATTTGACTGAGGAAAAACAACTTAATTTGGAATGTGCGAGCTCTTTAGGCTTGTGTGTGTGTGTTTGTTGTTGGCATGAGCGCAAAGAAAACTCTCTCTCAAAGAGCTCCCATCCCATGTGTTACGAAATGCTATAAAATCGCTTGCATGTTCAAATTGGCGAGGTTTAAAAAGACATGGGCAGTGATTTCCGTCAGCTGTCCCGCAACAGAAGCGAAAGTGTTGAATCTGAGCGCGCAGATGCTTTTATCGCGCAGGTGCGATGTCTTTTCAAGCCAGAAGCAATTTGCTCATTTTGAGAGAATGGAGACGCGCAATAATGCTGAAATTACTTACAAGAAAGTTTCCAAATGACTGATTGATGTGATAATCTTTGTTGATTCATTTTATATTACACATTTGCGTTAATTTCCCGCTTCATAAACCCAAAACTTGCGAGAGTGAGTAAAATTATGCGCAATACCCGCATCAAAATTCAGACCCTGTATGGTATCGATTTAATATCGGTACTTCGGTATTAGATTGTGGTACCGTACCGAAGACAAAATTGTGGTATCAAGCCATCCCTAGTGTGGCGTGTCGGACATAGCAACAGTAACTAAAGGGGCGGGGCTTTGCGAACGGTCAATTCACCAGCATATGAACGTTCGTCCATCAACGGGTTTTTCTGTTTGGCCAGTGACCGCACACACACAGTGTTGAAGTGGCCGTTTGAATTGAACACAGAATCAATTCTAGGGCTGCACGATTAATCGAAATCGAACCGCAATCGCGATTTGGCTTATGTGCGATTATGAAAGCGCAAAGGCTGCGATTTTAATTAAATAAATAAATGCCCAGCGTGTCAGTGAAGAGCGGCTCTTATAACATGCATTTGAAAAAACAACACGTGTCAAACATCTTCACAAACTAGTAATGTGAAGTGTTCATAAACCTGTTGTCCAACAAAATACGTTTCATAACACGCTTTAACTCCCTTCATATCGTCAGTCGAGTGTTTGTGAGCTGACATGGCTTCTTATCAAAGAATGAGGCAGACAACACTTTATTTTATAGGCAGTGATAAAGTCTATGTCAATCAGCTCTGCTTTATTATTATGAAAATACCTGAGAAGGCTTGAAGAACTCAAATACACCATATCTTGTCGCAGTCGTGTGTTTATTGTCCTCATGTTTAATCAGTCAAAGCGTTTCTATCTTCCTTTTATTCAGCCTGCAGTACTATCTAAGCTTCACATTAGGGATTTCCTGAAAACAAACGATAACTTCTCTAATGCAAATGTGCCGTTTCTGCTCGAGGGCGCCCTCTGGCCTCCAGTGTGAATGAAACTTTGTGGTAACAAATGAGAAAAATACTTCACTCTAAATAAATTGTAAGTTTTTCTTAAATATACAGGCGTTTTCTTCCCCACAGTGGATGCATAAGAGGCTCATATTTCATATTAAAGACATAGACTTTAAGAAATTGATTTCACTAGGGCTGTAATCAACCAAAGAAAATCTTGGTCGACTGAAGTCCTGAAATTTTCGACTAAAAATCGACTAAAAATGACGTTAGAAAAAAAAAAGTTAAATTAATTAGCTGCGCACTGTGCGCAGTACTTGGTAGCCTTGTTGTCTGCATAAATTAATTATAAATAAACATAAAAAACTAGTAGGCTATTTGCAGTATATTAAATAGTTTTTGAGCTGATTATTTTGCACTGAAATGAGTCTGACACACGAGTCTGTCAGCTCTGACAGCGTCGCATTAGTGCTGGGCGGTATGACCAAAAATGTATATCACGGTATTTTTCTAAATTATATCGGTTTCACGGTATATGACGGTATTTTTTCCCCTATGCATGACAGGGTGTTAATCACATTTTCTCCTGAGTGAGAGAGGAAATACTGCAGTAGATTGACTAGAATGCCCTGTTTTACTGTCATGACGTGTGAATATTGTAGAAAAAATCCACACTAGAGTTAATAGGTCTACAGGTTTACAAAATGATGCTGTGGAGAGACAACAACCAATAAAACACAGACATGCAACACGCTCAGAATCATACTTACATTCACCTGAATATTAAAAGTTGAGTTGAGGGCACCTTAAGCATTTTAAAAATCTAATCCTATAACAACAAACTGCCAAAACGAGGAGAAACGCGGATATTTGCAATACATTTAAGAGGACTCTCTGAACGAATGACACACATCAGTTTAACACAGAAAGAATAAAGCAGTTACTTTTTGGCCCATTCTTCTTTGAATTGTCAGTTTATTTATTAATTTACATCATTGTCTTTTGTGTAGCAGAATAATCCATCGTGTCAGCGCGTTCGTGATCAGACATAGGTTATCAGTGTAATCAGTGCATACATTTCATTTTAATAAGACGTGATGAAATATGCGCGCATACACGCTTCTAGTTCATGTCTAGAGCACTAGAGTTTATGAAATATGTCCATAAAAAATTTAAACGCGCTCGCTCCGGTCTATATCAGTGCTATATGACCCATGTGGTGAGCGTTGTTAAACTCATCGCAGCGCTCCGTGCAGAAACCGCTCTCTCTCGCGCGCCGCGTGTAGTTTGAATTCTCAACTATAATCAAGGGCTGAATCCGACATCGCTCCCATAACCTCAAATAGGGCATTATTTGGAGGGCACAGCGCTTTTTAGTGGTGTCTGAAACCCTAGTGGACGTTATTGAGTGCACTCATTCTATCCCATTGCACCGCAATAACGAGTGTACAGCCGATGTACACACAACGGTTGTCCGACTTCACGCACGTTTTCATTCACTCCTTCAAATAAAGTGATAACGTAGGGAATAGTGAATGAGAGTATAGGATACAGCCATAGGCTGTGCTGTAATGCGATCTCAACTGTGCTCTGACTGCTCTTACTACAGTGCATCAATGAAATGGGTCCCCTCTCAAACAATGACGCGCTGCGCCGCGTTCCGAACGTTGTTTAAGCGACATATACCGGTATTGCGGTATCATCAAAATTCATATCATAAAAAAAATAAATACCGGTATTCGGTATGAACCGGTATACCGCCCAGCACTACGTCGCATCAAGTGCACCTGCGCAATATCATAGCCTATGACTTCCCAAAATATAGTACTATTGTCAACTAGATATCATCACAAGAACTTTTGAGGAATATGCAACATAATTTAGACAATTGTTTTTGTCATATGTATTATAATAACTGACAGACAGTATAATTTCAGCCGCTCTGTGCAGCTCGAACGTTAGGATCAGCTGAGCTCAGCTTCGCGGCTGAGACACGAATAGACTATTAACTTAAAGCTTTTACTCTTAAACACAAAAGGCACGTCCACTTTAATAAAAAATGAATATTTATTAAACAAGCCAGATCAAGAGCAGAAAAAACGCTCTCACAATTAAATAAATAATATAAGTTACAGAAAACTAGCCTTCTTCAATCTGTCTCTCTTCTCCAGTGGGTTGGGCTAATCCAAAAGTGAAAACAATGGGGGTGTTCTGAAGGCAGACTGTTACCTGTGAAACAGGGGTGCTCTGAAAACACCCCCATTAGCAATTAGTGTTTTCCACCTGTTGAAATGAACGCGGCGCGGCAAAACTGATTAAATGAACGCGGCAAAACGGACAGTACAGATCCACTTTTGCGGCACGACTGAAGCGTGGTGTTGTGACGCTTCCCCTCATGTGTATGTTGATGGGCGTTCCTCAAGTTTACCGCTATGGGTGTGCGTTTGAGCCAGCGGGAATGAAAAACAAAGGACCGGCGAGAGACTTCTCTTCGTCAGTTGGTTGGGCCAATCCAAAAGAAGTGAAAACAATGGGGGTGTTCTGAAGGCAGACTGATACCTGTGAAACAGGGGTGCTCTGAAAACACCCCCATTAGCAATTAGTGCTTTCCACCTGATTAAATGAACGCGGCGCAGCAAAACTGATGAAATGAACGCGGCAAAAACTAATGAAATGAACGCTGAAAAAAATCGACCAATCAAAATTTTGGTCGAGCCAGAACGTATCGACCAATAATCGACTAATCGACTGGGAGATTACAGCCCTAGATTTCACAGATAAAAAGCACAGATTTCTATAATAATAATTTTACGATAAATCCTTAGACCTTTCTAATGATTTTTAGTCAGGCTGTCTGCATATTAACAGGAAACCCAGCAGTTTTTTTTGTAAAATAAATCTTCTGTAAAATATAAATATTATTATTATTATTATTATTAGTAGTAGTATATTGTTATATTTATTCTTAAATACTCTATTTTTAATAATGAAAATGTTATTGTAATAGTAATATTTCTTATTTTGTTAAATATTTTTATTTAGCAATAATAATAACAATCATAATTATTATTAGTCATATTAATATATAAACACAAAATGTTATACACACACACACTTTTCATTTGTAAAAATAAATAAATAATCGAATTCAAATCGCAAATCACAATTTTAACCAGAATAAATCGTAATTAGATATTTTCTCCTAATCGATTCTGAATCGTTAAATAACGAATCGCGATGCATTCTCCCACCCCTACTAATTTATACGCTAAAGTTAAACAGAAAAAGATTATGTTGACATTTGCAAAAAATGATCCATAATTGGCATTTCCATTAGCCATATCGGTAAACCTTTTTGTGCAAAAAAATCCTTGGATGTAAACCTGGCTAGTGTAAAGACAAGCAAAGAAAGACTCACCTAAGTTTCGCAGTGGGCCAGTAGAGATGTGATTTCGGCGCTCATGTGTCCCACCGCCTTGGCGGCCTCCATGATGGCACGGCGGTACATCCCTTTCTTTTTGCGGTTGAAGCGTGACCTGAAGAATTCGCGGAACGGCGACAGTTTGGCAACCGAGAGTTGGGAGGTGGTGGGGGAACCGAACCAGGACACTTTCGCTTCAGGCCAAGGAGCATCCACCTCACCTTCTTCCCTACGAGTACCGCTAATACTGAGTATCCGAGCAGGCCACCAAGGGAAGCCGTGAATCTTCCCCCAAACAACATCCCCTACAGTCACGGCGTGGCCTTCCTCGGTCACGCACTTAGTCATGCTGCGAGTGTGCAGTCGCACGGTTAATGGGGGAACAGTCTTGCTTTCCCCTTGAGAGGAAGATGAGACGGAGATGTCGTCGCCCGGAGCGAGATCGCACAGTTCTGGCGATGTGCCGTCCGAGCTGAACGACTTTGACTCGTCTAGACTGTCGCTACTGCAAACGGAGAGGCTCGAAGAGTCTGCTTTCCTCTTGCGGAAGTTAATGAGTAAGGTCAGGTCGCCGTGCCGCTCGACTTCCTCGCCTGACCAAAGTTCGAGCGAGTTCTTCTCCGCACCGTCCTCGGATTGTGAGTTGGGAACTCTTGGACTTCTTCTCCGGGTTCCGCCCACCAGTTCCGCCTCGTAGACGGACACTTGCTCCGCTCCATCCGCCCGCGATCTTAAGCGGATCTTGGGCGAAGTGGCCTCCGGACTGGCCAACTTTGGGAGCTTGAGTTTGGGAATGGAAATGGTAAGACCGGTTCGAATGGTGTCCATTGGTGGTTGCACGACTTTCTGCGATTCCTTGGAGACGTGGCCGTTTTGCAACAACTGCTTCGGACAGAAGGGTTTAACAGAGCCATGTACTCTTGAGGGGATCTTCATTACCTCTCCTTTCCCTTGTGGAGTGCTATAGGAGATCTTAATCACAGGACTGTGGGGAATGATGGCCCCTCCGGGAAACTTCTCATCGTCTTTCTTGTCCTTTCGAAAGCGCTTGCTGTCGTAGACCATTGAGTCCTCTCTCCTCTTCGACTCTTTGTTGCTGTCGCCGTCGTCCTTCCTCTTGGCCGGAGTTGCTTTAGTGTCCTCGTCTTCTTGCGGTGCGTTCTCTTTCCTGGACGTCTTGGGCACCGTTGGTCCATCTTTGCTGTCCTCGTCGCTGTTTAGTGTGTTCTTGCATTTCTCGCACAACACCTGCCGAGGTCTGAGTCGGATTGTGCTCATGGTCATCCGCCCAGGCTCTCGACTTCGCCTTTTCTTCCTCTTGATTGGACGAGGTGGAGGTTGAGGAACCCATTGGTTGTACGTGTGCCGGACCCACACGGGTTGTGGGAAGGGAGCGCCCTCGAAGTACGGAGGGTAGGTCGGCTGGCCCGGCTGTAGCGGGATGGGCACCGGGGCCGGAGGTGCCTCTGCTGGCTCCGCTGGCTCTGTGTTTTCATCTTTTGGTCGCTGTGAAGGCGGACTAACGGGTTTAGAAGAAGCCTCTTCACTCGAGACTTCACAGTCCGGTCTCAATATGAGGCTCTCTTCTGATTTTCCAACAACGTCTGGAAGGCAAAACAGTCCAGTCCTACGGAAGAGAATCGAGAGGGAAACATAAGAGCCAAGCAGCTTCACAGTAACAGAATCAGAGTAATGGGATGTCAAATCAACCAAATCTTGGACACTTTGAAAAACTTCAAAAAAAAAATCTGTAGAAAGACAAACATAAATAGCGATGAAAGCCAAAATATTAATTGACACAGATGTATAGTTAATGAGTAATCACTGTTTTGTCGAGGAGGGGTCAGAATGACAGTTTTCACTTGAGCCAAATCACAGGGGTGTAAACATGACTTTAGAAAGATGGCAGCATTATTATTTTATTCTCACACAGAGATTGGTAGATCTATTAGTGAAATCTGTTGACTTTAGCAATCTTTGTTGCATTATATGCCAACGGTGACCGCTCAAACATGGGGAATAAGCACTTCTGGTGTGTTCGTGCCTCAAGTTTGCTTGTCTGTAACTCCAGAAGTATTAAAGATATCTGAATATCCTTTGAGATTCTGGTTCTTAACAAACATTTATTTTGGAATCTTCATTTTAAAGTCCCTATATGGTTCAATCCCAGAGATATGGAGATCTTAAAATGGCTCCATGAGTAATTTGGTCAATTGTCGGTACTTCCACGTCATACGCCGTGAAGAAGAACAACACTGAAGTCGAGCGTCTGAGGTTAAAGTATATAAATGTGTTGTAAATGTGGCGATGGTTTGTCTAGATCAGACTCTATTCCTCGTCTGGGATTGGTCAGAGCCTCTGAAACTGCAGTGATTTGGACCGTTGGTTCCTATTGAAGTCCATTATGAGCAGAAAAATCCAGGAATGATTTCCTCAAAAAACACTTTCTTTTCCACTGAAGAAAGAAAGACATGAACATCTTGGATGAAATGGGGGTGAGGAAATCATCAGTAAAAGTTCATTCTGAAGTGAACTAATGCTTTATTAAGTATTAATATGTCAATACAAGGTTTATTAAGTTTGAGTTATTTAAGTACAATGATAAAATGAGCAGATGAATCAGATGTTTATTGTATTCAAGTAATGTAAATTGTGGTTTTGGGTTAAGTTTACAATAACAATCCCTCTACAATGGTGCAGAAAATAAACTTAAATCACCGTTAAATCTCCTTATTTATAACTTGCTTGTGAACTCAAAGACAGGATTAATCATTTCTAATGGCAAGCTGACTCTTGACCGGAAAAACTAGTTAGTGAAGCAGTCATATCATGCAAGATAACCACACCTATGTTTTCATAACCTTCCAAATACCACAGAAATCATTTCATCTGCCAGAACTCTTAACGGTGCGGTTATGTTAGGAATTTAAAAGTCGGCTGATTTTCACAAAAACACGTCATATTTCAAGAACAAAGAATAATAAAGCACATTTTAGGACGACCGTTATTATTTGTATTGTGATAGTACAATTATTATTTCACTACTGCAATTACTAGACAGAGATGTTCTTTACGTTGCACATTTGCATGTAACAAAACAACTGCAAAATCACGACAAGTTGTGTGTGTAAAACCCCACTGGAGTCTCGAGGTGAGTCTGTGAAAGCTGAAGCTCTGTCAGAAAGCCCAGACAAAGAGACCAACCCCCCCCTCCACCTCCCTGAACAAAAACAATCCCATAAACCACCGGGGACGCAGGGAGAAGGCCAAGAGATTTGGTTGTTTTCACATGCAGCCCTGAAATATGATTGTGCCGGGATTATCAATTAAACCTGGAAGGAAGTCCTACGGGTGACAGAAGCCCTCCGGCAATAAACACCAATCATTTGAGAGATGTTTGATGAAAAATAAAACACCCACCCCTGAAGCCACAATACCTACAGGTTTCCAGAGCAAGACACATCTCACTGCGTAATTAGAAATATATATAAATATACAGCTGGAACTATTTCAACTCTCCCAGACGGGTCAGAGGAAACACTAGCTGACTGCACACGGCATGTGTAGAAACTCTTTTCAACATCGAATTAAACATGAAAGTCTGAAACTCCAATCGACTTTATTTAATCACATCATTTTGAACATTGTATGCTTATTTTCTGCTTATTTTAGTCTGGTTAACCTTAGTGTATGCATTAACTAAACAATGAGCAATGTATTAGTATACGTTGAAATGCACATTAACTAAGATTAATAACAATAATGCAGATATCATAATCTATCAATAAATGCACAGTGTCCTCTGCTTTTGAATTAGTGTGCATAATATTACAGTTCATCATAGACTTTAAGGGGGTAATGTGGGAATTTAGGGGGCTAAAGCTCTAATATAACCTCTTGTAAAGTATTAACGGTAATTTTCCATTTATAAATGAGGTGTTCGTGGTAGTTCTGGTAGTTTAATAAAACACTACGTGTTCATTCGACACACTGGAAATTAAAGGATGAACGCAGTGCATTGTGGGACACAGTATGTAGTGTGCTCAGCAAGTGCACTAGATCAGGGGTTTTCAAACTGGGGTCCGGGGAAAAGTCTAGAAAAAAAAACAATAATAATAATTTGATTAAAATAAAATAGTAAAGCAATAAATTAGATCTAAAAAAAAAGAAATTAAAAAAATATGGTTACACTTTATTTTGATAGTCCACTTTAAACATTCTACTAACTGTAAGTAACTTTGCAACTACATGTCAACTAACTGTCATTAGAGTATTAGTTGACTGTCTGTAGACTGGTAGGTTATGGTTATGGTTCGGGTTAGTAGAATAAGTTGAATTGTAGTTGCAAAGTTACTTATAGTCAGTAGAATGTCTGTTGGGGGACCAACAAAATACAGTTTTAGTAAATATTAATCAGACAGTCAACAAATACTCTAATGACAGTTAGTTGACATGTAGTTGCAAAGTTACTTATAGTTAGTAGAATGTCTAAAGTGGACTATTAAAATAAAGTGTTACCAAAAATATTAGTTAGTTATTAATCTGTTCAATTAAATTAGATTAAAATAAAAAATATATTAAAATAAATAAATACAAATTAGAGTAGAATTAAATAAATAAGCTGGGTTAAAAACGACCCAAGTTGGGTTGAAAATGGACAAACCCGGCGGTTGGGTTCAATGTTTGCACAGTTTTATTTAACCCAAATATTGTTTAAAAATGACTGTCTGTCTGGCTTAAAGTGAACCCAAAATAGGTTGGAAATTAAAAACCAGAAAGTTAATTACTAGAGGCAACAACAATAATAATAATAATTTAATAAATGTTTATTATTTAAGTATTATTCATTAAACTAATAAGTATTAGTTCATTTATTAAATGTTATAAATGTTAGTTTTTCAAACATACTTTGGGTTCATTTTAACCCAACCGCCGGGTTAAACCAGCCCAACCGCCGGGTTAAAACAGCCCAACCGCCGGGTTAAAACAGCCCAACCGCCGGCTTAAACCAGCCCAACCGCCGGGTTAAAACAGCCCAACCGCCGGGTTAAAACAGCCCAACCGCCGGGTTAAAACAGCCCAACCGCCGGGTTAAAACAGCCCAACCGCCGGGTTAAAACAGCCCAACCGCCGGGTTAAACCAGTCAAACCGCCGGGATAAACCAGCCCAACCGCCGGGATAAAACAGCCCAACCGCCGGGTTAAAACAGCCCAACCGCCGGGTTAAAACAGCCCAACCGCCGGGTTAAAACAGCCCAACCGCCGGGTTAAAACAGCCCAACCGCCGGGTTAAAACAGCCCAACCGCCGGGTTAAAACAGCCCAACCGCCGGGTTAAAACAGCCCAACCGCCGGGTTAAACCAGTCAAACCGCCGGGATAAACCAGCCCAACCGCCGGGATAAAACAGCCCAACCGCCGGGTTAAAACAGCCCAACCGCCGGGTTAAAACAGTTAAAACAGCCCAACCGCCGGGTTAAAACAGCCCAACCGCCGGGTTAAAACAGCCCAACCGCCGGGTTAAAACAGTTAAAACAGCCCAACCGCCGGGTTAAAACAGCCCAACCGCCGGGTTAAAACAGCCCAACCGCCGGGTTAACCCTCAGAGACCTAAGGGTATTTTTACAATTAATTTTCCGCCTGGTGTTATTTACTAAAAAAGCTTGTAAAACATCAACCCTGTTGTGCACAGACAATTGACACACCTCTTTTTTTTCAAGACAAGCTGCACTGTCAGTATATTTGTGTTGCATTGATGTCACCTGAATGTAAAATAAGTTATGGGACCATAAAGACAAATGAAAACATAAAACGGAAATTGAATCACTCAAATATTTATTGAAAACACACACAAATAAATAAAAGCTAAGCATATTTCCTCTGGAAAACAGTTTGTTCAAGTCTTTGGAGTCCTGGAACTCAGGAATAAACATGATAACTTATACAGAACCAAAACTATTTACATTTTTCCAAAAAAAGTCCAGGCGCTTTTGGCCTCTTTGGATTTTGAATATTTACTGGTGCCAAGCCTCAAAACAGTTCCTATCAGGAACTTCTCCTCAAACTTTCTCCTCACCTTTTTCCTCACCTTTCTCCACAAAACTACTAAAAACTGCAGCGCGTCTCTCTCTCTCTATCCTCAACACTAGCCATGCGTCTATCTCTCCACAATAACAGAGCTGTGGTTCGCGTAATGACGCACACCAACGTGGATGACGGATCAGCCTGTCATTGGTCAAACCCTCATCCAAAATGGCAGCTAGCATCGCGCTAGCGGCAAAAATGACGGAAAATTTATAAATTATGGACATCAAGTGGATATATCTTGGATGTAAGCGTTTTGATTTATTGCTGAACAACTCCAAAAAGATGCACATGTTCCAGGCTGGATAGAAAACCTTCTGTAAAGGCTACAAAGACACCAAAGACACCCCCGTGATGGCTAGCTCGTTAGCTTTCTGCTGGAAAAAACGGTAAGAAAATCGATAAAAGTTTCATGAAATAATATAGATATTTATCGGAGGTGCCGTATGACGTCGTGGGCAATGCCGTCGGGCTCTGAGGGTTAAAACAGCCCAACCGCCGGGTTAAAACAGCCCAACCGCCGGGTTAAAACAGCCCAACCGCCGGGATAAACCAGCCCAACCGCCGGGTTAAAACAGCCCAACCGCCGGGTTAAAACAGCCCAACCGCCGGGATAAACCAGCCCAACCGCCGGGTTAAAACAGCCCAACCGCCGGGTTAAACCAGCCCAACCGCCGGGTTAAACCAGCCCAACCGCCGGGTTAAAACAGCCCAACCGCCGGGTTAAAACAGCCCAACCGCCGGGTTAAAACAGCCCAACCGCCGGGTTAAAACAGCCCAACCGCCGGGTTAAAACAGCCCAACCGCCGGGTTAAAACAGCCCAACCGCCGGGTTAAAACAGCCCAACCGCCGGGTTAAAACAGCCCAACCGCCGGGTTAAAACAGCCCAACCGCCGGGATAAAACAGCCCAACCGCCGGGTTAAAACAGCCCAACCGCCGGGTTAAAACAGCCCAACCGCCGGGTTAAAACAGCCCAACCGCCGGGATAAAACAGCCCAACCGCCGGGTTAAAACAGCCCAACCGCCGGGTTAAAACAGCCCAACCGCCGGGTTAAAACAGCCCAACCGCCGGGTTAAACCAGCCCAACCGCCGGGTTAAAACAGCCCAACCGCCGGGTTAAAACAGCCCAACCGCCGGGTTAAAACAGCCCAACCGCCGGGTTAAAACAGCCCAACCGCCGGGTTAAAACAAGTTTGTCAATTTTCAACCCAACTTGGGTTGTTTTTAACCCAGCATTTTTTAGAGTGTATAACAATACATTACAACACTGATGAGAACTAAATATGAAATAATGTAACAAACAAATGTTAGGTTTATAATATTATTTTGTGCTTATAAAAGACAGATAGCGTATATATTTGAGGGTCCCTCACACAGGGATGATCATATTTTGGGGTCCGTGGCGTCTGAAAGACTGAAACCCCTGCACTAGATCCTCTGAGAGTGATATCAGGAGCACAGAGCAACACGTCCAAGGACAGAGTGAGCGAGAGATGAAGATGATTCACTGGAAAACCTCCAGCAGGACGTGATTCACCATTACACCACAGGAACCTTTAACAAGCGCTCGCTTAATACAGCCACAGAACCATTGCTGCTTCCCCACAGAACCTTCAGCGGTCAGATCTGGGACATTATTGCCTTAGTGTGAAGAACATTTTGTGAATTGGAATTGAAACCTTTATTTTTGAGTGCATGCACACAAACGGTGAGGAAAAGAACACAGGT
>NC_137111.1:50187472-50217472 GCF_949357685.1 Gobio gobio
AATCATTTGTAACTCTGATGAGAGCAGTCTCAGTGCTATGATACGCTCTAAATCCTGACCTCACAGATACCATTTCTTTCTAAAAAGGAACATAATTGTGAAGACACTGCCTTTTCAAGTATTTTTGACAGAAAGGGTAGATTTGAGATTGGTCTATAATTGACTAAATCTGTAGGATCAAGTTGCGGTTTTTTAATAAGTGGTTTAATAATAGCCAACTTAAAAGTTTTCGGTACATATCCTAATGACAAAGATGAATTAATGATATTAAGAAGAGGATCTATGACCTCTGGTAGCATCTCTTTTAATAGCCTAGTTGGTATAGGGTCGAGCATACATGTTGTCGATTTTGATGATTTAACGAGTTTAGCCAATTCTTCTTCTCCTATAGCAGTGAATGAGTGTAATTTTTCCTCAGTGACACTACAATGCTCTGTCTGATGTGATGCTGTATTACACGGCTGCATGGTTAAAATTTTTTTCCTAATATTATCAATCTTACATGTGAAGAAGTTCATAAAGTCATTACTGCTGTGCTGTTTACAATCATCAGAAGTTGAAGCTTTATTTTTGGTTAATTTAGCCACTGTATCGAATAAATACCTTGGGTTGTGTTTGTTTTCTTCCAAGAGAGTTGAGAAATAAGCAGATCTAGCCGTTTTTACAGCCTTTCTGTATGTGATCATGTGCTCTTTCCACGAATTACGAAATACCTCTAATTTTGTTTTCTTCCAGCTGCGCTCCATTTTTCTGGCTGCTGTTTTAAGGGCCCGGGTGTGCTCGTTGTACCACGGCGTTGGACTATTTTCTTTAATCTTCTTTAAGCGCAGAGGAGCAACTGTGTCTAAAGTACTGCAAAAGAGAGAGTCAATAGTTTCTGTTGCAACATCGAGTTCTTCTATACTATCTGGGATGCTGAGCAGATGATACTGATGAGGGAGATTATTTAAAAAGCAATCTTTAGTAGCGGCAGTGATTGTCCTGCCATTTTTGAAGCGAGGGGGCGGCTTTGCAACCTTAGCTAAATTAAGTATACATGATACTAAGTAATGATCTGAGATGTCATCGCTCTGCTGCAGAATTTCAACGGTATCAACATTTATTCCATGTGACAATATTAGGTCTAAAGTATGATTATGGCGATGAGTGGCTCCTGACACGTGTTGCCTAACTCCAATAGAGTTTAGTGTGTCTTTAAATGCTAATCCCAATACGTCTTTTCCGTTGTCTACATGGATATTAAAATCACCAACTATTAGTACTTTATCTACGGCCAGTACTAACTCTGATAGAAAATCAGCAAATTCTTTGATAAAGTCTGTATTATGCCCAGGTGGCCTGTATACAGTAGCTAACACAAATGTTGAACGGGTTTTATCATGTACACTACATAGCGTTACATAAAGCACCAAAACTTCGAAGGAATTATATTTGAAACTAGACTTCTGAGTAATACTGAAGATATTATTATAAATTACAGCGACCCCTCCCCCTTTACCTTTCAGACGCGGCTCATGTTTATAACAATAATCTTGGGGGGTGGACTCATTTAAGGTAATGTAGTCGTCAGGTTTTAGCCAGGTTTCTGTCAAACAGAGCACATCTAGATTATTATCTGTAATAATATCATTAACAATAAGCGCTTTTGGGGAAAGGGATCTAATATTCAGCAACCCAAGCTTTATCAATTGTTCATCTGTATTATATATTTTGTTTATTTGTTGGACGTCTATTAAATTTTTACTGTTGAATGGTTTTGATGTTTTTTTGTATTTACTAATTCGGGGAACAGACACAGTCTCTATATGATAATATCTAGGTGAAGGAGTCTCTATGTGCTGGGATTTATCTGACTCCGGTAACGTGAGACAGCTAGCAGACGGTCGGTTTAGCCAGTTTGTCTGCTTCCTGACCTGGGCCCTAGTGAGTCAAGGTTTAGCTCTAAGACTATGTGCCAGATTACTAGAGAGAAGAGCGGCACCACCCCAAGAGGGATGGATGCCATCCTTCTTCAACAGGTCAGGTCTGCCCCAAAAACTTTTCCAATTGTCTATGAACCCTATGTTATTTTGCAGACACCACTTAGACAACCAGCCATTGAGTGATGATAGTCTGCTAACTATCTCATCACTCCTTTTTGCCGGGAGCGGTCCAGAACAAAAAACAGCCTCAGACATCGTACTAGCGAGTTCACACACCTCTTTAATGTTAATTTTGGTGATCTCCGACTGGCGAAGTCGAACATCATTAGTGCCGACGTGAATAATAATCTTAGAGAATTTACGATTAGCTTTAGCCAGCACTTTTAAATTTGCTTTGATGTCCGGTGCTCTGGCTCCCGGTAAACAAGTGACTATGGTGGCTGGTGTCTCTATCTTCACGTTCCGTGTAATAGAATCGCCAATGACCAGGGCACTTTCAACAGGAGACTCAGTGGGTGCTTCACTGAGAGGGGAGAACCTGTTTGATGTTCTAACCGGAACGGAAAAGCGGTTCTTTGGTCTGCGACTATGCTGCCTCACTGTTACCCAGTTTCCCTGCTGTGAGGGCCCTGCAGCCGGAACCGAAGAATGTACAGAGTTCACTAAGCTATTCGCATCCAAATCAGTGTCTAAAGCTGTTACATCCTCACTACTCTCAGATAAAGTATGGATGCGTGTTTCTAATTCTGAAATCTTCTCCGTCAGCCTAACTATCTCCTTACATTTATCACATGTGAAGCCCTTTTCGCCAGCGGAGAAGCCTATACTGAACATGTGGCATGCACTGCAGGTGATAATGACAGGAGAAGACATGACTTACCGTGTTTGTTGATTAATCCAATTTACCACTTACCACAATCGTTTGCTGGACACAATTTACTAATCCAAGTTATGAACTCAGAAAAAGGGAGGCCCGGGTGCAGAGATAACAAACTAACAGGCTAGCAAAATGCTAACGTGTGATGGTGATTTAGATTAAAAGCTAGCGATGTCAAATTTAACGTGATAGGCAATTTTTAAACAATGTATGGTGATGAGTAAGTTATATTTAGCAGTAGAAGAAAGAGGAAATATCAAAATAAAGATTCAAACGTAAGCAAGGCTCTACAGAGCTACAGACTTGAGCTACAGAGCAACAGACACAGCAGGCAGACAGGAGTGTGTGTGTGTGTGTGTGTGATGGGTAGGTTTAGGGGCAGGGGCAGTGTGTGTATGTGTGTGTGTGTGTGTGTGTGTGTGTGTGTGATGGGTAGGTTTAGTGGCAGGGGCAGTGTGTGTGTGTGTGTGTGTGTGTGTGTGTGTGTGTGTATGTGTGTGTGTGTGTGTGTGTGTGTGTGTGTGTGATGGGTAGGTTTAGGGGCAGGGGCAGTGTGTTTGTGACCACACCAGACTCTGAACCGGACACACATCAGATCACACACACACACACACACACACACACACACACACACACACACACACACACACACACACACACACACACACACACACACACACACACACACACACACACACACACACACACACACACACACACACACACACACACACACACACACACACACACACACACTCACACAGAGACACACACAGGCTCTTTCACACACACACACACACACACACACACACACACACACACACACACACACACACACACACACACACACACACACACACACACACACACACACACACACACACACACACACACACACACACACACACACACACACACACTCACACAGAGACACACACAGGCTCTTTCACACTCACACACACACACACACACACACACACACACACACACACACACACACACACACACACACAGAGACACACACAGGCTCTTTCACACTCACACACACACACACACACACACACACACACACACACACACACACACACACACACACACACACACACACACACTTACATCATACATGACATCTCACACACCAGACTCTGAACCGGACACACATCAGATTACACACTCACACACACACACACACACACACACACACACACACACACACACACACACACACACACACACACACACACACACACACACACACACACACACACTAACACACACACACACACACACACACACACACACACATACATTTAGACCAGTGTGTTATTTGCTGTTTCTTTGTAATTATTTGTGAAGTATTTTCTGAGTGAAAATGGTTTCAGTGTAAATCCAACATTTGTCAGAATAAGGTCAGAAATATCTGCTCTGGGATATTATTTAAATTTAATTATGAACATAAGGCTCAGACATTACACATTTAAAACTAAAAATAAATGAAAATATTTACATATTGCATAGCAAAATTACAAACATTTAAAACTAAATACATGTTTTCAATTTAATGATGGAAATAAGGTTCAGACATTTGGAAAAATAAATAAAGCTGAATAGAAATATTTAAAGAAAAAACTAATAAAATGACAAAAGTGCATAAAAAATTACTGAAATGTAAAATTATATTTATTTTTTAAATTTAAACAAATGTAAAACTAAAATTAAAAAAAAAATTAATTAAAGCTAAATCGAAAGATTTACATAAAAACGAATAATACAAATCACAAAAGTGCAAAACAAAATTACTAACATTTGAAATTACATAATTTTTTTTTATTATTTAATAATGGAAATAAGGTTCAGACGTTTGGGGGGAAATGTTCAACTAAAAATAAATAAAGCTAAATAGATATTTCTAAAGGAAAGCCTAATAAAAATGACAAAAGTGCATAACAAATTTAAATAAATGTATTTTTAAGATTTAATAATGGACATTTAGATGTTTGGAACTAAATTAAAACTAAAATTAAATAAATGAAAGCTAAATATAAATATTTAAAGAAGTATTTTCAGTGCAAAGGGTTTAAAACTAAAAATAAAGCTAAATGAAAATATTTACAAAGTGCATAGAAAAATTACTAACATTTAAATGAAATAGATTTTTTTAATTGAATTCAGACGTTTGAAACAAAACAAATGAAAATAAATGAATACATTAAAGCTAAATGGAAATATTTACATAAAAACTAATAAAACGACTGAAAATATTTTTAAAACAAATATAAAAATAAATGTGAATTTAAATGATTAATAAATGCTATAATAACACAATCTGAACCCTGAGTGAGGAATTAAAGAAATAAAGAAATCTTGTGAGTTGGTTATTAATAATCATAATGCATATGAGAGATATCGCTGTTGCTCCTCCTCTTTATGTAAATGAGTGTCATGTGACTCCCTCAGGCGTCAGATCTGATCCTCAGGCTCTTCCCTCCATCTGGACGATCCTGAGCCGGAGATCCTGGAAGTGCTGGAGCTCTGGATCTTCATCCTCACACACATCCAGACTCAGGTCAAGACGCAGCTTCTCGGACTCTGAACCGGACACACACACACACACACACACACACACACACACACACACACACACACACACACACACACACACACACACACACACACACACACACACACACACACACACACACACACACACACACACACACACACACACACACACACACACACACACACTCACACAGAGACACACACAGGCTCTTTCACACACACACACACACACACACACACACACACACACACACACACACACACACACACACACACACACACACACACACACACACACACACACACACACACACACACACACACACACACACACACTTACATCATACATGACATCTCACACACCAGACTCTGAACCGGACACACATCAGATCACACACACACACACACACACACACACACACACACACACACACACACACACACACACACACACACACACACACACACACACACACACACACACACACACACACACACTTACATCATACATGACATCTCACACTCCAGACTCTGAACCGGACACACATCAGATCACACACACACACACACACCCTTACATCACACATGACATCTCACACACCAGACTCTGAACCGGACACACATCAGATCACACACACACACACACACACACACACACACACACACACACACACACACACACACACACACACACACACACACACCCTTACATCACACATGACATCTCACACTCCAGACTCTGAACCGGACACACATCAGATCACACACACACACACACACACACACACACACACACACACACACACACACACACACACACTTACATCATACATGACATCTCACACACCAGACTCTGAACCGGACACACATCAGATCACACACACACACACACACACACACACACACACACACACACACACACACACACACACACACACACACACACACACACACCCTTACATCACACATGACATCTCACACTCCAGACTCTGAACCGGACACACATCAGATCACACACACACACACACACACACACACACACACACACACACACACACACACACACACACACTTACATCATACATGACATCTCACACACCAGACTCTGAACCGGACACACATCAGATCACACACTCACACACACACACACACACACACACACACACACACACACACACACACACACACACACACACACACACACACACACACCCTTACATCACACATGACATCTCACACACCAGACTCTGAACCGGACACACATCAGATCACACACACACACACACACACACACACACACACACACACACACACACACACCCTTACATCACACATGACATCTCACACACCAGACTCTGAAACGGACACACATCAGATCACACACACACACACACACACACACACACACACACACACCCTTACATCACACATGACATCTCACACACCAGACTCTGAACCGGACACACATCAGATCACACACACACACACACACACACACACACACACACACACACACACACACACACACACACACACACCCTTACATCACACATGACATCTCACACTCCAGACTCTGAACCGGACACACATCAGATCACACACACACACACACACACACACAC
This sequence comes from Gobio gobio, assembly GCF_949357685.1. NCBI lineage: Eukaryota > Metazoa > Chordata > Actinopteri > Cypriniformes > Gobionidae > Gobio > Gobio gobio. The sequence goes on from NC_137111.1 coordinate 50,194,456, forward strand.
ACACACACACACACACACACACACACACACACACACACACACACACACACACACACACACACACACACACCCTTACATCACACATGACATCTCACACACCAGACTCTGAACCGGACACACATCAGATCACACACACACACACCCTTACATCACACATGACATCTCACACACCAGACTCTGAGCATGTCCAGCACTGGAGGTTGAGTTTCTAGGCCAGAGCTGCTCATTAATATCTCCTCCCGATCATAAAGTGTGATCAGAGGAGTGTGTGTGGGGTTATTGATCATCTCCAGCAGAATCCAGCCCAGCAGCTCCAGCGTCTCCAAGGGAACAGAACTCACACCAGTCAGGCAGAACCAGGGCAAGGAGCTATTTCTGACGCAGGCCATGCTTTTTATGCAAAGCCACAGATGGCAAAGCACACACACACACACACACTCACACACACCTCGCTCTCAGGTTGTTTTCACCTTCACCTAGTTGAGCGCGCCGCAGGTAGTGGAGGATGTTGGGCAGGCCGAGGTCCAGGACGTCCCGCGGAGGGAATGAGAGAGGACAGTTCCTCAGACTCAAGGCCTTCAGCGACATCACATTACCTGCAGGAGAACACACACGTCACACACACATCTTCATCACGCCCTGTAGTGTGTGTGTGTGTGATATGAGACGCACCAGGCTCTGGAGGAAGCGCTGTGAGCGGATTGCCCTCCAGGAGGAGCGTCTTCAAGCACCTTCAACACTACAATAATCAAAACATGCATCATTTCATATCACAATTATGATTTGAGGAGGTTTGCTGGAAAACAAGACAAACATACTGAGGAACATCATTACAGCAACATCAAACGCTATACAAATACAAGAGTTCATTCTTATGTATTGTTATGCATTGTTTATACATTTTTATGCATTCTTTATATATTTTTATGCACTTTATACATGCATTTTTATACATTATTTATACATTTTTAGGCATTTTATACAGGCATATTTATGCATTTTATACATGCATTTTTGCTTTTTTATGCATTATTTATACATTTTTATGCATTTTATACATGCGTTTTTGCATTTTTATGCATTATTTATACATTTTTATGCATTATTTATAAATTTGTATGCATTTTATACATGCATTTTTGCATTTCTATGCATTTTTTATAAATTTTTATGCATTTTATACATGCATTTTTGCATTTCTATGCATTATTTATAAATTTTTATGCATTTTATACATGCATTTTTGCATTTCTATGCATTATTTATACATTTTTATGCATTTTATACATGCATTTTTGCATTTCTATGCATTATTTATAAAATTTGAATGCATTTAATACATGCATTTTTGCATTTTTATGCATTATTTATACATTTTTATGCATTTTATACATGCGTTTTGGCATTTTTATGCATTATTTATACATATTTATGCATTATTTATACATTTTTATGCATTTTATACATGCATTTTTATGCATTATTTATACATTTTTATGCATTTTATACAGGCATATTTATGCATTATTTATACATTTTTATGCATTTTATACATGCGTTTTTGCATTTCTATGCATTATTTATACATTTGTATGCATTTTATACATGCGTTTTTGCATTTTTATGCATTATTTATACATTTTTATGCATTTTATACATGCATTTTGGCATTTTTATGCATTATTTATAAATTTTTATGCATTTAATACATGCATTTTTGCATTTGTATGCATTATTTATACATTTTTATGCATTTTATACATGCGTTTTTGCATTTCTATGCATTATTTATACATTTGTATGTATTTTATACATGCATTTTGGCATTTTTATGCATTATTTATAAATTTTTATGCATTTAATACATGCATTTTTGCATTTTTATGCATTATTTATACATTTTTATTCATTTTACATGCGTTTTTGCATTTTTATGTATTTAATACATGCATTTTGGCCTTTTTATGCATTATTTATAAATTTTTATGCATTTAGTACATGCATTTTGGCATTTTTATGCATTATTTATACATTTTTATGCATTTTGTACATGCATTTTTATGCATTATTTATACATTTTTATGCATTTTATACATGTATGTTTTTTATGCAGTCTTTATGCATCATCATTCACAATAAATACATTGTAAGCTCTTTATGTAATTCCTCAACTCACAGCAATCTCTCAGTGGTTTGGTGTTGCTGTCATTCTGTGGACTAATATTTGTGTGTAAAGCTGTTAAATTGATCATCATCTTCATCTTCATCTTCCTCCTCCTCAGTGTTTCTGTCTGTTGTCCAGTGCTAAGGCATGGCTCATGAGCACTCAATACTTCAGCACATGTGAATGGCTGAAGCGGATACACACAGCTCCACTACAGGAGTCTGCAGCAGGTTCTGGTCATCAGGACAGTATAGTGTGCATTGATTATTACACCAACCACATTTACACTATCATTTTATCATGGAGAGGGATGGACATGCAACATTGTTAACATGTTAATGTTTTGTATTTAGCCCTCAGATATTCCTTATTATTTAGTCACACTCATACTCATTGATACTATTTTACACCTTAACTATTTTTCAAATAAATAAATGTTCTATATTTTAGTTCCTCTTTAGTTTAGTAATAATATTTACTGAATATTTTGAGGAGATCTTTTGGTACTAAATACTATTTGTGCAATAATTATTGTCAATGAATGACCACTTAAAATATTTTTCTTCTAATATTTTTTATTATTTATATTACAATTAGTGTAGTAATCAAGGTTAAAACAGAGAATTCCAATTCAAAGAGGCAAATTAGAGCCATTTTGTGGCAAAAATAATAATGTTCATTTGTAATGCCATTACCCACTATAGGTGCCTTTGTGGCTCTTTAATAAAGATAGTACATGTATCGTCTAGCTGCTCAAAAAAGTATTGCAGTATTGCATTTTAATAAATATTTAGATATGATCAAACACTGGACACTATAAGCACACACAAGTGAATAATAATGGGTGCGAGCACATGTCATTTAACCCAAGAAACGTTTAAAATAGTGCTAAGGCAAACTTATTTTTCCTGATATGTACAGTAGATATATAGGGGATATATAACCTAACACAGGGTTAGATGTAACACGCGTGTTTTAACCCTTTCCACACACGCCAGAATGACCAAACTCACTGTATTTACTAGTTGCCATATCAACGTTATTTAGAGAAAAAATTGTGCCAAAATGAAACAATCTCTGGAAGATATTACTGAACATGTATTTAATAATAGCAAAAGTACATTTCTTACCTAAGTTCATTTTTCATCTGTTTTTTGTGTTTATTTAAAAGAGGACAAATCTGATATTATTGTAATCTTCTATCTGTTATTGAACAGTTGAGATGTTGTTTAATGCTGATCTAACACACGAGCCGCGGTTAACCCCAGTTGTGCAGGTGTGTGTGTGTGTGTGTGTGTGTGTGTGTGTGTGTGTGTTAACACTGAGTTACAATCAGCCCCTATTAGAACTACACCATTATATTCTATACTTTTATGAATTATTGTGAGAAACCATGAGAAAAGGGTGAATAATGACTGAGAGATAATGTTCAGAAATGATGAATTATTATTATGTTTTTAACTCGTGTTTAGCGATGTGTTTGTAGTCAAACTCAAAAATGCTTATATTTTTAATGATAAAAAAATGCCATTATTTTATTTTAAAAAGTTAACAATTGTATTTTGTAGACAAAATATTTTAGTTTGTATTATATATTTTTTTGATTATATCAGAACATTTCCAGCTGTTATTTGCTCATGTTACTCCACCTATGGGGCATGTTGTCACATTTCACTTCCATTCTTTCGGGCTAAATCAAGAAAAACGTAAACACTGTATTAATGAAACAAAACCACATAATTGTACTAGACATGTGTGACATTAATGTGGGATTAAATAAATACTCTGAACCCCGAGTGGATTTACACAAACTGAGAGAGTCTAAAAGTGTTAGATTGTGCCCGCTCTCCTCTACATATGAACTGATACTGAATCAAAATAAGAGATTCTTTCCATCTAAACTGCTTATATTATGACCGGTAGGATAATCATATTTTAAAACAAAACAATGTTCTTCAGTCAAATACATGCCGTTTTGTTTTTTAACCGCTAGAGGGCAAAAATATACAAACTTTTTTTTTTTTTTCAGAGAGGAATCCTTTTATTTTTTTGTTGGTCAATGGTCGATTTCATTTGCCTCAAAATAGCAATGTATTTTTTGTTTTATTTTATTGCAATATTAACCCATAAGTACCCGGACCAATATATCCTTATAGGAAAATGATGGGGCATATAAAACAGGTTTAATGGACACTTGTAACATGTTTGTGCAGTTGTTGAAACACAACCCCTCCTTGTGAGAGATCTGTAATGTTACACATATGTCACATTGGGCTTTTATGATACATTTTTTATGTTACATATATGTCACATTGAGCATTTATTTCTCAGTTTAAAATTTTTTTTTTGCTAAATAGCAGTTTTTTTCTGTTTCTTTTCTTTTCCACAACACTTATCAAAATTATGCATATTATTAAAAAATTATTAACAAAACATATCACGCCATAGACAGATCTTCCAACACTTCTCCCCTGCTTGCTGAGTTTAACAATCATTGTTGTCAGTGAGATGTAGAGATGTAGAGATGTAGAGATGTAGAGATGTAGAGATGTAGAGATGTAGAGATGTAGAGATGTAGAGATGTAGAGATGTAGAGATGTAGAGATGTAGAGATGTAGAGATGTAGAGATGTAGAGATGTAGAGATGTAGAGATGTAGAGATGCTAGAGTCTGAAAACAGCTGCGGGACATTTTGTCATTTTCCCAAGTTTGCATGATTTCCTGACATTTGGTGCAGATCATGCGCAGATCAATACCAATCAATATTTCAATTATATTAAACAGTTCTGTTAACATTTTTCTGAGTCCCAGATTTTATATACACTCTAAAAAAAAAGGCTCGTAATCATAGGGGAACCTTTTTTAGTGCTATATAGCACCAATTTTGGTGCTTCAGTGGTTCTTCAGCGGTTCTTCAGAGGTGCTATATAGCACCTTAGTCAAAGAACCGGTGAAGAACCTCTGAAGAACCGGTGAAGAACCTCTGAAGAACCGCTGAAGAACCGCTGAAGAACCACTGAAGCACCAAAATTGGTGCTATATAGCACTAAAAAAGGTTCCCCTATGATTACGAGCCAAGAACCATTTTTGGTGCAATATAGAACCTTTTTTTTTTAGAGTGTAAAACATAGAGAAAATATATAACACTAAAAAAATTATTGAATCTGCTAAATTAATTGAGCAGCTCATTAATATTTTTCTTAATATGACAAATACATAACATCAAAATTCCACCAACTGTTGTAAGGCTAACAGCCCGATGTGACACATATGTCACCACAATATTTTCATAACTTGTTTTATATATTCTTTTTAAAGAAATGTATTAAAATCAGGTTAAGTGTAATATATGATAAGTTATTAAAATGTTAGCTACCTTTAGTAATAAAAACAAGTGTATTAAAAAATTGCTGGGATGTTGTGAGTCGTTGCTATGGCGACGACTCATGAAAGCGAAACCGAAAACTACGGCGAGCGTCGGAGGGCAAACAGTCCCTCATTTCTTAATTATATCATTTGTGAAACAGCGACAGTTAATCCAACCAAAATATAAAAGTAGAAATTAAATAAAATAAAGAAAATACCCCATTATGAAGTAGCGTGTAAAAATGTAACAAAATGGGTATATTTCGTAAAGCATTAATTACGTGGTTTTATTAATGTCAAAAATATTAGGCTATTATATTATCTATATATATTTTTTTTGATCAGCAGGGTTGTTATACTAGTTAACTAAAACCTTAACACATTTTTATACTTTAAATAAAAATATTCAAAACCTTTTTTTTTTTTATTTAAGCTATAGTTGCCATGGCAACATTTCTCATTTTAATTTACCCTGCTAAAATATTCAAAACTAAAAATAAATTTATAAAAACTATTGTATAAAACTATTTTAAACAGCTATTAAAAAAAAACAAAAAAAAAAACACAATTACTAAAACTTTACCTAAAATTAAAACGGAAAACATCAAATTAAAAACTGAAATATGAATACAAACTGTAATAGTATCTCATATATCATTACATTACGCGTTCAACTAAAAACAAATAACAAAATGTATGCACTCGTTTAAACGACAAAAGCTTTTAAAGATGTTTCAAAGTGTCAATGAAAACTTAGGGCTTGTAATAACAAAAAATCAAGCTTTATTGATCAATTCCTGTTATTGATAAAACTCATAAAAAGTTAAACCAGTGGCTCCAGAGAAATATTAGATTAAAAGGTTATGGTCTTGCTGATTAGCTACACAGCATCAGCTCTATATGTGGACAATAACACTTGTAAACTGATGATAATCTTCTAATGTTGTCTGGAGGAATCAAAACACAGTTGTAATGAATACATATGAAAATGAAGGTTTACATTTTCTAGATTTTAATACATCACATCACACTTTTAAAATTAATTGGATGAAAAACTTCTTAAAATGCAACTTTATTCCAAATGATATATTCTCCAAAGCTAGGTGGCCTACAGTTTCTTTCATTATGCAATTATAATATGGAAATATTGGCTGTAAATGTTTCTGCATTCCACAAACACACACTTCTTGCTTGCTTTATAAACACAACTTTTCTCCACATTCATATTTCATATGGAATGATCAAAATATTCTTTATAAAAACAGGTTTGGTTATTGCCACATAAATATCTTACTGTGAATAAAGTTAGAGAAGTTTCTTTCAAATTAATTCTAGCAAAAAGTTATCTTAGAAAGTTTAAAACATTTGTTTTGAGATTGTAACAATGCAAAACTCTTCTGGAAGGTATATTATTGATTTTGTGTACCCTCATTTTTCTTTATTTTGGAAATATGTTCTATTTGGTTTTGTTAATACAGAGAAAAACTTTGAAAAATAATTTTCCCTTATAAATCTATTACTTCTCTTAGTGAAATTTCATATTCATAAATGTACATTTTCTAATCATATAAGCCAAGTTTTTCTCGCTGAATTTCACCAATATCTTCAGACGCTTTCTGTATCGAAGAATGCCAAAGCAAGGACAACATTACACTCTAAAACAATGCTGGGTTAAAAATAACCCAAGTTGGGTTGAAAATGGACTAACCCAGCAATTGGGTTGTTTTAAGCAAACATTTAAACCAACCGCTGGGTTAAAACAACCCAATTGCTGGGTTAGACCATTTAAAACCAAACTTGGGTTATTTTTAACCCAGCATTTTTTAGTGTGTATCTTGTTGCGTTCTTTTTAAAATCCCCCTTTTATTTAGTATCTTATTTTTGGCTCAACGTGCTCCAATTGCAGATATTTTACTTTTGTTTTCTTTACTTTTATACGTTTAAAAAAATGCTGGGTTAAAAATAACCCAAGTTGGGTTGAAAATGGACTAACCCAGCAATTGGGTTGTTTTAACACAGAAATTGGGTTGTTTTAACTTGGGTTGTTTTAACACAGAAATTGGGTTGTTTTAAGCAAACATTTAAACCAACCGCTGGGTTAAAACAACACAATTGCTGGGTTAGTCCATTTTCAACCCAACTTGGGTTATTTTTAACCCAGCATTGTTTTAGTGTGTATCTTGTTGCGTTCTTTTTAAAATCCCCCTTTTATTTCGTATCTTATTTTTGGCTCAACATGCTCCAATTGCAGATATTTTACTTGTGTTTTCTTTACTTTTGTACATTTTAAAAAAATGCTGAGTTAAAAATAACCCAAGTTGGGTTGAAAATGGACTAACCCAGCAATTGGGTTGTTTTAACCCAGCGGTTGGGTTAAATGTTTGCTTAAAACAACCCAATCGCTGGGTTAGTCCATTTTCAACCCAACTTGGGTTATTTTTAACCCAGCATTTTTTATGCTGTATAGGTATCTTTGCATGTTTTTTTCTTTTTTTTTTCTCTTTTCTCTTTTCTTTTTTCCCCTCTGGCTGTTGTTCCTGTTCTTGTTCTCCCTATTGGTGCTATTAGTTATCCATCGTATATTTCTTTCTTAATATGTTTCTTTATTTGTAATGCTTATTGTTCTTAATAAAAAAAATTAAAAAAAATATTTTAATTTTTTTTAAAGAACAGGAAAAAACGCTCCCGTTTTTAGTGCATCATTGTCGTGTAAAATGTGTGTATTTTCTCTCTGTATGGAAACTGCACCTGGCGTAACCTGACAAAACCTTTTGTCCAGCTCGGTGTCGCGAACGTGCGTGTGCGCGCGCGCGCGTGCGTGCTCGAGGCGCGCGCAGGGGAGGTTGATATGCGCGCTGCAGCTGAAGCTCCGTCAGTCCGAGCAGGAGCGGGTCGTCGGCGTTTGTCACCCAGAGATGCTCGTGTTTTAGAGGCATCGCATCAGTTTCGGTCGCGCTGAAAGGAATGAGATCAGAGCATCAATGTTTCACTGGGGCAAGTGGAAGAAGAGGATGGGAGCGAACAGTTCATCCAAGAGACCCGTGTTCGACGACAAAGAGGATGGTGAGCAGCTCACATTACAACATCTGCACATCTGCACTCGCGCGAGCACGAAGAGTTGTGTGTGTAGATGATGCCTCGGTGTGTGTGTGTGTGATTGACAGCTCAGCTCTGACAGATGGGCTTTGGTCAATGCTTGCGTTTATTAAAACTATGGCATGAAATGTGTGTGTGATCTGTGAGAAAGGCGGACTTGGAGTTTCTGGATGCATGCACAATCTATTCTCATGTTTATTGAACAGGCATTATTCTACATTTAAGTTCACTTTTACTGAGTACTGTATGATTAATAGTGTAGTATGCCATAACTCATCATATGAATACAGAAGGCGGACCACACTGAGGTTATGATTGTGCAGAGATTTTACACAAATGTTCCACTTTTGTTGTTTTTTGCCTCTTTATTAAAGCGTGTTTCATTCCCAATGCAATTCCTGCAACAGTGTGTCTGTGGAGATCAGTGTGTTTGAACAGAACCTGCCATTACACCATTGGCTGTTTAATTGCTTAATTAGCGAGGATTATGTAAATCCAGGGGAATGATGCTCTTCATCAGAGCTTTGTGCTGGAGCTGATCTGGAGTCTGCTGTGGGTCAGAGTGTGTCTCAGAAACCAGGCCAGTTCACTGTGGGCTTAGAATCATGTGATGACCCATTTACTCACAGCACGGACTCCACACTTACTCCTGTGTTACTCCAACATCACTGCTCTACTGAGTGTGAACGGAATTACTGTGCAGGCTGTAGAGTAGAGTAGAGTAGAGTTGAATAGTTAGTAGAGTTGAGTATAGTAGAGTAGAATAGAGTAGAGTTGAGTAGAATACATTAGAGTTGAGTACAGTAGAGTTGAGTATAATTGAGTAGAGTACATTAGAGTTGTAGAGTTTTTTAGAGTAGTTTTTTTAGAGTTGAGTTGAGTAGATTACAGTAGAGTAGATTACAGTAGAGTTGAGTACAGGATAGTATAGTAGAGTAGTTGAGTTGAATTTAGTAGAGTTGAGTAGTTGAGTACAGTTGAGTAGAGTAAAGTTGTGTACAGTATAGTAGAGTAGAGTTTAGTAGTTGAGTAGAGTTTAGTAGAGTAGAGTTGAGTAGAGTTTAGTAGAGTTGAGTTGAGTTTAGTAGAGTTGAGTAAAGTAGAGTCGAGTTGTGTTTAGTAGAGTTGAGTACAGTAGAGTTTAGTAGAGTCGAGTTGTGTTTAGTAGAGTTGAGTACAGTAGAGTTGTGTTTAGTAGAGTAGGGTTGAGTTGAGTTGTGTTGTGTTTAGTAGAGTAGAGTAGAGTTGTGTTGAGTTGTGTTTAGTAGAGTTTCGTAGAGTAGAGTAGAATAGAGTTGAGTTGTGTTTAGTAGAGTAGAGTAGAGTTGTGTTGTGTTGTGTTTAGTAGAGTTTAGTAGAGTAGAGTTGTGTTGTGTTTAGTAGAGTTGAGTAGAGTAGAGTAGAGTTGTGTTTAGTAGAGTGGAGTTGTGTTTAGTAGAGTTTAGTAGAGTAGAGTTGTGTTGTGTTTAGTAGAGTTGAGTAGAGTTGTGTTGTGTTTAGTAGAGTAGAGTTGAGCTGTGTTTAGTAGAGTAGAGTAGAGTTGTGTTTAGTAGAGTAGAGTTGAGTTGTGTTTAGTAGAGTTGAGTTGTGTTTAGTTGAGTTGAGTTGTGTTTAGTAGAGTAGAGTAGAGTAGTGTTTAGTAGAGAAGAGTAGAGTAGAGTAGAGTTCAGTTGTGTTTAGTAGAGTAGAGTAGAGTAGAGTAGAGTAGAGTTGAGTTGTGTTTAGTAGAGTTGAGTTGTGTTTAGTAGAGTTGAGTTGTGTTTAGTTGAGTTGAGTTGTGTTTAGTAGAGTAGAGTAGAGTAGTGTTTAGTAGAGAAGAGTAGAGTAGAGTAGAGTTCAGTTGTGTTTAGTAGAGTAGAGTAGAGTAGAGTAGAGTAGAGTAGAGTAGAGTAGAGTTGAGTTGTGTTTAGTAGAGTAGAGTATAGTTGAGTTGTGTTTAGTAGAGTAGAGTAGAGTTGTGTTTAATAGAGTTTAGTAGAGTAGAGTTGAGTTGTGTTTAGTAGAGTATAGTAGAGTATAGTAGAGTAGAGTAGAGTTGAGTTGTGTTTAGTAGAGTGTAGTAGAGCAGAGTAGAGTAGAGTTCAGTTGTGTTTAGTAGAGTAGAGTTGTGTTTAGTAGAGTTTAGTAGAGCAGAGTAGAGTAGAGTTCAGTTGTGTTTAGTAGAGTAGAGTTGAGTTTAGTAGAGTTTAGTAGAGTAGAGTAGAGTTCAGTTGTGTTTAGTAGAGTAGAGTTGAGTTTAGTTAGAGTTTAGTAGAGTAGAGTAGAGTAGAGTTCAGTTGTGTTTAGTAGAGTAGAGTTGTGTTTAGTAGAGTTTAGTAGAGTTCAGTTGTGTTTAGTAGAGTTTAGTAGAGTTTAGTAGAGTTTAGTAGAGTTTAGTAGAGTTTAGTAGAGTAGAGTAGAGTTCAGTTGTGTTTAGTAGAGTTTAGTAGAGAAGAGTAGAGTAGAGTAGAGTTGTGTTTAGTAGAGTAGAGTAGAGTTGAGTTGTGTTTAGTAGAGTTTAGTAGAGTAGAGTAGAGTAGAGTTGAGTTGTGTTTAGTAGAGTAGAGTAGAGTTGAGTTGTGTTTAGTAGAGTAGAGTAGAGTTGTGTTTAGTAGAGTTTAGTAGAGTAGAGTAGAGTTGAGTTGAGTTGTGTTTAGTAGAGTATAGTAGAGTAGAGTAGAGTTCAGTTGTGTTTAGTAGAGTAGAGTAGAGTAGAGTTCAGTTGTGTTTTGTAGAGTAGAGTTGTGTTTAGTAGAGTGTAGTAGAGTAGAGTAGAGTTCAGTTGTGTTTAGTAGAGTAGAGCAGAGTAGAGTTCAGTTGTGTTTAGTAGAGTAGAGTTGTGTTTAGTAGAGTAGAGTAGAGTAGAGTTCAGTTGTGTTTAGTAGAGTAGAGTTGTGTTTAGTAGAGTAGAGTTGTGTTTAGTAGAGTAGAGTAGAGTAGAGTTCAGTTGTGTTTAGTAGAGTAGAGTTGTGTTTAGTAGAGTAGAGTTGTGTTTAGTAGAGTAGAGTTGTGTTTAGTAGAGTAGAGTAGAGTAGAGTTCAGTTGTGTAGAGTAGAGTAGAGTAGAGTAGAGTAGAGTAGAGTAGAGTAGAGTAGAATAGAGTAGAGTAGAGTAGAGTAGAGTAGAGTAGAGTAGAGTAGAGTAGAGTAGAGTAGAGTAGAGTTGTGTTTAGTAGAGTTTAGTAGAGTACAGTTGTGTTTAGTAGAGTTTAGTTTAGTAGAGTAGAGTAGAGTAGAGTAGAGTAGAGTAGAGTAGAGTAGAGTAGAGTAGAGTAGAGTAGAATAGAGTAGAGTAGAGTAGAGTAGAGTAGAGTAGAGTAGAGTTGTGTTTAGTAGAGTTTAGTAGAGTACAGTTGTGTTTAGTAGAGTTTAGTTTAGTAGAGTAGAGTAGAGTATAGTAGAGTAGAGCAGAGTAGAGTAGAGTAGAGTTGGGGTTAGGAGAGTTGAGTAGAGTAGAGTTGTGTTGTGTTTAGTAGAGTTGAGTAGAGTAGAGTAGAGTAGAGTAGAGTTGTGTTCAGGATAGAGCGATGGGAAGTTGTTTTAGATTAGGGTTTTATTTTTTGTGACTAGTAATGTTATGTTAATGTTCTCTCAAAGTTATGAGCAAACGTTCTTCCAGTAACGTTTATAGAACGTTCGTTCAGTGTGATCTGGTCTTTAATAACGTCCTCAAATGTTCAAATAATGTTTTCTTAACATTCACATTCAGAAATAATATTTCTATAACTTAATGTGAACATTAGCAAAACCTTCTGAGAACATGTTTTTGTTCACTGAGAGACAAATCAGATAAAAGAACTCAAAGCATTGTCTTTATCCAGTGTGTGGAAGTGTGTGTTGTTGTGTCTTTATCCAGTGTGTGGAAGTGTGTGTTGTTGTGTCTTTTATGCAGTGTGTGGAAGTGTGTGTTGTTGTGTCTTTATCCAGTGTGTGGAAGTGTGTGTTGTTTCTTTATCCAGTGTGTGGAAGTGTGTGTTGTTGTTTCTTTATCCAGTGTGTGTTGTTGTTTCTTTATCCAGTGTGTGGAAGTGTGTGTTGTTGTGTCTTTATCCAGTGTGTGGAAGTGTGTATTGTTGTGTCTTTATCCAGTGTGTGGAAGTGTGTGTTGTTGTGTCTTTATCCAGTGTGTGGAAGTGTGTGTTGTTTCTTTATCCAGTGTGTGGAAGTGTGTGTTGTTGTTTCTTTATCCAGTGTGTGGAAGTGTGTGTTGTTGTGTCTTTATCCAGTGTGTGGAAGTGTGTATTGTTGTGTCTTTATCCAGTGTGTGGAAGTGTGTGTTGTTGTGTCTTTATCCAGTGTGTGGAAGTGTGTGTTGTTTCTTTATCCAGTGTGTGGAAGTGTGTGGTGTTGTGTCTTTATCCAGTGTGTGGAAGTGTGTGTTGTTGTGTCTTTATCCAGTGTGTGGAAGTGTGTGTTGTTGTTTCTTTATCCAGTGTGTGGAAGTGTGTGTTGTTTCTTTATCCAGTGTGTGGAAGTGTGTGTTGTTGTGTCTTTATCCAGTGTGTGGAAGTGTGTGTTGTTGTGTCTTTATCCAGTGTGTGGAAGTGTGTGTTGTTGTTTCTTTATCCAGTGTGTGTGAGCTGCACTTTATTGATCATCTTTGAGCCGCGCGCTCTCCTAATGCGGGAGATTTTGAAATTAGAAATAAAAGACCGCAATAGGAGCGAGTGCAGCAACAGCACTGGTCAGATCATTCAGTTTCTTTACTTTTAATAAAGATGATTGTGTGTTGAGCACCTGCGACTTTACTTTCAGTAGTGTGTGTGTTTGCTTGATGAAGAGATACAGCTGCTCATCTGCGGCGATGCGTGCTTCCCCACATAGAAAGAACCTATATGAGGATATATGTGCATATATGAAACCTATATGAGGATATATGAAACCTATATGAGGATATATGCGCATATATGAAACCTATATGAGGATATATGTGCATATATGAAACCTATATGAGGATATATGAAACCTATATGAGGATATATGAAACCTATATGAGGATATATGTGCATATATGAAACCTATATGAGGATATATGAAACCTATATGAGGACATATGAAACCTATATGAGGATATATGCGCATATATGAAACCTATATGAGGATATATGAAACCTATATGAGGATATATGAAACCTATATGAGGATATATGAAACCTATATGAGGATATATGTGCATATATGAAACCTATATGAGGATATATGAAACCTATATGAGGATATATGTGCATATATGAAACCTATATGAGGATATATGCGCATGTATGAAACCTATATGAGGATATATGAAACCTATATGAGGATATATGAAACCTATATGAGGATATATGCGCATGTATGAAACCTATATGAGGATATATGAAACCTATATGAGGATATATGCGCATATATGAAACCTATATGAGGATATATGAAACCTATATGAGGATATATGCGCATATATGAAACCTATATGAGGATATATGTGCATATATGAAACCTATATGAGGATATATGTGCATATATGAAACCTATATGAGGATATATGAAACCTATATGAGGATATATGAAACCTATATGAGGATATATGAAACCTATATGAGGATATATGTGCATATATGAAACCTATATGAGGATATATGCGCATATATGAAACCTATATGAGGATATATGAAACCTATATGAGGACGTATGCGCATATATGAAACCTATATGAGGACGTATGCGCATATATGAAACCTATATGAGGATATATGCGCATATATGAAACCTATATGAGGATATATGAAACCTATATGAGGATATATGCGCATATATGAAACCTATATGAGGATATATGTGCATATATGAAACCTATATGAGGATATATGTGCATATATGAAACCTATATGAGGATATATGAAACCTATATGAGGATATATGTGCATATATGAAACCTATATGAGGATATATGCGCATATATGAAACCTATATGAGGATATATGCGCATATATGAAACCTATATGAGGATATATGCGCATATATGATAATATATATGCTGCATATATGCCACATATAGGCAAAATTGAGGTGCATATATGTGCATATACAGGCCATATAGGTCTCCTGTATTGCTTCATTATATCCACATATAAGCCCAATACATAAAATATATGTCTCCTATAGCTCATGGCAGGATCTGGTCATTTTGTAGCTCATATCTCACTTTGGCAACTGTCATACATGATGCCTAGCTCATATTATCTATTATCAATGCAATAACTAAGAACTAACTAAAAAAAATTATGCAAGAACTTATGTATGTGCGAGCACGTGAAATTGTTTGTAATTGGCATGTTATGGAATTTAACTATGGCTATTAGGTGAGAGGAGATGGAAAGCTATGATGTCTACACGTTTTCCTGAAACATTTACAAGGTTGATTCTTTCTTTTATGAAGATAGTGGAAAAGAAGGAAATGTATAACAAAATGGTTTGTCGTTTTTTTTAATTTTGTCAATCAAGCCTTTTTTTCCAATTTCAAGTCACATCCAGATTCATATTACAGCTCACACACATCCACACATTCACCGTTACATCCACCAAATGCAATGCAATGTTTTCTGTATGGTCTTAATGCAGTTTCTAGATGAATATGGCTGAAAGGTCATTACAGTCTAAATGTAGCAACAAAAAAAGTACATAGGTGAACATATAGGTATATGCAGAGGTGTAGTGGTAAAAAAAGAGGTGGGTAAACTATAAATTCTGGGTGACCGCATCGTGGTCACGGTAAGGTGGGCCACTGCCTACCGGTGTATAACGTATCCTGATGATAGCTATTGTTCTCAGAGAGAACAAAAATATTTAAGAGATATAGAGAGGGGAGGCTTATATCCAGGGGTTCCAATGCAATGCACTTGTACATAATGATTAGATTTGGGATTATTTTCATAGTCGATTAATCTGTTGAATATTTTCTCAAGTAATCGATTAGTTGTTTGGTCTATAATATGTCCGAAAAAATGTGGATCAGTGTTTCCCAAAAGCCCAGGATGACTCGTTTTGTCCACAACTCAGTTTACTGTCACATATGAGAGAACACACTAGAACATATTCACATTAAACAAGCTGGAATCAAAGAATTTAACTTTTGTCTTAAAAAAATACTCAAGCCGACAAATCGATTATCAAAGTAGTTGTCGATTACAGTTTTTGCCCATTGCTAATGAGGCAGGTGCAGATTAACGACAGAAGGATGAATTTGGTGAAGAAGAGCGAGAGCTTTGTGTTGATGATGACAGGGTGCAGACAGCGATCGCTTGCGATTGCATTTAGAATGTAAACTTTTGATGAATTTATGAGAAATCTACAGACGCAAACAGGAAGTAAAACTCCCATTGATTTTTCTCCATAAGGATTTAGATTATCAGCCATAATGTCTAAAACATCTGAGGTAGACTGACCACGAGTTGTGAAACGAAAGTTTCTGCTTCTGTAGCTAGAGGTCTGTAAGAAAAACTACACTACCCACAGCCCTAGCTTAACAGCGACGCCTCTGATTGGTCCAACTCGCTGTTATTACCATAGAAACGTTTACTGTACCCGCTAACGGCTGTAGCGATAACAATAACTAGCTAGCTGACTAGCAAAGGGAGCTTGTTGTCACAAACTTTCAGTGAAACTTTCAGTTCCAGAGAATGCATATAATTACATCCAGTTATTTATCTGATAATAATGTATCCTGAATTTTACTTGTAGGCCTACATTGGCTAATGGGAAAAGGAAGAGGTGACTTGTTGAGTCAGTGGCATGAATCTAACCGTGAACCAAATTAACCCCAAAAACATAAAGTTTTGTTCTGTTTTCCCGAGCTCACTCACTTTGGGCTTGTAGCCGAGCCCGTTTTCTGGCATTAGGAGGAGAGCTGCTGTCTTGACGGCGCTAAAAAAATTGCCGGATATCTATGTTTGAATCTTGGTTGCGTGTCGTTCATGAATGATTCGTTCATTTTGAACGAATCTTTAATATGACTCGGGACTACCGAGTTGTCTCAGAGAGTGATTCGTTAATTTTGTGTTGACCGCGTGTGCGCATTACGCAACATATGGGTTCTGATCATAGACCGTAAAAAAATAAAATTCTGATTCTGAATCGACAGGTGAGATCCGAGTCTTTTGTTCTTCATGTCCGTCCCATAGACGGAAAGAGAAAAGATTAGTTCATTTTGCTGAACGAGACTCAAAGATCCGAGTCAGTAAAATGATCCGAACTTCCCACTAATCACACTGACAGTTGCAGCGCAATATGAAAGACTTCGTCTAATTGTACAACAAACAACCGATGAAAATGAACAATATGAAACTAAAACGACATAAGCTTAATTTAAAATGGCTTAGGAACTGTAGGCTATTTAGAAGTGGATAAACTCAATTTAGAGGTGGATAAACGCACTTTGGAGGTGGGTAAACGCTATTTCCGAATTTTGAGAGGTGCGTAAACGGCGTTTACGTGCGTTTAGCCTCCACTACATCCCTGGGTATATGAGTAAGTACCTAGGTATATGTATGCGCGTGCATATATGTACATATAATATAGAAAAAACGGCCAATTTTATATATGTCACATATGTTCAAAACCTATATCAAAACATATATGTTCATATAGATTATTTCCATGTGGGTCAGTATGTCATATAGCCAATAACACGCTCTTACACGTTCATTTTTTTGCATTGTTGCGAGGAGTAACATTTATGTGGTTTCAACAACCAGATGCGTTTAGACTGTAGTTCTGACTGTGTTAGCGCCA
This sequence comes from Gobio gobio, assembly GCF_949357685.1. Taxonomy (NCBI): domain Eukaryota; kingdom Metazoa; phylum Chordata; class Actinopteri; order Cypriniformes; family Gobionidae; genus Gobio; species Gobio gobio. Next base: position 50,211,826 of record NC_137111.1, read on the forward strand.
CCTCCTGAAGTGGCTTTTAGTATTTTCTATTTGTTCTAAACGCTCCTGTTGTCTTCTGTGCCCAGGCTTGAGTTTTGTTTGATACACTCAAGAAGTGTGTTTTCTTTGAGCTAGTCAAATTAAATGAATGACAAATTAGCCTATTGGCAAGAAACCTTTTATGCAACACATCTACACATTTTTTGTTATGGCTTTGTCTATGATAATTATGTATGTAATAATGTGCGCTGCATTGTCCCTGACAAATACATTAATAAATAAATAAAATCAATAAATTATAAACATGAGGATGCAGTGCACCGTGATATCGAACCGAACCGAATCGATGGCATGATAATCGTAATCGAACCGAACCGTGAGACCAGGTTCACACCGCTACTGAAGGACGGGTGTGTGTGTTCTCAGGGACTCTGAGTGTGTTGAGCGGGCACGCTCCGATCATTAGCAGATCCTCAGTTCTCTGGGAAAGACACGAGATCTGATCCGTCTGGTGTTCGCACCCTTCCAGCAGATTCTCACATCCGGGATCGGTGCGCCGGAGGAGCGGGTTTGAGTCGCGGCAGCGCACGGACGCTTTGATGCTGCGAGATGAGAAGCGGGTTATTCCTCATGATGATCGCGCCGGGAGGGAGTCTGTGAAGCCTCACTTTAACACGTGTGTGTGTGTGTGTGTGTGTGTGTGTGTGTGTGTGTGTGTGTGTGTGAGCGCCGGGAGGGAATCTGTGAAGCCCCGCTTTAACACACACAGTCCAAAAGAACATCAGAGAGACATCATTCACTCACGAATGCTCTTCTCTTATATTTTCACGTTAAACTCCGTCCTCATTATGCTGCTCTTTAAAGGAACACTCCACTTTTTTTGGAAAATAGGCTCATTTTACAAGTCCCCTAGAATTAAATAGTTGAGTTTTACCGTTTTTGAATCCATTCAGCCGATCTTTGTATCTGGCGGTAGCACTTTTAACATAGCTTAGCATACATCAGTGATTCTAATCAGTCCATTAGCATCTCATTCAAAAAATGACCAAAGACACTTTCAATATTTAAAACTTGACTCTTCTACAGTTCCATCGTGTGCTAAGACCAACTGAAAATGAAGAGTTGTGATTTTCTACACCTATATGGCTAGGAACTACTTTCTCATTCCTGCGTAATGGTCGCGGATCTTCGCGGCCGTACCATGGCTGCAGCGGCGCAATGATATTACAGCGTCTGAAAGTAGCCCAGCTAGGGAACATTCAATGTGACGGCACTAAGTTTGTGTAGTTGCAGAGAAAGTTTCAGGCTTGCAGCCGACAAATTGTGTTGTGGCTTTAGCTGTGTGATTAGCCATGGTTTTGTGTGTTGTAAAGGCTGTGATAGTAAGTCGAAGGTGTAACTACCACCATGTTTCACAGAATATCAACCAATCATTGCGCCGCTGCAGCCATGGTACGGCCGCGAAGATCCGCGACTATTACGCAGGAATGAAAAAGTAGTTCCTAGCCATATAGGTGTAGAAAATCGCAACTTTTCATTTTCAGTTGGTCTTTGCACACGATGTAACTGCAGAAGAGTCAAGTTTTAAATAGGAAAAATATTGAAAGTGTCTTTGGTCATTTTTTGAATGAGATGCTAATGGACTGATCAGAATCACTGATGTATGCTAAGCTATGCTAAAAGTGCTACCGCCAGATACAAAGATCGGCTGAATGGATTCAAAAACGGTAAAACTCAACTATTTAACTCTAGGGGACTTGTAAAATGAGCCTATTTTCAAAAAAAGTGGAGTGTTCCTTTAACATACAAGAATGAGCAACTAAATGAGCGTTTAATTATAAAGCACTGCAAATTAATAAAAGACAATTTGCACTCAGTAATATTAATAACTGCCTGTGGCTATTCACTAACAGCAAAAATGATTTTCTTCACACTCAGTGTAAATAAGAGTTAGACGCCATTTATACTTTATTGGCAGATATTATTTGCACCTCAGTGTGTTGTTCTATACAATAACCAATATTAACAACATATTCAGTGTATATGATTTATATCTACACTCTAAAAAATGCTGGGTTAAAAATAACCCAAGTTGGGTTGAAAATGGACTAACCCAGCGATTGTTTTTTTTAAGCAAACTTTTAACCCAACCGCTGGGTTAAAACAACCCAATTGCTGGGTTAGTCCATTTTCAACCCTTGGGTTATTTTTAACTCAGCATTTTTTAGAGTGTATTAAAATCAATCTTATTTGGATATCCCTAAAACCTCCCTACACATACCCGTTAAACACTTTATTCCCTTTATTAATTACCCGTTTGGTACTTCAAATATGCATAGATCGGTGAAAGACCGCCTCCGCAGAAGAAGATCAAAGCCTACTTCTACATCATCACGTCTTTGGCCCCGCCCACTGGTGTGTTAGTGAGATGACAAGGAGAGATGAAAGATAACATCAGGATCTAATGCTATGGATGTTTATTTATTCTCAGTCTCAGTTGAGCATTATTTATTTGTGTTCGCTACATTTGACTGTGGATTCTTTGGGAAATCAGTCGCAGTTTCAGTTCAGGCTTTGCAAACAGATTTTTAGGATATGGACTCGACAGGAATTAAAAACGTATGCGCTCAATTGAGTTGGATACTTTTTTTTATCTGATAAGAAGACATGCGCATAAACTATGATGGAAACACGTTTACCGAATAAATCCCTCGATGTGTGACTGGCTCAGCAGAGGCTGTGATTGGATAACTGGCATAACCAGCGGACCAATGGCGTCGCAGCATCTCTAATGTTGGTTTGGTGGCTCTGAAACGCCTTAGTCAAAGTCTGTGGTCATAATGATTTGGTTTCATTCCTCCAGAAGTGTTGAGTGTGTGAGTGTGTGTGTGAGTGTTTGTGTGTGTGTGAGTGTGTGTGTGTGTGAGTGTGTGTGTGTGTGTGTGTGAGTGAGTGAGTGAGTGAGTGTTTCACCTGACGCTCTGAGACGACACTCATTTATGATGTGTGTGTGTGTGTGTGTGTGTGTGTGTGTTTCGCCTGATGCTCTGAGATGACACTCATTTATGATGTGTGTGTGTGTGTGTGTGTGTGTGTGTGTGTGTGTGTGTGTGTGTGTTTCACCTGATGCTCTGAGACGACACTCATTTATGATGTGTGTGTGTGTGTGTTTCGCCTGACGCTCTGAGACGACACTCATTTATGATGTGTGTGTGTGTGTGTGTGTGTGTTTCGCCTGACGCTCTGAGACGACACTCATTAATGATGTGTGTGTGTGTGTTTCGCCTGACGCTCTGAGACGACACTCATTTATGATGTGTGTGTGTGTGTGTGTTTCGCCTGATGCTCTGAGACGACACTCATTTATGATTCGTAACTTTGGATGGAAACAGCTAATGGTGGGTGGAGTTAGTGTAAATAACATCTGCCACCAAGACGAGCCATTTGCACTTGGTATAAATAAATCCGTAATTAATTCACTTCACCGAAACGATCAGATGAGATAATGATTGAATAATGATTGAATATGATTGAATAATGAATATGATTGAATAATGTTTGAATAATGATTGAATAATGATTGAATGATGAATATGATTGAATGATGAATAATGATTGAATGATGAATAATGATTGAATGATGAATAATGATTGAATAATGATTGAATGATTGAATAATGATTGAATGAATAATGATTGAATGAATAATGATTGAAATATGAATAATGATTGAATGATGAATAATGATTGAACAATGATTGAATATGATTGAACAATGATGAATAATGATTGAATGATGAATCATGATTGAATAATGATTGAATGATGAATAATGATTGAATGATGATTGAAAATGATTGAATGATTGAATGATTGAATATGATTGAATAATGATTGAATAATGATGAATAATGATTCAATAATGATGAATAATGATTGAATGATGAATCATGATTGAATAATGATTGAATGATGAATCATGATTGAATAATGATTGAATGATGAATAATGATTGAATAATGATTGAAAATGATTGAATGATTGAATGATTGAATATGATTGAATAATGATTGAATAATGATGAATAATGATTCAATAATGATGAATAATAATGAATAATGATTGAATAATGATGAATAATGATTGAATAATGATTGAATAATGATGAATAATGATTGAATAATGATTGAATAATGATGAATAATGATTGAATAATGATTGAATATGATTGAATAAGGATGAATAATGATTGAATAATGATTGAATAATGATTGAATGATTGAATATGATTGAATAATGATTGAATAATGATTGAATGTGATTGAATATGATTGAATAATGATTGAATATGATTGAATATGATTGAATATGATTGAATAATGATTGAATAATGATTGAATAATGATAAATAATGATTGAATAATGATTGAATAATGATTGAATAATGATTGAATAATGATAAATAATGATTGAATAATGATTGAATATGATTGAATAATGATTGAATAATGATTGAATATGATTGAATGATTGAATATGATTGAATAATGATTGAATAATGATTGAATAATGATGAATAATGATTGAATAATGATGAATAATGATTGAATAATGATGAATAATGATTGAATATGATTGAATAATGATTGAATATGATTGAATAATGATTGAATAATGATTGAATATGATTGAATGATTGAATATGATTGAATAATGATTGAATATGATTGAATAATGATAAATAATGATTGAATAATGATTGAATATGATTGAATAATGATTGAATAATGATTGAATATGATTGAATGATTGAATAATGATTGAATAATGATTGAATAATGATTTAATAATGATGAATAATGATGTATAATGATTGAATAATGATGAATAATGATTGAATAATGATGAATAATGATTGAATATGATTGAATAATGATTGAATATGATTGAATAATGATTGAATAATGATTGAATATGATTGAATGATTGAATATGATTGAATAATGATTGAATATGATTGAATAATGATTGAATAATGATGAATAATGTCCTGTTTATGGATGTAAAGCTGCTTTGAATCAACATGTATTGTGTGAAGCTGACCTGACGTAAAGCGCCACATCATCTGCTGATATTAGAGCTGTGTGAAATCATTCCTCTTCAGAAGAAAGAGACAGAGTGTAATGACAGACTTTACATTTTGGGGTGAATTATTCCTTTAATTTTTAATCTAAAAACCGGCGTGTTAGTAGAGACGAGCATGCGTTTACAACACTTCTGGAGAAGAGCAGAGCCTGAGCTGACCTCGATAACGTGACGACTGATGCCCAAGCACACACTGCAGGGTGCAGTGCGTCACACACACGCTCCGATATGTTATTGAAATCAAATATGCATGAGCTGAGAATAAACATTTCACATTTGCTTAGTGAAACAGTCATTTGTATTTGATAACACTGCGGTGTGTGTGTGTGCATCATTTGCATGTCTGCTCCTGTAATGAAGGAGGTAAAGACTCGGCTGTGAAACACTTATCAAGCTCTCAGAGTCCCAGATCTCTCTCTCTCTCTCTCTCTCTCTCTCTCTCTCTCTCTGTTCGGAGCTTCAGTCTGACTGCTTTACCACTAATTCCAAGTTGCTCTCTTGGCTGGCATCAATAATTCAGCAG
>NC_137111.1:50227472-50274972 GCF_949357685.1 Gobio gobio
ATCTCAATTCATGATTTCAACATTTTATCATAATTTTTTTTGTGGTATATTATAATTTCGATTTTTTAAGTCATAATAAAAAAAATTATCTTAATTTCGATTTATCTCATAATTATGAATCGTAATTTTATGTCATGGCTTTGACTTTAATCGTCGCTTCAGTATCTGCGAACTCAAACATGTGTAAGAACGGGCTTTTCTACAGTGAGCATGAGGATATTACTGGGTTAGAAAGAAGGCAAGAAGTGACGTAGTAATTCCAGCAGAACTTATGCTAGAGCTTTCATTTTCAGCATATCAGAATGTCAATTATGTTTTTAAATCATAACTTTGATTTAGTGTGTCATAATTTTAATCTCATAATCCTGTCATAATTTCAACATTTTGTCATAATTTTAATTTTTAAGTCATAACTGTAATTTAGTGTCATATTTTCACTTTAAATGTCATAATTTCAATATACTGTCATAATTTGAATTGTTTTATCTCAATTTCGACTTTTCAATCTCATTATTATGACTCATAATGTCAATTATAAAGTCATAAATATAAAATCATAGTCATAACTTTGATTTAGTGTCATAATTTTGACTTTAATGTCATAATTTAGTATGTGATTATTTAAAACGTTCTCAAACTCGATTTATATCTCATATTATGACTATCTCATAGTTGACTTTATCTCATAATTATGACTATCTCATAGTTGACTTTATGACTTTATCTCATAATTATGACTATCTCATAGTTGACTTTATGACTTTATCTCATAATTATGACTATCTCATAGTTGACTTTATGACTTTATCTCATAATTATGACTATCTCATAGTTGAATTTATCGCATAATTATGACTATCTCATAGTTGACTTTATGACTTTATCTCATAATTATGACTATCTCATTGTTGACTTTATGACTTTATCTCATAATTATGACTATCTCATAGTTGACTTTATGACTTTATCTCATAATTATGACTATCTCATTGTTGACTTTATCTCATAATTATGAATATCTCATAGTTGACTTGATCTCATAATTATGACTATCTCATTGTTGACTTTATCTCATAATTATGACTATCTCATAGTTGACTTTATCTCATAATTATGACTATCTCATAGTTGACTTTATGACTTTATCTCATAATTATGACTATCTCATAATTGACTTTATCTCATAATTATGACTCTCATAATTGACTTGTCATAATTATTATGACTATCTTATAGTTGACTTGATCTCATAATTATGACTATTTCATAGTTGAATTTATTGCATAATTATGACTATCTCATTGTTGACTTTATCTCATAATTATGACTATCTCATTGTTGACTTTATCGCATAATTAATTCTCATAATTTATGCATTTATGGCATACTTTCGACTTCAATTTTATTATTTTGATTTAGTAGCCTGTTATAATTTTGACTTCTTTAAGTCTTAATTTCAATTTAGTACGTCATCATTTTGCCTTTTCATCTCATAATAATGATTGACCGGAGCATGATTTTGTCAAATATGATAAATATGATGGCTTTTGTTTGCTAGTAAAGAAAAAAGCGCACACACTGTTGTAATATGAGTCTCATGTGATGTGTTTTGATCCTCATATTGAACCGAGTTCATCATCACAGATGTTTTCTATGTATTTGATTTGAACTCTACACATGATCAGCGAGGGTGAGATTATCATTCATATTCCCCGATGATTTGACCATGATGAGCAGTTAAGGCTCTGTAGTCTTCAGTCTCTCTCCACTGGAGCTCTGGAGATCAGGAGATGATGAGCTGGATGCTGAGAGTGGACGGAGCGCTTCAAAGGTCAGGCCATCTGCTGCCCTTTATCCATCTCAAGCCTGATATTTACAGCAGCGCTCAGATCTAATGCAATCACACACACACACACACACACACGACAGCCACTGCAAGGGTTCCTCCAGTAACGCTAATAGAACATTCACTCAACGTCATCTGGTCTTTAATAACGTCCTCAAAACATCAGCAGTGTGTCAGGATGCTCATCTAACGCTGTAAACGTTCTTCTCGTTTCAGAACGCTCAAAAGTAACTCATAATGTTTGAAGAAGGGAATGATCATCATCGAAGTAAAAGTTATGACTAAAGTCAAAATTATGACATCACAATAAGATAAAAAGTCTGTCATAATTTCAACATTGTCATAATTAATTTTAACTTCAATTTAGTATATCATAACTTAATTTTTAAAGTTTGACTTAGTGTAGTGTCATAATTTTGAATCAATCTCATAATTTTTTCAGTGTTATAATTTTTACTTGAAATCTCATAATTTTTTTAACATTTTGACTGTCATAACTAGATTTAGTACGTCATAATTTTGACTTTTTATCTCAAAATTCTGTCATAATTTTCGACATTTTGTCATAATTTTGACCTTTTAATCTCATAACTTCTATTTAGTACATCATAATTGAATTGTTTTAAGGCATAACCTTGATTTAACGTGTCATCATTTTGACTTTAAATCTCATTATTTCTACTTGGTGTCGGAATTTCACATTTTTTCGAAAAATTTTTCTCATAATTGACTTTATCATAATTATTGACCCATAATTTCAACATTTTGTCATAATTTTGACCTTTTTATCTCATAACTTCTATTAAGTATATCAAAATTAAAATATTTTAAGGCATAACCTTGATTTAGCGTTTCATAATTTTGACTTCAAATCTCATAATTTCTATTTAATTTCAAATTGTATATAACATTTTTATCTCATAATTATGACTCATAATTTAAACATTTTGCCATAATTTTTACTTTAAATCTCATACATTTGGCTGTCATAATTAGAATTGAGCATGTCATAATAATTTTTTTTATCTCAATTTCAACTGATCTCATAATTGACTTTTTATCATAATTATAACTCATAGTTTAAACATTTTGTCAATTTTTACTTTTTGATCTCATAATTTCAGTTCAGTGTCATAATTTAGATCTCATAATTTTGACTGTCATAATTTCCAATTTTTTTTTCTCAATTTCGATTAATCTCATAATTGTCATTATTTAAACAGGTTATGTAATAATTTTGACTTTAAATCTCATAATTTCAATTCAGTATGTCATATTTTCACATTTGTATCTAAATTTAGAGTTATCTCAAGCATTTTGTCATAATTTTTACTTTAAATCTCATAATTTTGACTGTCAATTTCAATTCAGTGTCATAATTAAACATTTTTATCTCAATTTCGATTTGTTTCATAATTGACTTTTTATCTAATAATTATGACCCATTATTTAAACATTTTACCATAATTTTTACTTTAAATCTCATAAATTTGGCTGTCATAATTAGAATTGAGCATGTCATAATAAAAAAATGTTTTCTCAATTTCAACTGATCTCATAATTGACTTTTTATCTCATAATTATGACTTTTTTTACTCATAATTTCAATTCAGTGTAATAATTTTGATTTCTTAAGTCATGATTTAGATCTCATAATTTTGACTGTCATAATTTCAATTTTTTTTTATCTCAATTTCGATTCATCTCATAATTGTCATAATTTAAACATGTTATGTCATAATTTTGACTTTAAATCTCATAATTTTGACTGTCAATCTCAATTCAGTGTCATAATTAAAATTTTTATCTCAATTTCGATTCGTCTCAAAATTGACTTTTTATCTCATAATTATGACCCATAATTTAAACATTTTACCATAATTTTTACTTAAAATCTCATAAATTTGGCTGTCATAATTACATTTTTTTATCTAAATTTCAACTGAAACTAAATTTATTGACTTTTTATCTCATAATTATGGCTCATAATTTAAACATTTTGTAAATTTTTACTCATAATTTCAATTCAGTGTCATAATTTTGATTTCTTAAGTCATAATTTCCAAATATTTTATCTCAATTTCGATTAATCTAATAATTGTCATAATTTAACAATCATTTAATTATTTATCTCATAATTTCAATTCAGTATGTCATATTTTCAAATTTGTATCTAAATTTTGAGTTATCTTAAACATTTTGTCTTAAGTTAAAAACATAATTTTTACTTTAAATCTCATAATTCATAATTTCAATTCAGTGTCATAATTTCATAATTTATCTCAAATTCGATTCGTCTCATAATTATGACTCATAATAATTTAGTCTTCTGAAGTCATAATTTGGATGCAGTATGTGGTAATTGTGTGTGTGGTGTAGATCAGGCGATGGAAGACTCCTGAAGTGTGAAGCGAGCAGAGATAAACATAGCCCGAGTGTTTTCATTAATGGCGCACAGATCCAGCGCGGCCTGTGTTCTCCGTTTAATTCTCAGCTCATCTTCACACTCGCGGAGAGAAGATCATATTCATGTTTCCGCCACTGGTGTAGTGAAGTCATATCTCATAATTTAAACATTTTATGTCATATTTTCAAATTTTTCACATGTGTGTGTGTTAATTGGCCAGAGGAGAACTGCCCCCCCGACTGAGTCTGGTTTCTCCAAGGTTTATTTCCTCCATTCTGCTCCTGATGGGGTTTGGGTTGCCTCTGGCTTGGCTCAGTTGGAGACACTACATGTTCAACTAAATATCCAAATAAATCTAATTATTAAACTAAATTAACCATATAAACTAAATGACTGATCTAATTACTGCTCTAAAGCCCACACTGTCACTGTATGATCATTGAATTGAGCTGATGACATCAGCGTTTTCTCCAGAACGGCTGAATAAAATTATGCTGCATTATTTTCCTGTTTAACACTGTAAAGCTGCTCTGAAACAATCTACAGTGTTAAAAGCGCTATATAAATAAAGCTGAGTGGACTTGTGCGTGTGTGTGTGTGTGTGTGTGTGTGTGTGTGTGTGTGTTTCGCCTGATGCTCTGAGATGACACTCATTGATGATGTGTGTGTGTGTGTGTGTGTGTGTGTGTTTCGCCTAACGCTCTGAGACGACACTCATTGATGATGTTTGTGTGTGTGTGTGTGTGTGTGTGTGTGTGTGTGTGTTTCGCCTGACGCTCTGAGACGAAACTCATTTATGATGTGTGTGTGTGTGTGTGTGTGTGTGTGTGTTTCGCCTGACGCTCTGAGACGACACTCATTGATGATGTGTGTGTGTGTGTGTGTGTGTGTGTGTGTGTGTTTCGCCTGACGCTCTGAGATGATACTCATTGATGATGTGTGTGTGTGTGTGTGTGTGTGTGTGTGTGTGTTTCGCCTGACGCTCTGAGATGACACTCATTCATGGTGTGTGTGTGTGTGTTTCGCCTGACGCTCTGAGACGACACTCATTCATGGTGTGTGTGTGTGTGTGTTTCGCCTGTGCTCTGAGACGACACTCATTTATGATGTGTGTGTGTGTGTGTGTGTTTCGCCTGACGCTCTGAGACGACACTCATTTATGATGTGTGTGTGTGTGTGTTTCGCCTGATGCTCTGAGACGACACTCATTCATGGTGTGTGTGTGTGTGTGTTTCGCCTGATGCTCTGAGACGACACTCATTTATGATGTGTGTGTGTGTGTGTGTGTTTCGCCTGACGCTCTGAGACGACACTCATTTATGATGTGTGTGTGTGTGTGTTTCACCTGATGCTCTGAGACGACACTCATTTATGATGTGTGTGTGTGTGTGTGTGTGTGTGTGTGTGTGTTTCGCCTGACGCTCTGAGATGACACTCATTTATGGTGTGTGTGTGTGTGTGTGTGTGTGTTTCGCCTGACGCTCTGAGACGACACTCATTGATGATGTGTGTGTGTGTGTGTGTGTGTGTGTGTTTCGCCTGATGCTCTGAGACGACACTCATTCATGGTGTGTGTGTGTGTGTGTGTGTGTGTTTCGCCTGACGCTCTGAGACGACACTCATTGATGATGTGTGTGTGTGTGTGTGTGTGTGTGTGTGTGTGTGTGTGTGTGAGTGTGTGCATGGGCGTGGTAGTGGGGGGAAAAGTGGACCTGACTACCCAGGGCCCCGTCTAGGGAGAGGGCCCTTTGAAAAGTCTGGAATATATTTTAACATGGGGGCTCATCAGGACTGCCTATGCATAGGGCCCAGGATTTTGTGCTACACCCCTGAGTGTGTGTGTGTGTGTGTGTTTCGCCTGACGCTCTGAGACGACAGTCATTGATGATGTGTGTGTGTGTGTTTCGCCTGACGCTCTGAGATGACACTCATTGATGATGTGTGTGTGTGTTTCGCCTGACGCTCTGAGACGACACTCATTCATGGTGTGTGTGTGTGTGTGTGTTTCGCCTGACGCTCTGAGGTGAAACTCATTTATGGTGTGTGTGTGTGTGTTTCGCCTGACGCTCTGAGACGACACTCATTTATGGTGTGTGTGTGTGTGTGTGTTTCGCCTGACGCTCTGAGACGACACTCATTTATGGTGTGTGTGTGTGTGTGTTTCGCCTGACGCTCTGAGACGACACTCATTTATGGTGTGTGTGTGTGTGTGTTTCGCCTGACGCTCTGAGATGACACTCATTGATGATGTGTGTGTGTGTGTGTGTGTGTGTGTGTTTCGCCTGACGCTCTGAGATGACACTCATTGATGATGTGTGTGTGTGTGTGTGTGTGTTTCGCCTGACGCTCTGAGACGAAACTCATTGATGATGTGTGTGTGGGTGTGTGTGTGTGTGTGTGTGTGTTTCACCTGACGCTCTGAAACGAAACTCATTGATGATGTGTGTGTGTGTGTGTGTGTTTCGCCTGACGCTCTGAGACGAAACTCATTGATGATGTGTGTGTGGGTGTGTGTGTGTGTGTGTGTGTTTCGCCTGACGCTCTGAAACGAAACTCATTGATGATGTGTGTGTGTGTGTGTGTGTTTCGCCTGACGCTCTGAGACGAAACTCATTGATGATGTGTGTGTGGGTGTGTGTGTGTGTGTGTGTGTGTGTGTGTGTGTTTCGCCTGACGCTCTGAGACGAAACTCATTTATGATGTGTGTGTGTGTGTGTGTGTTTCGCCTGACGCTCTGAGACGAAACTCATTGATGATGTGTGTGTGGGTGTGTGTGTGTGTGTGTGTGTGTTTCGCCTGATGCTCTGAGATGAAACTAATTTATGATGTGTGTGTGTGTGTGTGTGTGTGTGTGTGTGTGTGTGTTTCGCCTGACGCTCTGAGACGAAACTCATTGATGATGTGTGTGTGTGTGTGTGTGTGTGTGTGTGTGTTTGTTTCGCCTGACGCTCTGAGACGACACTCATTGATGATGTGTGTGTGTGTGTGTGTGTGTGTGTGTGTGTGTGTTTCGCCTGACGCTCTGAGACGACACTCATTGATGATGTGTGTGTGTGTGTGTGTGTGTGTGTGTTTCGCCTGACGCTCTGAGACGACACTCATTGATGATGTGTGTGTGTGTGTGTGTTTCGCCTGACGCTCTGAGATGACACTCATTGATGATGTGTGTGTGTGTGTGTGTGTGTTTCACCTGACGCTCTGAGATGACACTCATTGATGATGTGTGTGTGTATGTGTGTGTGTGTGTTTCGCCTGACGCTTTGAGACGACACTCATTGATTATGTGTGTGTGTGTATGTGTGTGTGTGTGTTTCGCCTGACGGTTTGAGACGACACTCATTTATGATGGAGGGAAAAACAGCAACTTAATGTTTATTCCTGATATTTTGCTCCAGGAAGTGATGATTTTGTGAACACATTGTTTTCTGCTCTATTCCCGCTGTGTGTGTGTGTGTGTGTGTGTGTGTGTGTGTGTGTGAGGTAAACTCTCATCTCTGCAGTTCTGGTGCTGTGTCTCCTGATAGCCGGCGAGGGTTTGCTCTGCTTGGGTTTCTGCAGACAGCCGTATTGATTATCATGAGATCCTGGAGCACGTGGTTCTTCAGCTTCAGGGCCAGACATCATGTCGTCTGCGCTCATGTGCTGTGATTTACGGAGGAACGCTTCGTGCTGCTCTTCACTTCTTCCGCACTTTTGCTTTATTTTTAAGTTCTACTGCAGGCCAAACACATTTACTATATATAACGCTCTAATAGGTGTCAGAGAAGTTTGTATCTCACTTTATACACGATGGTCCCACAGGGTCATGGAGGACCAGTGGAGAACCGGCCACAGGGTCATGAAGGACCAGTGGAGAACCGGCCACAGGGTCATGAAGGACCAGTGGAGAACCGGCCACAGGGTCATGGAGGACCAGTGGAGAACCGGCCACAGGGTCATGAAGGACCAGTGGAGAACCGGCCACAGGGTCATGGAGGACCAGTGGAGAACCAGCCACAGGGTCATGGAGGACCAGTGGAGAACCGGCCACAGGGTCATGGAGGACCAGTGGAGAACCGGCCACAGGGTCATGAAGGACCAGTGGAGAACCGGCCACAGGGTCATGGAGGACCAGTGGAGAACCGGCCACAGGGTCATGAAGGACCAGTGGAGAACCGGCCACAGGGTCATGGAGGACCAGTGGAGAACCGGCCACAGGGTCATGAAGGACCAGTGGAGAACCGGCCACAGGGTCATGAAGGACCAGTGGAGAACCGGCCACAGGGTCATGAAGGACCAGTGGAGAACCGGCCACAGGGTCACGGAGGACCAGTGGAGAACCGGCCACAGGGTCACGGAGGACCAGTGGAGAACCGGCCACAGGGTCATGGAGGACCAGTGGAGAACCGGCCACAGGGTCATGAAGGACCAGTGGAGAACCGACCACAGGGTCATGGAGGACCAGTGGAGAACCGGCCACAGGGTCATGGAGGACCAGTGGAGAACCGGCCACAGGGTCATGGAGGACCAGTGGAGAACCGGCCACAGGGTCATGGAGGACCAGTGGAGAACCGGCCACAGGGTCATGAAGGACCAGTGGAGAACCGGCCACAGGGTCATGGAGGACCAGTGGAGAACCGGCCACAGGGTCATGGAGGACCAGTGGAGAACCGGCCACAGGGTCATGGAGGACCAGTGGAGAACCGGCCACAGGGTCATGGAGGACCAGTGGAGAACCGGCCACAGGGTCATGGAGGACCAGTGGAGAACCGGCCACAGGGTCATGAAGGACCAGTGGAGAACCGGCCACAGGGTCATGAAGGACCAGTGGAGAACCGACCACAGGGTCATGGAGGACCAGTGGAGAACCGGCCACAGGGTCATGGAGGACCAGTGGAGAACCGGCCACAGGGTCATGAAGGACCAGTGGAGAACCGGCCACAGGGTCATGAAGGACCAGTGGAGAACCGGCCACAGGGTCATGAAGGACCAGTGGAGAACCGGTCACAGGGTCATGAAGGACCAGTGGAGAACCGGCCACAGGGTCATGAAGGACCAGTGGAGAACCGGCCACAGGGTCATGGGCGGCCGAGGCTCATTGATGCCCGTGTGGTCGATCAAACAGACGAGCTACTGGAGCTCAAACTGCTCCAGAAGTTAATGCTGGTTCTGATAGAAAGGGCTCAGAATACACAGAGCATCTCAGTTTGTGGAGTATGGGGCGGCACAGCATATATTAGGTCGTAATGTTATGCCTGATCAGTGCGTTTAACATTTTTCTCACTTGTGTGTATCGTGGCGTCCCTCTTTGGAAAGGTCTGAGTGATGTTTATGGTGTTTCTCACACATTTTGTGAGCCGCTGCAGTTCCGATTACCCATCATGCTTCAGCGCAGCACTGTTTGTGCCCGGGAGGCGTTTGTGCCCTTGATTGTGATTAATAAGGAAAAGCTTATGAAAATTGCATAATGTCGTTTTGCATAATTAATGGCAAACTATGACAGCATCTCCAAATAAGCAAGTCACATGGCAGAGGCAGTGTTCTGCGGTTCGGACGGGCGGAGATGAAGCGCTTCGCTTGATTTGAGAACATCTGTAGGACGTGATGGCTCATGTGGAGAAATCCTCATCCTCAGTGTTTCTGTCCTGTTTCCAGCACAAACATCTGCCAATGAGGTCAGAGAAATACACTCCATTCTAAGGGGAAACATGTGGATTTCTCTGACCTCATTGGCTGATATTTGCTCTTGTTTTAAGCACAAACTCACTTCATTTCTCTTCATATCTTCAGTCATTTCTCTTCTCCAGTAAATGAAAGAGTGCTGGAAAACGAGACATCATGTGCAGAGTGTAAGAGAAATTGTGTTTATCTGCTATTTATACAATAAGAATCTACAGATTAAAATAATTTATTAATTTCTCACGAATAAGACGAAGCAATTTAGTTGGTAAAGTATTACATTTTATGGGAACACCTTGCTATAAGGTTTCTTTTGTTAACATTAGTTAACACAAACTAATAATGAACAAAGCGGCATTTATTAAGGCTCATGAATCTGATCATAACTCCAGTAATCAGTGAAATATTCCTCCAGTGTAGATCATCTGTTCTCTATGTGTATATATAGTAAAGTGTGATTTATTCCTGTGATCAAATCATCATTACTCCAGTCTTCAGTGTCACATGACCCTTCACTCATCATAATAATCATAACTGTTTGCGTCCATCATTTTGCGCCGGACGCTCCTCAAGCGAGGGTCTTTAACGCTGGATTATAAAATGGTTGTGACATGTTCAGTGCGTGAGATTGGCTTGTTTTGTTGTTGCTGATATGCTGGAGCTCTTGAAGCTCCGCCCTCTTCCTGAAAGGGGGCGGGGAGCAGCAGCTCATTTGCATTCAAAGGGACACACACAAAAACGGCTTGTTTTTGCTCACCCTCAAAAAGTGACAACATTATATATCCAGTATATATGTATGTGTGTGTGTTTGTAAAACATGTTGTGTTAATGAACTGTTTATTGAGCATTGGATCATATGGTAGTTTTCGTCATTTTATATTCTACTTCACACCCTTCAAAGAACATACACATGTTCAAATCTCAGGATTACCTTTTATTATTATTATTTATTTATTTTCTGCTTTAGGGAAGTTGTTATGCCCATTTAAAGATGTAATATAAGTCTCTGATGAGTGTGTGTGTGTGTGTGTGTGTGTGTGTGTGTGTGTGTGTGTGTGTGTGTGTGTGTGAAGTTTCAGCTCAAAATACCCACAGATAATTTATTATAGCATGTTAAAATGGTCACTTTTTGAGGGTTAGCAAAAACACGCTGTGTGTGTGTCCCTTTAAATGCAAATGAGCTGCTGCTCCCCGCCCCCTTTCAGGAAGAGGGCGGGGCTTCAAGAGCTCCAGCATATCAGCAACAACAAAACAGGCCGATCTCACGCACTGAACATGTCACAACCATTTTATAATCCAGCGTTAAAGACCCTCGTTTGAGAAGCGTCCGGCGCAAAATGATGGACGCAAACATAAAGTTATGATTATTATGATGAGTGAAGGGTCATGTGACACTGAAGACTGGAGTAATGATGATTTGATCACAGGAATAAATCACACTTTAATGTATATTCACATAGAGAACAGATGATCTACACTGGAGGAATATTTCACTGATTACTGGATTATTGGTGGTCAGGTGAGCAGAAGAGACTCTTTCAGAAACTGTGTGTGTGTGTGTGTGTGTGTGTGTGTGTGTGTGTGTGTGTGTGTGTGTGTGTGTGTGTGTGTGTGTGTGTGTGTGTGTGTGTGTGTGTGTGTGTGTGTGTGTGTGTGTGTGTGTGTGTGTGTGTGTGTGTGTGTGTGTGTGTGTGTGTGTGTGTGTGTGTGTGTGTGTGTGTGTGTGTGTGTGATGTATATTTCCGGCTCCATGTCGTGTGCTGCGGCCGCTCTCATTAGTCGGAGTGCTGTGTGGGACGAGATGGACCTCCGACAGGAAGAGACAATAATGACTTCCTCTCCGTGGCGTTTCTGCCCACAAACACTGAAGCGCTGTCGGGGAAATGAGCCGCACTTCAGCACATCCTTCACTCCATAAACACACATTCAGCCAACATGACCTTAAAATACACCTTCAGGAAGTTCTTTGGGTTTTGGTGCTGTGTTTTATGAGTTAGCTGCTGTAATTTATCATGCAACACAAGTTAAATAGTTTAAATATGAGTTATTCTTAATATTGTCACTGCAGGATATGTATATTATATACAGTTATGAGTTTCACTTAAAATAAACAAACTTTTTTCATAAAGTATCAAAGTTCAGTTTGCACAACATCATAAAAAGTGTATTGCAAGTTTACCAACACACATCGTGTCAAAGCAGCTTTACAATATTATCATGATGTTTGTGCTTATAATATCTTTATGCCTTATAGTTTGCATTTATCAGATTGGAGCTGGACGATGATTTACATTCTGAGACGTTATAACCAGATTTGCTAAAAACTGTATATTCCAATGAAACCCTGATCTAATCATGACACACTGTGTATCGTTGGAAAGGTCTAAGACTCTAAAATAGATATTTCACCACTGTTGTTTGTTATAAATGATGTAGGAACAGAAATAGATTAATTTATGACAAGAGTGCACCTCACAAAAATGTCACAAAAAGTCGATGCACACACTTTTAATCATTGAAAATATGGTTTTCATGCTAAATAGAACATACTAAAACATATAATCTAGTATTTATCTTTTACCTCTATCTTTTTTATCACCTTTTTATATCTCATATTTTAGTAATTATAAATTATGTATCATTCAAAAGCTCAAAATTGTTTTTTGGACGTTGCGTTACCATAGAAACGATACTCTAAATTATTCTGCCGGGCTCCTCCCCCTAGTGGGCGTCGTTTTGTTTCATAATTTATAATCAAAACCTTTTCAAATCTTGACAAAACTTCAGAAAAAACATCGGAAAGAGTCTCAATGCTCCATATTTTGTGATAGAAGTGATATTTGGACAGGAATTCATAAATAAATTCAATGTAATCCGTGGCACCCGATGGATATTTTTGGAATTACGCCTAAACAACATCTCATGGGAACTTTAATCTTTGTGATATCAACTTCAAATTTGGAACACAACTTGGTTAGACATGTGGATTCTTTTAGAATTGGTACAGTACATTTGATTTACAGTAAATTTAAACTTCCATAACTTTTTCAAACTTTCATTTTTCATGCTTTCACTTCAGCAATAATCTGCTGAGTGTCTTCTTTAAAACTTATTTTTTAGACTATTTTCCAGAGCGTTCTTCAATTACAACCATTTAGGTTTGGATTGTGCATTTCCAGGGGATTAATGAACTGTATGCATGTGGGTAAAGTTACAACCCCAAATCAGAAAAAGTTGGGACAGTATGGAAAACGCAAATAAATAAAAAAAAGAAGTGATTTCTAAATTAACTTTGACTTGTATTTCATTGCAGACAATATGAACACAAAATATTTCATGTTTTGTCTGGTCAACTTCATGTCATTTGTAAATATGCATCCTTTCCTGTCATTCAGACCTGCAACACATTTAAAAAAAAAGCTGGGACAGTAAAGCATTTACCACTTTGTAATGTTGCCATTCCTTTTCACAACACTTAAAAGACGTTTAGGGACTGAAGACACCAAGTGATGAAGTGTTTCAGGTGTCATTTTGTCCCATTCTTCCTGCAAACAAGTACCCGAACCCTCTTCCTCCGCAGCCAGGACTGCAGAATGTGTGCAGAATGTGCTTTTGCATTGTCTTGTTGAAATATGCATGGACGTCCCTGGAAAAGATGTCTTCTTGAAGGCAGCATATTATGCTCCAAAATCTCGATGTACTTTTCAGCATTAATGGTGCCTTCACAGAAGTGCAAGTTACCTTTGCCAAGGGCACTGACACAACCCCATACCATGACAGACCCTGGCTTCTGGACTTGTTGCTGGTAACAGTCTGGATGATCCTTTTCTTCTTTGGTCTGGAGCACACGGCGTCCATTCCTCCCAAAAAATACCTGAAATACTGCTTCATCTGAGCACAGTACACGTTTCCACTGTGTGATGGTCCATCCCAGATGCCTCGAGCCCAGAGAAGTCGACGGCGCTTCTGTTAACATAGGGCTTCCTTTTGGCACACTACAGTTTTAACTGGCATTTGTGGATGTAACTACGTATTGTGGTACTTGACAAAGGTTTGCCAAAGTAGTCCTGAGCCCATGTGGTGATATGGCTTCTAGATGATGACGATTCTTGATGCAGTGCCGCCTGAGGGATCGGAGATCACGGTTGTTCAGCTTAGGCTTGCGCCCTTGTCCTTTACGCACTGAAATTCCTCCAGATTCCTTGAATCTTTTAATTATGTTATGCACTGTTGAATGTGAAATATCCTAATCTCTTCCTATCTTTCTTTGAGGAACATTGTTTTTAAACATTTCAATAATTTTCTCACGTATTTGTTGGCAAACTGGCGATCCTCTGCCCATCTTTGCTCCTAAAGGATTCGACCTTTCTTGGATGCTGCTTTTGTACCAAATCATAATTACAATCACCTGTTGACATCACCTGTTTCAAATCACATCATTATTTAACCATTTTACCTCATTATTATCCCTAAATTGCTCCTGTCCCAACTTTTTTTGAAATGTGTTGCAGGTCTGAATGACAGGAAAGGATGCATATTTACAAATGACATGAAGTTGACCAGACAAAACATGAAATATTTTGTGTTCATATTGTCTGCAATGAAATACAAGTCAAAGTAAATTTAGAAAGCACTTCTTTTTTATATAATTTGCGTTTTCCATACTGTCCCAACTTTTTCTGATTTGGGGTTGTATATAATATACACCAATCAGGCATAACATTATGACCGGTGAATAACACTGATGATCTCTGTTAGTGGGTGGGATATATTAGGCAGCAAGTGAACATTTTGTCCTCAGAGTTGATGTGTTAGAAGCAGAAAAAATGGGCAAGCGTAAGGATTTGAGCGAGTTTGACAAGGGCCAGATTGTGACGGCTAGAGGACTGGGTCAGAACATCTCCAAAACTGCAGCTCTTGTGGGGTGTTCCCGGTCTGCAGTGGTCAGTCTCTATCAAAAGTGCTCCAAGGAAGGACCAGTGGAGAACCGGCCACAGGGTCATGAAGGACCAGTGGAGAACCGGCCACAGGGTCATGAAGGACCAGTGGAGAACCGGCCACAGGGTCATGAAGGACCAGTGGAGAACCGGCCACAGGGTCATGAAGGACCAGTGGAGAACCGGCCACAGGATCATGAAGGACCAGTGGAGAACCGGCCACGGGGTCATGAAGGACCAGTGGAGAACCAGCCACAGGGCCATGGAGGACCAGTGGAGAACCAGCCACAGGGTCATGGAGGACCAGTGGAGAACCGGCCACAGGGTCATGGAGGACCAGTGGAGAACCAGCCACAGGGTCATGGAGGACCAGTGGAGAACCAGCCACAGGGTCATGGAGGACCAGTGGAGAACCGGCCACAGGGTCATGGAGGACCAGTGGAGAACCGACCACAGGGTCATGAAGGACCAGTGGAGAACCGGCCACAGGGTCATGAAGGACCAGTGGAGAACCGGCCACAGGGTCATGAAGGACCAGTGGAGAACCGGCCACAGGATCATGAAGGACCAGTGGAGAACCGGCCACGGGGTCATGAAGGACCAGTGGAGAACCAGCCACAGGGCCATGGAGGACCAGTGGAGAACCGGCCACAGGGTCATGAAGGACCAGTGGAGAACCGGCCACAGGGTCATGGAGGACCAGTGGAGAACCGACCACAGGGTCATGAAGGACCAGTGGATAACCGACCACAGGGTCATGGAGGACCAGTGGAGAACCGACCACGGGGTCATGAAGGACCAGTGGAGAACCAGCCACAGGGTCATGAAGGACCAGTGGAGAACCGGCCACAGGGTCATGAAGGACCAGTGGAGAACCGGCCACAGGGTCATGGAGGACCAGTGGAGAACCGACCACAGGGTCATGAAGGACCAGTGGAGAACCGGCCACAGGGTCATGGAGGACCAGTGGAGAACCGACCACGGGGTCATGAAGGACCAGTGGAGAACCAGCCACAGGGTCATGAAGGACCAGTGGAGAACCGGCCACAGGGTCATGGAGGACCAGTGGAGAACCGGCCACAGGGTCATGGAGGACCAGTGGAGAACCAGCCACAGGGTCATGAAGGAACAGTGGAGAACCGGCCACAGGGTCATGGAGGACCAGTGGAGAACCAGCCACAGGGTCATGGAGGACCAGTGGAGAACCGGCCACAGGGTCATGGAGGACCAGTGGAGAACCAGCCACAGGGCCATGGAGGACCAGTGGAGAACCGGCCACAGGGTCATGGAGGACCAGTGGAGAACCGGCCACAGGGTCATGGAGGACCAGTGGAGAACCAGCCACAGGGTCATGGAGGACCAGTGGAGAACCGGCCACAGGGTCATGGAGGACCAGTGGAGAACCGGCCACAGGGTCATGGAGGACCAGTGGAGAACCGGCCACAGGGTCATGAAGGACCAGTGGAGAACCGGCCACAGGGTCATGGAGGACCAGTGGAGAACCGGCCACAGGGTCATGAAGGACCAGTGGAGAACCGGCCACAGGGTCATGGAGGACCAGTGGAGAACCGGCCACAGGGTCATGGAGGACCAGTGGAGAACCGGCCACAGGGTCATGGAGGACCAGTGGAGAACCAGCCACAGGGTCATGGAGGACCAGTGGAGAACCGGCCACAGGGTCATGGAGGACCAGTGGAGAACCGGCCACAGGGTCATGAAGGACCAGTGGAGAACCGGCCACAGGGTCATGAAGGACCAGTGGAGAACCGGCCACAGGGTCATGGAGGACCAGTGGAGAACCGGCCACAGGGTCATGAAGGACCAGTGGAGAACCGGCCACAGGGTCATGGGCGGCCGAGGCTCATTGATGCCCGTGTGGTCGATCTACAGATGAGCTACTGGAGCTCAAACTGCTCCAGAAGTTAATGCTGGTTCTGATAGAAAGGGCTCAGAATACACAGAGCATCTCAGTTTGTGGAGTATGGGGCGGCACAGCATATATTAGCCTGATCGGTGTATATTTAAGATTGAATATCCGACTTTGAATGTCTCTTTTTTTAGATATTGCTGTGCTTACAGGCGATCACACATCAGTATTGCCGCTGTTATTGTGATCCATTAGCAGTCGATGGGAAGTCTTCAGCATGTTGGCATTACTCCCATCACTTCCGTCTGAGAGATGCTGACCACATCAGATCTTCTGAGTTAATGTTTGATATCAGTCACAGGTGCATGATGTTTAAATCTCTGTATCTGATCAAAGCAGGGGTTTATTGCTTATTCTGGGAACAGACGCTGGCACAGAGGGATTGTGTTCCTGCAAACAAATGGCTAAACATTATTAGTCATCAGAATGACTGTGATTTCATTATCTGGCTTTTCAAGTCTGTTAAAGCGAGGCCAAACTTTCCCACAGACTTCGTCGCAATGCCAAGAACGGCAGAAACGCACCGCAGAAGCCACACACACACACACACAAATACATGCAGGGAACATGAAAATCTATTGATTCTGAACAGCACATACAAAAATCAACCAATAAGCTGATTTTTTATTCTCATCATTTCAACATCTTACATCTATTTCAAGTGTCAATTTTGTTATTTCGACATTGTCATAATTTCTACTCCACACGCATCCGGGAAGTATTCAGCGCTTCACTTTTTCCACATGTTGTTATGTTACAGCCAAAATGGATTAAATTCATTACATTTTTCCTCAATTCTACAAACAATTTCACATGATGTCAACGTAAAAGAACAGGAGGAACTGCCCTGAGCTCAGAAACACCTGAGGCTGTGATTGAGCCAAAGGAGCTTTAATTTAGACATGTTTTGTCTATTTCTAAATCATGACCTGATTTATGTTATTCTTTGTCAGGAATGATTGATGAGGTTCTAGTCTGAGTTGAGAGCGCGGTGTGAGTGTGAGCTGTGTCAGGAGTCTCTTCCGTCGAGTGGAGAAACGGGTGGAAGGCTTGAGGAAGACAGAAGGAGATTCTTGAGAGATCTCTCGACACGGAAACACTCGCAGCGCCTCTTCAGGAGCGACCCGAGGCGACCCGCGTGTGTGTGTGTGTGTGTGTGTGTGGATGCTAGCACAAACCATTAGTCGAAGGAACCTTCAGTCGGCTTCATCTGAAATCCATAGTGCATCTCTGCTTTGGAAAATCGTTTTCAGGAAGAGACTTTGAACCTTTCAAACGGAAAAAGGCTTTTTAGAGCACATCAATCCAAACACTGTTATCCTTAAATCCATCTCTAATGAAATCAAAGCTGACTGATCATGAATATAGAACTCTGAGTGCTTCAGGTGAGGCCGTGCTCTGCTGTTACAACACGAGTCACGGGCAGGCCAGTGTGTAGTGCATTAGATATAAAGACAGTGTGTGATGATAGTGTTGTATGGTTGTGTTGGAGTGTTTTCTCATGACTTCACACACACACTGAAGTATTGATTGATGAACTGTGTGATGAAAACCCCTGATCAATATCTGCTGATTTGGCACCTTTGCATTCATAATGCAGTTGTGTGTGAAGCGCCCTGAGGTTTGGCTGAGCCTCATCTTTACTCCTTATTCACCACCAAATGACCATTTCCACCTCACCACAAATAATCATACTTTGGTAAATCATAATCAACAAGTCCAAATTGACATACTAACACGAAATTGACTATCTTTCGGCTGTCATAATTTAACTTTTGTTATAATTTCAATTTTTTTTTACATTTTATGTTGATTTGAAGTGTCGTAATTTCAATTTTGTCATAATTTTCTTTTTTTTTTGTCATAAATTTGACATTTTATGTCTATTTCAAGTGTCATCATTTCAACTTTGTCATAATTTTGACATTTTATGACTATTTTAAGTGCCATAATTTAAATTTTGTCATAATTTTTGACATTTTATTGTCATAATTTTGACTTTTTGTCATAATTTTGACATTTTATGTCTATTTCAAGTGTCATAATTTAAATTTTGTCATATTTATATTTTTGTCATAATTTTGACATTTTTGGCTTAATTTTGACATTGTATGTCTATTTCAAGTGTCATAATTTCAACTTTGTCATAATTTTGACATTTCTTGTCATAATTTTGACATTGTATGTCTATTTCTAGTGTCATCATTTAATATTGATTTCATCTCATAATTTCAACTTTGTTATAATTTCAGCTGTCATAAAATATCTAAATTATAGCCTATATACATTAAGTTGAAATTGACCAAATGTCTAAATTAATTTAGTAAATCTAAATTAACATAAAATGTTAAAAAATGACGATGACAGGCGAAATTACATTGTCATAATTTTGACATTTCGACTTAATGTCAATTTTGACTGTCATACTTTTGACTTTATATATAATTTATATATTTTATGACAGTCGAAATTGACACTGTCTAAATGATGACAAACGTGAGGTTGACAGTCCGAATGATGACCAAATTATGACCGTCAAATAATGTAGAATTTGTGCGTTTTATGTAATCATTTTGAATTTGTCATAATGTAGAAGTTATTAACCTAACGGAGGGGAAATGATGACAAAACTGACTTTGTCTGCTTTTCTTTCCTTCGCAGTGAATTTCGATCACTTCCAGATCCTGCGAGCCATTGGGAAAGGCAGCTTTGGGAAGGTAAGACTGCTTCACACTCATGATCCGTCTGTTCTTACTGTAGTGTCTGTCTGTCACATCTACAGTAAGTACAGTAAGAGACTGAAATCAATGCGGAGGTAATTCAGCCTCTCTAATTACCCTGCGCTCTCCTTATCTGAAACCAGGCCGCCCGGGCGCGCTTAAGGACGCCTTCAGTAATTACAAATGAATTTTTCCATTAATCTGGACCGTAGCGGTTAATTAATTTAAGAGGCGTGTGTCATGTGAGATTTATTCTGTGAATGACCTGAGAAAGGCAGAATCTGTCAGAATCACACACAGCTCATTCAGCTCAGGCTGACAGGAATACACTCATGCATTAATACATGACTTATGGACAAAAGCTTGGAATTTACACTGTCATTATTTACACATGTTTATGTCATTATTTCGACTGTCTTAATTTTTACATTTTGTCATGATTTCTATTTTGTCATAATTTAGACATTTGATGTCATAATTTTGACTTTATCATAATAAAATTGACTGTCATTAATAAAATGTCTAAATTATGACAAAGTTGAAATTATGACAGTTTAAATTTTGTCATAATTTCAAAAATTTTAGATTTTTTGTCAACTATCATAATGTTGCAATTGTCATAATTTCGACATTTTATGTCATAATTTTTTTTTCTTTCAATTTCAACTATCATGTTTAAATGTTGTCATAATTTTTATTTTGTCATAATTTAGAGATTTTGTCATAATTTCTATTTTGTCATAATTTCGACATTTTATGTCATAATTTCGACATTTTATGTCATAATTTCGACATTTTATATCATAATGTTGAAATTTTGCCACAATTTTTATTTTGTCATGATTTAATCATTTGATTTAATAATTTTGACTGTCATAATAAAATGTCTAAATTATGACAGTTGAAATTATGAGTTTCTATTTTTTCATAATTTAGACATTTGCATCATAATTAAAAAAAATGTCAATTTGTATTTTGTCATAATTTAGACATTTTGTCATAATTTCTATTTTTTCATAATTAAAAAAAGTCATAATTTAATTTATCATAATTTAGACATTTACATCATAATTGTGACTTTTTGTCATAATTTTAACTGTCATAATTAAAAAAAATGTATGTCATAATTTCTATTTTGTCATAATTTAGACATTTTGTCATAATTTCAATTTTTTCATAATTAAAAAAATGTCATAATTTCATTTCTCATAATTTAGACATTTACATCATAATTTTAACTTTTCGTCATAATTTCAACTGTCATAATTAAAAAAATGTATGTCATAATTTCTATTTTGTCATTTTATGTCATTATTTCGACTGTCATAATAAAATGTCTAAATTATGACAAAATAGAAATTATGAGTTTCTATTTTTTCAGAATATTTATATATTATAATTTAGGCTTTTTGTCATAATGTAGGCTGTAATGGGAATATTTTTATTGCATTAATAATTAACTTGCGGTCAAAAGTTCAGAATAAGTAAGATGTTTTAATGTTTCTGAAAGAGTCTGTTCTGCTCATAAATACAGTAAAGCAGTGAAGTGTTCCTCTGTGGATGTACAGTAATCGAGCATCATTCCTCCAGCTCGGTCAGTCTGCGCTGAAATGCCTCTTCAGAGCCTCTGATTTGATCTTTCCCTTCCTGAAAGCCGTCAGAAAGAGTTATGATCTCCTCCAGAAATACCCATAAACCCTGAGGAGAGGCTTGTTCTTCTCCTGAGCGCCACACACCTGCTGGACAAAAGCTGATCTGTTTCCTCAGAGCGGCTGCTTTAACGTGGTGTGTGTGTGGTGTGTGTGGTGTGTGTGTAGTGTGTGTGGTGTGTGTGGTGTGTGTGTAGTGTGTAGTGTGTACACTAATAAGCGGAGCAGCCTGGAGAACATCAGCATCCGTGAGGAACAGGCCTGCGTTTCATTTGTCCCATCAACTTCCCATTGCTTCCGTCATTATTAAGGCTATAACTTCATATTCCCATGGTGAACACGCCAAATTCTGCATGTGTGGAGGGTATGTGCCTAATTGCATTTTATGTCATTTGGAGATTAATGGGATGTATGGTTGCCTAGTAACTAGAAGTTAAATTTGCTAAATTTCCGTCAGTATCACATCCAGGACTCCACAGACTGTGATGTGAGATGAGCTCGTGCTTTAAGAGCAGATGAGACGCTTCTTCTTCTAGCTCTGTGTTCACAGCACAAACATCCTCCACAAGCAAAATCACACATTACCTTTCCATTACGGAAAAAATATCAAAACTAAGTGCGTTTTTGCTTAAAACAGGAACTTATAATATATCATTTTTTCCTGTTTTAAGCAAAAACTAGCTTAATTTTGATATTTGTTTAGTACAGGATACTGTATATATATATATAATACAGTATCCTGTACTAAACAAAAGCTAGTTTTTGCTATATATATATATATATATTCTGTACCGGTCAGAAGTCTAGAAACTAGGGCTGTCAAAAGATTAATCGCATCCAAAATAAAAGTTTGTGTTTACATAATATATGTGTGTGTACTCTGTTAATTATTATTTATATATAAATACACACACAAGCATGTATATATTTAAGAAAAAAAATATTATTTTTATATATAAAACATTTATATATATTATAGATTATATAAATGTATATACAGTATATATATGCAAATATTTCTTAAATATACATGAATGTGTGTGTATTTATATATAAATAATAATTAACAGAGTACACACACATATATTATGTAAACACAAACTTTCATTTTGGATGCGATTAATTGCAATTAATCTTTTGACCGCCCTATAGAAACATTATTATTTTTAATCTCTTCTCCTCATCAAGCCTGCATTTATTTGATCAAAAATACTGAAAAAACACCAGTAATATTATGAAATATTATTACAATTTAAAATAATGGTTTTCTATTTGAATATACTTCAAAATCAAATTTATTTCTGTGATCAAAGCTGAATTTTCAGCTGAAATAACCCAGTTTATAACCTGAGATACTTTTGATTTCTCAGGATTATTTGATCTATAAAACATTTTTAAAAAAGATCAGCATTTATTTAAAATATAAATATTTTCTAACAATACACACTATCATTCAAAAGTGTGTGGTCAGTAAAATTTTCCTTCTTTTTTTGTTGAAAGAAATTAATAGTTTTATCCAGCAAGGATGTGTTAAATTGATAAAAAAGTTGATAGTAAAGATTTATATTATTAGAAAATATTTATATTTTGAATAAATGCTGATCTTTTTAATTATTTATTCCTCAAAGAATTCTGAAAAAAAGTATCACAGGTTTCATATATAATGTTTTCAACACTGATAATAATCATATGTCAGAAATATTGCATCTATACCACTGTATATGAGTATGGGGGGGGGGGGGGCATAAAAAATATTATATAAAAAAATATTAGCATAAAAAAGCTAATATTCCTCCCTTCAGATCCATGTGAATAAACCTGGCACACATGATCCAGACTAAACTCTGTTCTCCAGTGTTTTCTGTGATCTAGTGTTTACAGCCGGAACTGTCTGCAGGGTGCTAGAACACACAGCGCCTGAGATACACACTTTCAACAATCAATTTATAACCAAAACAATCAAAAAGCGCCTCTTTTGGGGGGTTATTACAGCTCAGACAACATATACTCACACGTTTTAGCAGTGCTTTATGAAACTTCAGAGGGTTTCCTGTAAAATGACACCAGTATTGTGTGTTTAGAGACACTGTGTGTGTGTGTGTGTGTGTGTGTGTGTGTGTGTGTGTGTGTGTGTGTGTGTGTGTGTGTGTGTGTGTGTGTGTGTGTGTGTGTGTGTGTGTGTGTGTGTGTGTGTGTGTGTGTGTGTGTGTGTTTGTGTGTGGGAAGCTTTTACATTTGGGTCGGACAAATCCGGGCGGAAATCCCCAAAAATGGAGAGCATAACTAGTTAACTAGACTAGACACTTTACCATTTTGAATTATGTTATGACCATAAATAACGGAGTATTAAGTTTCCACTGCCGAGGGAAAAATCCAGTGATCGCGCCGGCGTATAACACATCAGTTCCAGCGCTGCCACTTTCACATCGCAGCCTGTGCTTTATCAAAATATCATACAGTCAACCAAACATATTAAAGGTTCTGCAGGCTTTATGTTCACAGCAGCTGTGTGTGGATTCCAGCTTCAGTTAGCGGTCATTAAATCATAAAGCTGTGTTATGATAGACAACCCATTCTCACTCCCAAGGCGTAAAAGTCCGAAGCATGTTTAAGTGCTTTCCGCGTCAAAATAAAGACGCTAAAGTCACCCCTAGGTGTCACTATATCGACGCGCTGAGTGCTCCATTCATTTCAATGAGAAACCTTTGGCATCAGACACAGACGTGTTGGGCATGGGAACGTTATCGTCATGACGATCATATATTGGGTTATGATTTTGCCATTATGACATGATGGACTGTGATTCTCAATTTAATCAGCTAGCATCATTTTATTTACGCTATCTAGACACGTTTGAACATGCAACCCAACCCCATTCCATCCCTAAACCGACCCATTTGTGTTGCATATAAAACGCAGATATAACAGGCTGAGTCGACTGCATGCACAATTTATTAAAAAAGTACAAATATTCCGAGACCAAGCAATTGAGTTGTGTGAAGGAAATCCCCAAAAGCGATCAGCGTCTCCATCCGCAGAAGATCACGAACACATTACATTTTAAATATTGCCGCCCGTTACGTCAGTTTTCATTTGGCATGTCTCGTGACCAATTGCGTCATTACGTCAGCTTTGATTGTAAAATGTCATTGGTTCTCGTGTGTCTTGTGACCGAATGCGTCATGCTAAAGAGGCGTGTGTATTATTTGAATGAGATATGAATGAGTGCGTTCACGGAGCGGCGGGATCATAATCTCAGCGATTAAAACATTAAAATCAACTCTGTTCTTTACATAAAGACATCGTGGGACTTCAGAAGACTTGGAATGCAACATGAGTTAATACTTTTATACTGTTTTTAGTCAGTTTTTGCAATAAATAGATGTGACTGTACTTGTATTTGCCTGTTATGTGTTTTATATTGTTTAGAAATGGGTAGGTTTAGGGTAGGAGTTGGGTTAGCAGCTCCAAAATATAAAAGTAACCTCGAAATATGAATAAAATATTAATAAAATCATGTCTGCTTTTACAAATGCAAAGAATAACATGCATCTTGATCTGACGCATTGGGTAAACAACTGAATGAATGGAGCACCAGCGTGTCGATATAGTGACGCCTAGGGGTGACTTTAGCGTCTTTATTGTGACGCGGAAAGCACTTAAACATGCTTCAGATTTTGACGCCTTGGGAGTGAGAATGGGTTGTGATAGAAGCTTTACACGAGCGACAGAAACAATCAGTTTGCAAAATAGGCTAGCATTAATCTATCAGTCTGCCTTTACACTGCTTTAATGCGTTACTAGTATTTTAACATATCGTCCTCAGAACCAGAAAAAAAGGTTTTGTGAATTTAGATTTTTTTTCCCCGGTCATTATTGTTTTGGAACATATATATATATATATTATTTTTCTTTTTTTTTAAAGACATGAATAGACAAACATTTGATTTTTGTTTTCATTCACCAATCAATTTTTACGCTTCAACTTTTTTTAAATCCAAACTTTGTATAAGGATGATTCTCAATGTTATGAAAGATACAAAATCATTTGTATCTTTCAACGTTTCGACTCATAATCATTTCAAATTTTTTTGTCATCATTTTGATATTTTGTCACAATTTCAATTTAATATCATAATTTCATCTGTCATAAAATATCTAAATTATATATACATTAAGTTAAAATTTACCAAATGTCTAAATTAAGACAGTAAGTCGAAATTAACATAAAATGTTACAAAATAATGAGGACAGTCAAAATGACATTGTCATAATTTTGACATTTTATGTCTATTTCAAGTGTCATAATTTAAATTTTGTCATAATTTAGAATTTTTTTGTCATCATTTTGACATTTTATGTCTATTTTAAGTGTTGTAATTTTAATTTTGTAATAATTTAGAATTTTTTTGTCATCATTTTGACATTTTATGTCTATTTCAAGTGTTATCATTTCAACTTTGTCATAATTTTGAAAAATTTTGTCATAAGTTTTACATTTTATGTCTATTTCAAGTGTCATAATTTAAATGTTGTCATAATTTTGACATTTTTTGTCATAATTTTGACATTTTATGTCTATTTCAAGTGTCATAATTTCAACTTTGTCATAATTTTGACATTTTTTGTCATAATTTTTTACAATTTGTCTATTTCAAGTGTCATAATTTCAATTTTGTTATAATTTTGACAGTTTATGTAAAAATTTCGATTCATAATTTCAACTTTGTTATAATTACAATTTCTTTTTTCATTATTTTGATATTTTTTGTCATTATTACAATTTAATGTCATAATTTCAGCTGTCATAAAATATCTGAGAACCAGAAAAAAAGGTTTTGTGAATATTTCGATTTTTGTTGTTTTGGAGCATACTTTTTTAAAAAATGTTTTATTAAAAGACATTAATTTATGCTTCAAGTTTTTTTTTTTAATCCAAACTTGGTATAAAGATGATTCTCAATGTTATGAAAGATACAAAATAATTTGATGTACCATTTTATTTTATGCAATATGTGTGTAAACATGGCCATAAATGCCATTCCCATCTCATCTATACACTGTATTTAATTTGCATATTAATGTGTTTTGGGACAATATGTAAATGTAAAAAGACGTGTAATAATATTTTCATAAGAAAATCCAGACAAAACTGTGCATGTTGTCAGAGAAATTGGCTAAATAATGTCCTCTAGAGTTGCAGTATTCTGGGTCAGGAGGATATTTCTGTCTGCTGTGGCGTTTTATATTTAGATGTCACTTCCGAAACTTTGCAGGCCGTCGGTCCTCTAAGCAACAATAGTTTTATTCGATGAATGACTGTAGCCTCGAAAGTGAGCCAAGATCGCTACGATCACCAAAATGCAGTTGCTTTGTCAGTTCATCGCGATCTCACAAAGTTCCGTTATAAAAATGAAGTTGTCAACAAAAATGTTGAAGCAGAAGGAGATGGAGATGAGAAGCAGGTTTTGAACTGAGTTCAGAGTGAGATTTTGGTGACGGCAGCAGGGGTTTGGGTGGCTGATCTGAAACAATTGTATAAATAAATAAATAATATATATTTTTTAATTGAATTCAACATTTCTGTGTGTGTGTGTGTGTGTGTGTGTGTGTGTGTGTGTGTGTGTGTGTGTGTGTGTGTGTGTGTGTGTGTGTGTGTGTATGTGCATAGTATTAATTCTTGCATTTCTCCATTTCAAAGATGTCAGGGAAGAGGCAAATTAATAATCCATAATAATATGGAATATTTTTTTTTTCAGAATTTACTATGTTGTAAATATAATGTATTCTGAAGCAATATTCTCACCAGTGTTCAATCAGCTTTGAGATATTTAAATCTGCATATCTTTGATATTTTTTCACCTTTTATAAAGGGCATTTTCCCATAATCTTATTAAATATAGGTTATGCTTCAGCTTTCATTTTATATTCTTAAATTTGATCTATAAGTTAAATTAGAATGAGACACTGTAGGGCTAATGCCAATCAAATTAAATCATTTACACTGAAGCATGTTATGAGATTGTTTCAAATATTTTTGAATATACAAAAAAGAAATGTTGGAACGAAAACATTAAACTAAACCAACAGTCGGTGGCAGAATGTAAAAGTTGTTGCGGGAATATCTAAATCTTACCCGGATACAGCAATGCTATTTTCTGATTGGCTGTTCGGTAGCTGTATTTTTTATTTGATTGGCTGGTGCTTGGCAGGGCCTTCTGAACTCTCTGTGGAACTCACTTGATTCCTCTTAAAGGGTTAGTTCAGCCAAAAATGTAAATTGTGTCATTAATGACTGAGCCTCATGTGGTTGGACACCCGTCAGACCTCCGTTCATCTTCAGACACAAATGAAGATATTTTAGTGTAAAGCTGATGCTCTGAAAGGCCTCCATTGGCTCAACTTTACACTCTCAAGACCCTTAAAAGACACTAAAGACTAAAGTTACAAAGTCCATCTCACTACAGCGGCTCTACAATAACTTTATGAAGACGAGAATAGTTTCTGTGCGCAAAAAAACCCTAAATAACGACTTATAAAGTGATGACGATTTCAAAACACGGCCTCATGAAGCTTCGAAGCATTATGAATCAGTGAGTCGATTCATGATTCGGATCGGGTGTCAAACCGCCAAACTGCTGAAATTTGGCGATTCAAACTGCTGAATTGACTCACTGATTCATAACACCCAAACTGCTGAATCGACTCACTGATTCATAACGCTCTGAACCGCTGAATCGACTCACTGATTCATAACGCTCTGAACCGCTGAATCGACTCACTGATTCATAACGCTCCAAACCGCTGAATCGACTCACTGATTCATAACACTCTGAACCGCTGAATCGACTCACTGATTCATAACGCTCCAAACCGCTGAATCGACTCACTGATTCATAACGCTCCAAACCACTGAATCGACTCACTGATTCATAACGCTTCAAACCGCTGATTCGACTCACTGATTCATAACGCTCTGAAGCTTCATGAGGCCGTGTTTTGAAATCGTCATCACTATATAAGTCGTTATTTAGGGTTTTTTTGTGCACAGAAACTATTCTCACCGATTCATAAAGTTATTGTAGAGCCGCTGTAGTGAGATGGACTTTGTAACTTTAGTCTTTAGTGTCTTTTAAGGGTCTTGAGAGTGTAAAGTTGAGCCAATGGAGGCCTTTCAGAGCATCAGATTTACACTAAAATATCTTCATGTGTGTCTGAAGATGAACGGAGGTCTGACGGGTGTCCAACCACATGAGGCTCAGTCATTAATGACACAATTTACATTTTTGGCTGAACTAACCCTTTAATAGCGGTGCAACTTGGTGGGCATTATCCTGGAAATTTCGGAAAGGCCGTGTGGGTGTGATGGAGTGTGTGAGGGCGTTTATTCCCCGGCCGGTGTGTGTGTGTGTGTGTGTGTGTGTCCGCAGCTGGAGGCCGTCAGGATTAGATGGAGACCGGAGCCGGCCTGTTGGAGAGAGCGATCATGTGACCTGCTCCGAGCTGAGTCTGTGTTTCTGAAGCTTCCGCTGCTTCTCCAAACACATCTCGCTTTAATTGCCATCTTTGGTTCTTTTTTTACCATTGCACCTAGAACACAACAAATCCAGAGCTGAGAACAGCATTCCTCCTCTACACTGTGAATGATGAAGATTTGCAGACCGCAACGATTTCTAGGTCACTAATCGAAGAAGCAGTTTGAGAAGCAGAATATAACTGATGTTTTAAAGCGATAGTTCACCCAAAACTGAACATTAGCCCATGATTTCCTCTCCCTCAGCTCATCCGAGGTGTGTGTGACATTCTTCTCTCAGACGAATAAAATCTGAGTTATATTACAAAAGTCCAGGCTAATCCAAGCATTAGAAATGGATTCATAGTTGCTCTGTTTTTGAAGTGCATCTGTGCGTCATATAACTGCTCCAGCGGCTCTGGGGTGTTAATAAAGGCCTTCTGAAGCGAATCAACGCGTTTGTGTAAGAAAAATATCCATATTTAAAACTTTATCAAGTAAACTTTCGGCCTCCGCCTTCTGTGTAAAAGTGTTGAATGTTGAAACTCCAGATGTGTGTGTGACGTCATGACGAGCGGAGCTGAGCGTTAGTCTTTCCATCCGCAGGAGAACTTTACACACTTCCAGAAACTGAACAGGGAAGGCGGAGGCCGAAAGTTTACTTGATAAAGTTTTAAATATGGATATTTTTCTCACACAAACGCGTGGATTCGCTTCAGAAGGCCTTTATTAACACCCCAGAGCCGCTGGAGCAGTTATATGACGCACAGATGCACTTCAAAAACAGAGCAACTATGAATCCAATTCTAATGCTTGGATTAGCCTGGACTTTTGTAATATAACTCAGATTTTATTCGTCTGAGAGAAGAATGTCACACACACCTCAGATGAGCTGAGGGAGAGGAAATCATGGGATAATGTTCATTTTTGGGTGAACCATCGCTTTAAGACTAAAATAAATGATGTCTCTTACTAAAATATGTAGTAGAAAACCCATGAAAGATCCACGTTATTTAAAAAATCCATTACATATTTGCAAAATGGGCGGCGCCATTTTGTTTGCGTTTTATGTAGATGAGGTAGAATGGCTGCACTCGGCAATCAACTGGCGCTACACTCTAAAAAATGCTGGGTTAAAAATAACCCAAGTTGGCTTGATAAAAGAAATTAACCCAGCAATTGGGTTGTTTTAACCCAGTGAATGGGTCGTTTTAACCCAGCAATTGGGTTGTTTTAACCCAGTGAATGGGTCGTTTTAACCTAGCTATTGGGTTGTTTTAACCCAGTGAATGGGTCGTTTTAACCCAGCAATTGGGTTGTTTTAACCCAGTGAATGGGTCGTTTTAACCCAGCTATTGGGTTGTTTTGACCCAGTGAATGGGTCGTTTTAACCTAGAAATTGGGTTGTTTTAAGCAAACATTTAACCCAACCGCTGGGTTAAAACAACCCAATTGCTGGGTTAATTTCTTTTATCAAGCCAACTTGGGTTATTTTTAACCCAGCATTTTTTAGTGTAGCGCCAGATGATTGCCGAGTGCAACCATACGACATCATCATAGTCATCGTCATCACGTCATCAACATAGAACACAAACAAAATGGCGCCGCCCATTGTCCAAATATGTAATACATTTTTTAAATAACATGGATCTTTCGTGGGTTTTCTACATATTTCAGTAAGAGACATCATTTATGTTATATTACGCCATACTTGTCTTAAGTAATAGTCTTATTTTGTGTAGCTAAATATAATGTAGTGCCATTTGAAAGAAGCATGTCCAAAATGTCTTGGTGAAGCTTCAAGAGTTCCTTTCACTGGAACCAACCCCTGAAAAACAACCCCACCCCATAATCCCCCCTCCACCAAACTTTACTCTTGGCACAATGCAGTCAAGCAAGTCCCGTTCTCCTGGCGACCGCCAAACCCAGACTCGTCCATGGGATTGTCAGACAGAGAAGCGTGATTGGTCACTCAGAGAACACGTCTCCACTGCTCTAGAGTCCAGTGGCGGCGCGCTTTACCCCACTGCATCTTGGTGATGTAAGGCTTGGATGAGCGGCTCGGCCATGGAAACCCATTCCATGAAGCTCTACACACTGTTCTTGAGCTCATCTGAAGGCCACAGAAGTTTGGAGGTCTGGAGCTCTTGACTCTGCAGAAAGTTGGCGACTTCTGTGACCCTCAGCATGCGCTGACCCCGCTCTGTGACCCTCAGCATGCGCTGACCCCGCTCTGTGACCCTCAGCATGCGCTGACCCCGCTCTGTGACCCTCAGCATGTGCTGACCCCGCTCTGTGACCCTCAGCATGCGCTGACCCCGCTCTGTGACCCTCAGCATGCGCTGACCCCGCTCTGTGACCCTCAGCATGCGCTGACCCCGCTCTGTGACCCTCAGCATGAGCTGACCCCGCTCTGTGACCCTCAGCATGCGCTGACCCCGCTCTGTGACCCTCAGCATGCGCTGACCCTGCTCTGTGACCCTCAGCATGCGCTGACCCCGCTCTGTGACCCTCAGCATGCGCTGACCCCGCTCTGTGACCCTCAGCATGCGCTGACCCCGCTCTGTGACCCTCAGCATGCGCTGACCCCGCTCTGTGACCCTCAGCATGCGCTGACCCCGCTCTGTGACCCTCAGCATGCGCTGACCCCGCTCTGTGACCCTCAGCATATGCTGACCCCGCTCTGTGACCCTCAGCATATGCTGACCCCGCTCTGTGCTGTTGTTCACATGTCTTCACGAGTTCAGGCCTGATGTGCGTTTAAAGATCGGCTTGTGATTAATTCGGCTCTTCTGTCTCTCCTCACATGAGCTCGTCTGAATGAATCCTTCAGCCCACAGTCGTTTCCTTTAATTGTTTGGTTTCTCAGTGTGTGAGTGAGTGGGTTGTTAGCTATTCTCTCTCTCTCTCTCTCTCTCTCTCTCTCTCTCTCTCTCTCTCTCTCTGTATCTTTGCAAATAGAGCCTTCAACATGCTCTTCTCTCCATTCGAGTCTCCATCGTTTTCATCTCCACTTCTGGCCTTTAATTGTTCATCTCCAGCCAGTTCCAGGAGAAGTTCAGGATGTTTGTGTTGGAAGTGCTGGTGGTGCTTTAATTTCCCGCCCGCATCGCTAAAGATGGAGAGAAAACGAATTTACATAAGAGGAAATTATTTCTCTTTGTCACTCAGAGACTCATCGGGCTGGAAAGAGTTTGGATACTTGGTGTTCCCGTTATAATTCAGAGGAAAAACACTTGGCTTGTTCCAGTCAGACGTTGAATAGAATCGATTCATGAGGGAATGTTATTCCGTTTGGATTCAAGAGGCTTTATCGGGATGGCAAAAACTGCCCGTTTATTTTTAAGAGTGTAAGACTGAAATAGCGGACAGACGGATCAGCGAGTTTATCTCAGCTTGAAGTCGTCTTGCTCCTCTCAGCAGTTGTGTGACCCAGAAACCCGGCGCTTCTGATTCCGGTCTCCTGCAGATTGAACACTGGTTTCTCTCGGCTGGGTCGGGCCGACCAGAAGCTTTGTGACAACAATGGATAGAGCGGCTAAATATATCAGAGTCATGGGAATAGGAGAAGCTTAAAGAGTAGAGAAGCTCTGCATTCATAACGCGACCGCCGCATTATTCAGCGTTACATAAAACACTGCATCTTACACCTGACACACTTTAAGAGTGGATATCATCATTCATATACTCTGTAAAAAAGATTTTCCCAAGTTTTAAATGAAGCATAGTCTATTGTCTACAATCAGAAGAGCGTGTGGGCGGAGTCTGTGCATGTGCACTGCACTCGCAAACAGATCAATCACAGCCAATCAGAAGAGAGTGTGGGCGGAGTCTGTGCATGCGCACTGCACTCGCAAACAGATCAATCACAGCCAATCAGAAGAGAGTGTGGGCGGAGTCTGTGCATGCGCACTGCACTCGCAACCACATCAATCACAGCCAATCAGAAGAGAGTGTGGGCGGAGTCTGTGCATGCGCAGTGCACTCGCAAACAGATCAATCACAGCCAATCAGAAGAGAGTGTGGGCGGAGTCTGTGCATGCACACTGCACTCGCAACCACATCAATCACAGCCAATCAGAAGAGAGTGTGGGCGGAGTCTGTGCATGTGCACTGCACTCGCAACCAAATCAATGACAGCCAATCAGAAGAGAGTGTGGGCGGAGTCTCGTCACCCTGTGTCCCGTACGTGTTCTGCAGATTCAGGGATAGGGATCACACTGAAGAGGAGCTGAGATATTCTCTAATTACAGACACCGCTGTCTAGGAAAGGGAAGTCCTTTTTCCTCAGTAGGATTCTTACCAAAAATGGTAACCATGGCAACCACAATCTCCACCAAAATACCATAGTTACAGAACGCTGGACCAAAAAGAAAGGAAGCATTTAATTTGATGATTTTGGCAGAGGCTGCTGTGATTCATTTGATGAGGTGTCGTTTCAGCAGTCCATAAACATCCTTCCATCCTTCACTGCCAGAGAAAAGACTCTCTGTGCTTCTGTCCTTGTGTTTTCTCACCTCGTTCTCTCTGTGTCTGTTTCTCACTGGAAGAAGCTGTAGAGAAACACTCATCAATGCTCGAGTCGTAAATGAAAATCTGAGCGACACGGAATAAAGTTCCTCTTTTATCTGTGATGCTGCTGAAAATACAGCTTTGATCACAGAAAATGGCAGTTTTAAATTAAAAGAATATTTCATATTTTTACTGTAGTTTTGATCAAATAAATGCATTAATAATATTTCATATTTTTACTGTAGTTTTGCTCAAACAAATACAGCTTTGATCATAGAAATAAATTACATTTTAGAATATATTTACATAGAAAATGGTTATTTTAAATCAGAATAATATTTCATATTTTTACTGTAGTTTTGATCAAATAAATACAGCTTTGATCACAGAAATAAATTACATTTTAGAATATATTCACATAGAAAATGGCTTTTTTAAATTAGAATATTTCATATTTTTAAATATGTTTTGATCAAATAAATCCAGCTTTGATCACAGAAATAAATAACATTTTAGAATATATTCACAGTAAATGGCAGTTTTAAATTAAAATAATATTTCATATTTTTACTGTAGTTTTGATCAAATAAATGCATTAATAATATTTCATATTTTTACTGTAGTTTTGATCAAATAAATGCATTAATAATATTTCATATTTTTACTGTAGTTTTGATCAAATAAATGCATTAATAATATTTCATATTTTTACTGTAGTTTTGCTCAAACAAATAGAGCTTTGATCATAGAAATAAATTACATTTTAGAATATATTCACATAGAAAACGGCTATTTTAAATTAGAATAATATTTCATATTTTACTGTAGTTTTGATCAAATAAATACAGCTTTGATCATAGAAATAAATTACATTTTAGAATATATTCACATAGAAAACGGCTATTTTAAATTAGAATAATATTTCATATTTTACTGTAGTTTTGGGTCTCGGATGGGTCTGCTCCTTTGACAGTACTTCAGAACAGACCTTTATCAGCCTGTTGAATGTGTGTTGAAGCACAAACACAAGTGCTCTTATGAACACTGAGCTGTGAAAGCAGCCGGCGGGAGTTTAATGCGGTTTATTAATGTGTGGAGGAGAGAAATGTGAACTTTATTAGAACTCATATATTTTCAATTAAGAGTTAATGATGTGATGCATTACACTGCAAAACAGTCCTTCTGTCTTATTTTGTCCAGTCTTAAATCATTTACTGGAGAAGAGAAATGTGTCAAAGTTTCGCGAGTTTAGAACTTGTTTTCCCGTTGAATTACGGTAAGTTTATTTCTCTGACCTCATTGGCAGATTTGTTCTGGTTTTAAGCACAAACTCACTTCATTTCTTCAGTCGTTTCTCTTCTCCAGTAAATGTGTCCTGAAGTGTTTGGATTTGTGTGCTGGGAAACGGGACAGAAACCCTGAGGAAGAGCTTCAGTTTTAGCAGCAAGTACATGTATTTGTGTAGCCTCTTATGTTGACGGTTTTGTGCTTGTGTTGTTCTGGGATGGATGATTAGATCCGAGTTCGGGACGCTGTTATCCGTCTCCTCTCCGAGGCTGATGTTTGTGCCGTTTATCTGAGTTATGGTGTCAGTCTTCCGTGAACATCGAGTCGTTGAGGGATCAACACGGATATAATTAGAGAAGGTTTAATGTGTGGAGAGCTCAGTTCAGGAAAACAACATTTCTGTGAGACGCTCTGAAGGCCGTTTCCACTAGATTATTTGGTTTGCTTGTTTCAATGGGATGGATAAATGAGTTTTTGCCTGTGGACTCTCTCAGTGGCGTTTGACAGAATCAGAGCAGTTTCCCTTTCCCTGAGCGCCTGAATGAGGGCCGCTGAACAATATCAACTTATTACATCAATCCAACGCGGGTCATTATATCGGATCAGCCTCAGTGATTCAATGACTCGTTTGTTTTTACTGAATGAATCTGGGTTTTTGAACGAAACCCAGTTGAGTGAATGATTCAATGACTCTCTTGGTTTGATGAACGAATCGGTTATGAGTGAACGATTCAATGACTCTGGTTTTCTTCCTTTACAAATCTGTTCATATGAACGAATCGATTGAGAGACTTATTCAATGACTCCCTGGTTTTCTTCCTGAACAAATACGTTCATTTGAACGAATCGGTTGAGTGATTGATTCAAAAACTCTTTCGTTTTATGAACGAATGGGTTGAGTGAACGATTCAGTGACTCTCTGGTTTTCTTCCTTTACAAATCTGTTCATATGAACGAATCGATTGAGAGACTTATTCAATGACTCCCTGGTTTTATGAACAAAACAGTTGAGTGAATGATTCAATGACTCCCTGGTTTTCTTCCTGAACAAATACGTTCATTTGAACGAATCGGTTGAGTGATTGATTCAAAAACTCTTTCGTTTTATGAACAAATGGGTTGAGTGAATGATTCAATGACTCTCTTGGTTTTATGAACGAATGGGTTAGGTGAACGATTCAGTGACTCTCTGGTTTTCTTCCTTCACAAATCCGTTCATATGAACAAATGGATTAAGAGATTTATTCAATGACTCCCTGGTTTTATGAACAAATGGGTTGAGTGAATGATTCACTGACTCTTGGTTTTATGAATGAATGGGTTGAGTGAACGATTCAATCACTCTCTGGTTATCTTCCTGAACAAATACGTTCATTTGAACGAATGGGTTGAGAGAATGATTCAATGACTCTTTGTTTTTATGAACGAATGGGTTGAGTGAACGATTCAATGACTCTTTGTTTTTATGAACGAATGGGTTGAGTGAACGATTCAATGACTCTCTGGTTTTCTTCCTTTACAAATCCGATCATTTGAACGAATCGATTGAGGGATTGATTCAATGACTCCCTGGTTTTATGAACGAATGGGTTGAGTGAACGATTCAATGACTCTTTGTTTTTATGAACGAATGGGTTGAGTGAATGATTCAATGACTCTTTGTTTTTATGAACGAATGGGTTGTGTGAACGATTCAATGACTCTCTGGTTTTTTTCCTTTACAAATCCGTTCATATGAACGAATCGATTGAGAGATTTATTCAATGACTCCCTGGTTTTATGAACAAATGGGTTGAGTGAACGGTTCAATGACTCTTTGTTTTTATGAACGAATGGGTTGAGTGAATGATTCAATGACTCTCTTGGTTTTATGAACGAATGGGTTAGGTGAACGATTCAGTGACTCTCTGGTTTTCTTCCTTTACAAATCCGTTCATATGAACAAATGGATTGAGAGATTTATTCAATGACTCCCTGGTTTTATGAACAAATGGGTTGAGTGAATGATTCACTGACTCTCTTGGTTTTATGAATGAATGGGTTGAGTGAACGATTCAATGACTCTCTGGTTATCTTCCTGAACAAATACGTTCATTTGAACGAATGGGTTGAGTGAATGATTCAATGACTCTCTGGTTTTATGAACAGAACAGTTGAGTGAATGATTCAATGACTCCCTGGTTTTCTTCCTGAACAAATACGTTCATTTGAACGAATCGGTTGAGTGATTGATTCAAAAACTCTTTAGTTTTATGAACAAATGGGTTGAGTGAATGATTCAATGACTCTCTTGGTTTTATGAACGAATGGGTTAGGTGAACGATTCATTGACTCTCTGGTTTTCTTCCTTTACAAATCCGTTCATATGAACAAATGGATTGAGAGATTTATTCAATGACTCCCTGGTTTTTTGAACAAATGGGTTGAGTGAATGATTCACTGACTCTCTTGGTTTTATGAACGAATGGTTTGAGTGAACGATTCAATGACTCTCTAGTTTTCTTCCTGAACAAATACGTTCATTTGAACGAATGGGTTGAGTGAATGATTCAATGACTCTCTAGTTTTCTTCCTGAACAAATACGTTCATTTGAACGAATGGGTTGAGTGAATGATTCAATGACTCTCTGGTTTTCTTCCTGAACAAATATGTTCATTGGAACGAATGGGTTGAGTGAATGATTCAATGACTCTTTGTTTTTATGAACGAATGGGTTGAGTGAACGATTCAATGACTCTCTGGTTTTCTTCCTTTACAAATCCGATCATTTGAACGAATTGATTGAGAGATTGATTCAATGACTCCCTGGTTTTATGAACGAATGGGTTGAGTGAACGATTCAATGACTCTCTGGCTTTCTTCCTGAACAAATACGTTCATTTGAACGAATGGGTTGAGTGAATGATTCAATGACTCTTTGTTTTTATGAACGAATGGGTTGAGTGAATGATTCAATGACTCTTTGTTTTTATGAACGAATGGGTTGTGTGAACGATTCAATGACTCTCTGGTTTTCTTCCTTTACAAATCCGTTCATATGAACGAATCGATTGAGAGACTTCTTCAATGACTCCCTGGTTTTATGAACGAATGGGTTGAGTGAATGATTCAATGACTCTCTTGGTTTTATGAATGAATGGGTTGAGTGAATGATTCAATTACTCTCTGTTTATCTTCCTGAACAAATACGTTCATTTGAACGAATGGGTTGAGTGAATGATTCAATGACTCTCTAGTTTTATGAACAAAACAGTTGAGTGAATGATTCAATGACTCCCTGGTTTTCTTCCTGAACAAATATGTTCATTTGAACGAATCGGTTGAGTGATTGATTCAAAAACTCTTTAGTTTTATGAACGAATGGGTTGAGTGAACGATTCAGTGACTCTCTGGTTTTCTTCCTTTACAAATCCATTAATTTGAACGAATCGGTTGAGTGAATGATTCAATGA
This sequence comes from Gobio gobio, assembly GCF_949357685.1. Lineage (NCBI taxonomy): Eukaryota > Metazoa > Chordata > Actinopteri > Cypriniformes > Gobionidae > Gobio > Gobio gobio. Next base: position 50,265,382 of record NC_137111.1, read on the forward strand.
CTCCCTGGTTTTCTTCCTGAACAAATAAGTTCATTTGAACGAATTGGTTGAGTGATTGATTCAAAAACTCTTTAGTTTTATGAACGAATGGGTTGAGTGAATGATTCAATGACTCTCTTGGTTTTATGAACGAATGCGTTGAGTGAACGATTCAGTGACTCTCTGGTTTTCTTCCTTTACAAATCCATTCATTTGAACGAATCGGTTGAGTGAATGATTCAATGACTCCCTGGTTTTCTTCCTGAACAAATACGTTCATTTGAACGAATCGGTTGAGTGATTGATTAAATGACTCTCTGGTTTATGAACGAATGGTTTGAGTGAATGATTCAATGAATCCCTGGTTTTATGAACGAATGAGTGAACACTGAGTGAACAATTCAATGACTCTCTGGTCGAACACGTCTTACGTGCTTTTGAACGATTGAATGAATGATTCAATGACTCATTGTTTTTGCCCTGCATGTTCATTCATTTATTTAATATCTGCTCATATGAGCTCAGAAAAAAGATTTATAATATTACACATTAATATTATTTAATATTATACAATATATTAATATGTATGTGTCTCTGAATTTCCAATGCAAATATCTATATAGTTGCATATGCAGTGATATCAGAGTTTTGACCTTTATCTCTGTCTCACTTCACACACACTCTTGATGATCATTTAATGAGCTCTTAATGCAGATTCTGTGCTTGTGAAGGATCTCTGACCCGTGGCATTTTGCGAGCGGGTTATTAATACAGGACGCGAGTCTATGATGATGTATGTTGATGATGTCATTAACGCGCCCGTGCCGTTGTGTCTCTGTAACTCTCTCATTGTGTGTGTGTGTGTGTGCAGGTGTGCATCGTGCAGAAGCGGGACACGGAGAAGATGTACGCCATGAAGTACATGAACAAGCAGCAGTGCATCGAGCGCGACGAGGTCCGCAACGTCTTCAGAGAGCTGGAGATCCTGCAGGAGATCGAACACGTGTTTTTAGTAAACCTCTGGTGACTATCCCGGCTTCCTCCGATTCTTACACTCATACACTCCCCTAAAGGGTTATTAGGAACACCTGTTCAATTTCTCATTAAAGGGTTAGTTCACCCAAAAATGTAGATTGTGTCATTAATGCCTGAGCCTCATGTGGTTGGACACCCGTCAGACCTCCGTTCATCTTCAGACACAAATGAAGATATTTTAGTGTAAATCTGATGCTCTGAAAGGCCTCCATTGGCTCAATTTTACACTCTCAAGACCCTTAAAAGACACTAAAGACTAAAGTTACAAAGTCCATCTCACTACAGCGGCTCTACAATAACTTTATGAAGACGAGAATAGTTTTTGTGCGCAAAAAACCCTAAATAACAACTTATATAGTGATGACGATTTCAAAACACAGCATCATGAAGCTTCGAAGCGTTATGAATCAGTGAGTCGACTCATGATTCGGATCGCGTGTCAAACCGTCAAACTGCTGAAATTTGGCGATTCAAACCGCTGATTCGACTCACTGATTCATAACGCTCCGAACCACTGAATCGACTCACTGATTCATAACGCTCCGAACCACTGAATCGACTCACTGATTCATAACACTTCGAAGCTTCATGATGGCTTGTTTTGAAATCGTCATCACTATATAAGTCGTTATTAAGGGTTTTTTTTGCGCACAAAAACTATTCTCGCCGATTCATAAAGTTATTTTAGAACCACTGTAGTGAGATGGACTTTGTAACGACATTTTTAGTACCTTTTAAGGGTCTTGAGAGTGTAAAGTTGAGCCAATGGAGGCCTTTCAGAGCATCAGATTTACACTAAAATATCTTCATTTGTGTCTGAAGATGAACGGAGGTCTGACGGGTGTCCAACCACATGAGGCTCAGTCATTAATGACACAATTTACAGTTTTGGCTGAACTATCAGTGAGTCGATTCAGCGGTTTGGAGCGTTATGAATCAGTGAGTCGATTCAGCGGTTCAGAGTGTTATGAATCAGTGAGTCGATTCAGCGGTTTGGAGCATTATGAATCAGTGAGTCGATTCAGCAGTTCAGAACGTTATGAATCAGTGAGTCGATTCAGCGGTTCAGAGCGTTATGAATCAGTGAGTCGATTCAGCGGTTCAGAGCGTTATGAATCAGTGAGTCGATTCAGCAGTTTGGAGCGTTATGAATCAGTGAGTCGATTCAGCAGTTTGAATCGCCAAATTTCAGCAGTTTGGCGGTTTGACACCCGATCCGAATCATGAATCGACTCACTGATTCATAACGCTTCGAAGCTTCATGAGGCCGTGTTTTGAAATCGTCATCTCTATATAAGTCGTTATTTAGGGTTTTTTTGCGCACAGAAACTATTCTCGTCTTCATAAAGTTATTGTAGAGCCGCTGTAGTGAGATGGACTTTGTAACTTTAGTCTTTAGTGTCTTTTAAGGGTCTTGAGAGTGTAAAGTTGAGCCAATGGAGGCCTTTCAGAGCATCAGATTTACACTAAAATATCTTCATTTGTGTCTGAAGATGAACGGAGGTCTGACGGGTGTCCAACCACATGAGGCTCAGTCATTAATGACACAATTTTAATTTTTGGGTGAACTAACCCTTTAATGCAATTATCTAATCAACCAATCACATGGCAGTGTCTTCAATGCATTTAGGGGTGTGGTCCTGGTCAAGACAATCTCCTGAACTCCACACTGAATGTCGGAATGGGAAAGAAAGGGGATTTAAGCAATTTTGAGCGTGGCATGGTTGTTGGTCTGAGTATTTCACAATCTGCTCAGTTACTGGGATTTTCACGCACAACCATTTCTAGGGTTTACAAAGAATGGTGTGAAAAGGGAAAAGCATCCAGTGTGCGGCAGTCCTGTGGGAGAAAATGCCTTGTTGATGCTCGAGGTCAGAGGTCATGGGCCGACTGATTCAAGCTGATAGAAGAGCAACTTTGACTGAAATAACCACTCGTTACAACCGAGGTCTGCAGCAAAGCATTTGTGAAGCCACAACACACACAACCTTGAGGCGGATGGGCTACAACAGCAGAAGACCCCACCGGGTACCACTCATCTCCACTACAAATAGGAAAAAGAGGCGACAATTTGCACCAAAATTAGACAGTTGAAGACTGCAAAAATGTTGCCTGGTCTGATGAGTCTGGATTTCTGTTGAGACATTCAGATGGTAGAGTCAGAATTTGGCGTAAACAGAATGAGAACATGGATCCATCATGCCTTGTTCCCACTGTGCAGGCTGGTGGTGGTGGTGTAATGGTGTGGGGGATGTTTTCTTGGCACACTTTAGGCCCCTTAGTGCCAATTGGGCATGGTTTAAATGCCACGGCCTACCTGAGCATTGTTTCTGCCCATGTCCATCCCTTTATGAGCACCATGTCCCCATCCTCTGATGGCTACTTCCAGCAGGATAATGCCCCGTCACAAAGCTCCAATCATTTCAAACTGCTTTCTTGAACATGACAATGAGTTCACTGGACTAAAATGGCCCCACAGTCTCCAGATCTCAACCCAATAGAGCATCTTTGGGATGTGGTGGAACGGGAGCTTCGTGCCCTGGATGTGCATCCCACAAATCTCCATCAACTGCAGATGCTCTCCTATCAATATGGCCAACATTTCTAAAGAATGCTTTCAGCAGCTTGTAGAATCAATGCCACGTAGAATTAAGGCAGTTCTGAAGGCCAAAGGGGGTCAAACACAGTATTAGTGTGTGTTCCTAATAATCCTGTAGGTGAGTGTATATGTGCAACTGAAGTAGAAGAGATGCAATGACTGACAGTCACCAGCACACACACCTTTGCTGATTATATGTGTGAGCTCAGGGGGAAAATGAATGAAAACTCTGTTAATCTGTTTAATGTGGCAGCTCAACCTGAAATAAGATCATCCCCGTAATCCAACATATCTGATTGTTTGACGTCACAGGAGATTTGTGCGAGTGTGTGGTTGTGTGACCCGAAGGAGAGAAAGCATCTTCTTCTTCTTCCTCTTTGTATGGTCAGGTCGTCTTTAAGGCTGTTTCCATGGAAACGCTTCATCACTTCCTGTCCTTCTGTGACTCTGTATGACACGCTCGGTTCATAATTCAGTCTTCTTCACTAGTGTGTGTTTCATGCTTTATTTAAGGATAATGTGTGTGTTAGTGTGCTCTCAGTGGTACAGGCCTCATCTTTATGTATCACCCGTGAGTGTTCATGGGGAAAATCTGATTTTTATCGATTATCCTTCATCTCTCGTCTCAATCGCCTCCGTTTCCAACCGAACCGTCTCAGAGCTGTCTGACTGATGTAAAGCACTCGCTTTGGTTGGGTGTTCTCTTTATGGGTGTGTTTTTTATGTCATTTATCTGAAATAGATTATATTACAATAATAGAGTGGCTTATAATATTGTTTTAAAATTGGATGTGGCAGAGTCTGTGCAAATGATTGTTTTGGAAGCTTGATTCCACCACGGATAAAAAGATAAGAAAGGTGATGAAGACTTTTTATCTCACAATTTACCAATTTTTTTGAGTTTATATCTAAAGTTGGAATTGCAGGAAAAAAGTCAGAAATGCAAGTTATTTAAACTCAGAATTGTGAGAAAAAAGTCAGAATTCCAAGTTATAAACTCGTAATTGTGAAAACTAAAGTCGGAATTGCAAGTTGTAAATTCAGAATTGCAGGAATTGCAAGTTGTAAACCCGTAATTGTGAGAAAAAAGTCAGAATTGCAAGTTACAAACTAGGAACTACTTGAAAAAAGTCAGAATTGCAAGTTGTAAACTCGGAATTACAAGTTGTAAACTCGGAATTGCAAGAAAAAGTCTGCATGTCAAGTTGTAACCTCGTAATTGTGAGAAAAAAGTCAGAATTCCAAGTTGTAAACTTGGAATTGGAAGAAAAAAGTCGGATTTGCACATTACAAACTCAGAATTGCAAGGAAAAAAGTCGGAATTGCAAGTTACAAACTAGGAACTACTTGAAAAAAGTCAGAATTGCAAGTTGTAAACTCGGAATTACAAGTTGTAAACTCGGAATTGCAAGAAAAAGTCTGAATGTCAAGTTGTAACCTCGTAATTGTGAGAAAAAAGTCAGAATTCCAAGTTGTAAACTTGGAATTGGAAGAAAAAAGTCGGATTTGCACATTACAAACTCAGAATTGCAAGGAAAAAAGTCGGAATTGCAAGTTGTAAATTCGGAATTGCAAGAAAAAAGTCGGAATTTCAAGTTGTAAACTCGTAATTTTGAGAAAAAAGTCGGAATTGCAAGTTGTAAACTCCTAATTGCAAGAAAAAAGTCAGAATTGTAAGTTGTAAACTTGTAATTGCGAGAAAAAAGTCAGAATTGCAAGTTGTAAACTTGTAATTGCGAGAAAAAAGTCGGAATTGCAAGTTGTAAACTCCTAATTGCGAGAAAAAAGTCAGAATTGTAAGTTGTAAACTTGTAATTGCGAGAAAAAAGTCAGAATTGCAAGTTGTAAACTTGTAATTGCGAGAAAAAAAGTCGGAATTGCAAGTTGTAAATTCGTAATTGCGAGAGAAAAAAGTCGGAATTGCAAGTTGTAAATTCGGAATTGCAAGAAAAAAGTCAAAAATGCGAGAAAAATGTTTTTTGTCAATTTTACGTAAAATATTACTATTTAGGTTTCATATTTTAATTGTTTTAATTTCAGTTACGTTTTACTACAGTTAGTTGCCATAAGACAGTATCTAATTTTTGTGTAAAGATTTTCATTTAATATTAATTTATATTGTATATTGTTTCAGCTTTATTTCAACTAACAAAAAGGTTTTTAATAGTTTTTTTTAAATGAGCGTTTTTTTCTTGCAATTCCGTCTTCTATTATTAGAGAATGTTTCAAGGATTGCTCTTAGGATCATTCTTGTTTTAGTTTTTTTAACCAGCCACGGTATGAACTAAATTGTGATTGTTCTGATAAAGATGGTTTTCTGGTCCGTCGGAGCGCTTCACCTTTCTGTAGATAAGCGTTCATTCACATCAGCACTCACGACAATCTCTCTTAATTTCTGCTAATCGGCTGCCTAAAGAAAAGCCTTTAACAACAGAGCACAGGCGGTTCATCGTGCAGCAGGGAATGAAAGACTCGACACACGCAAACTACACGCACAATGCATCTGTGCTCATGAATACTGCAGCACTGGCTCTCCCACGCTCTTCATCATGACAGCGGCTTCACGGCTCCATCTGCCCAAACAATGGCTCTCTCCTCCTCTCTCCGCTCAGGCCAGCATATGCACAGAAGGACCGGTTATAAATAATACCTGTCATTTATTGTTCAGGCCGTCCATATGGGTGGAAACATCAGCGCGACATCCAGCGGTCTGATCCCGGCAGCTGTGCGTGTGTGTGTCAGGAAGCAGAACGTGTGGAGAAACCGAGCAAACTTCATCAGAGACAGAAACCAGACGAAAGCATCTGCCTTCCTTTTGTTTCCGATGGCTGCCAACCTGGCGTCCGGCCTCGCTCTCTCTCTCTCTCTCTCACAGACAGACGGAGAGAGACGGTTTCACAGTGACTTTCTACACGTCTGTCAATCACGATTGTGTAAATGTAGCGCGGTAGCGACGTCCTCCTCTGTGGATTCACTCCAGGGCTGGACTGGGGCTTAAATTCGGCCCTGGCAAACCCAGCCCATCCGGCCCATGAGTTCCTCTTGAATGTTTTAACTGGGGTTAGGGCCTTAAATTGGAGTAAATAAATAAATCTATAGGACAGGGACAACTAATGATGGATATTATCGAATTTACTGCAAATGCAGATAACAAACGTAACATTGCACTTTTGTCACACAGAAATGCACTTGACAGTAAACCACTGATTTTGAGCTAGGATACATTAAAGTGATTTAATGCTTTTAAAATCTGTCATCATTTACTCACTCTCATGTCGTTCCAAACCTGTATGACTTTCTCTCTTCCGTGAAACACAAAAGATGATATTTAGAAGAATATTTGTAACCAAGCAGAGAAAGCAACTATTGACAACCATAGTATTTTTTTCCCTAATGGTAGTCAATAGTTGCTCTCTCTGCTTGGTTACAAATATTCTTCTAAATATCATCTTTTGTGTTCAGCAGAACAAAGAAACTCATACAGGTTTGGAACAACTTGAGGGTGAGTAAATGATGACATAATTTTCATTTTTGGGTGATCTATCCCTTTAATGCATGTGATCCAGGCTTTAAAGCTGTTTTGTTGAATTATAATTTAATTACCCTACACTCTAAAAAAAAAAAAAAAAAAAAGGTTATTGGTTCGTAATGATAGGGAAACCTTTTTTAGTGCTATAGCACCAATTTTGGTGCTTCAGTGGTTCTTCAGCAGTGCTATAGCACCTTAGTCAAAGAACAGGTGAAGAACCACTGAAATACCAAAATTGGTGCTATAGCACTAAAAAAGGTTTCCCTATCATTACAAGCCAAGAACCATTTTTGGTGCCATATAGAACCTTTTTTTTTTTAGAGTGTAATGACATTTTAACTGAGTTTAACTGTATGGTAGTCACAGCACAGGTAAAATCATGCTCCTCATTGCCATAGGTATATGGTTTCGAAAATAAACAAATAAATAATAATAAACTATTGAATTTGGTTGTGCTAGAGTGACAAGTTTGTAGTTGTGTGTATTGCTGTTTTCCAATTTACCTCGTGATGTATTTACATGGTCTCGGCTGTTTTCAGCTGATTCACCACAGAACCTTTAATGTTCCCATATCACACGATTGTATAAAACAACACTCGGAGTCAAAGAGCCGGTTCATCACTTCATAGAGCAGCAGAAACGCAGCGCACGTTCGTCGGCGGCAGCGCTGTTGCGGATATTCGCCTTTTGCAGTTTCATGCGCCCAAATGTTTAAACAGCGCCTATGGACACAGTCTATGGAGGAGGGAAGGTCTCTCTCGCTTTGGCCTGTCCATTCAGAAGACAAACCAATGGGCCGCTGTCCCTGCATGATGGGCCAGTCCGTGGCAAAAAATAAAATAAAAATAAATAAATAAATAACCTTATCGGCCCCAAAGTGCGTCGGCCCACCGGGAAAATGACCGGTATGCCAGATTACCAGTCCAGCCCTGATTCACTCTGATACCCAGGGCCGGCTCTAGCTCTTTGGTTGCCCTAGGCGAGATTGAGTTTTGCTCACTCACTTTTTCTGGTCCTTCCTCTTCCTCTAGGACTGGTCCTTCCTCTGGTCCTTCCTCTTCCTCTAGGACTGGTCCTTCCTCTGGTCCTTCCTCTTCCTCTAGGACTGGTCCTTCCTCTTCCTCTAGGACTGGTCCTTCCTCTTCCTCTAGGACTGGTCCTTCCTCTGGTCCTTCCTCTTCCTCTAGGACTGGTCCTTCCTCTGGTCCTTCCTCTTCCTCTAGGACTGGTCCTTCCTCTGGTCCTTCCTCTTCCTCTAGGACTGGTCCTTCCTCTTCCTCTAGGACTGGTCCTTCCTCTGGTCCTTCCTCTTCCTCTAGGACTGGTCCTTCCTCTTCCTCTAGGACTGGTCCTTCCTCTGGTCCTTCCTCTTCCTCTAGGACTGGTCCTTCCTCTGGTCCTTCCTCTTCCTCTAGGACTGGTCCTTCCTCTGGTCCTTCCTCTTCCTCTAGGACTGGTCCTTCCTCTGGTCCTTCCTCTTCCTCTAGGACTGGTCCTTCCTCTGGTCCTTCCTCTTCCTCTAGGACTGGTCCTTCCTCTTCCTTCAGAGGCTAGGCGAGGCTTCTCTTTAGCATTCGGAGAACATGTAAATGGAACAGGCTAGCAAGTGCACGTCATTGCGTCATTACGTCAGTGAAGAGGTCCGTTAGCCATCAATAACGTCATTTGTATATATTGGTATAACGGTTGTAATTTGTACTGGCATTTAAATGTTAAACTTTACTTATATTTACTACGATTATAACAAATGTTTGGTAACGTAAATATACTTACACTTGAAAGCATATTGCCCCGTTAACTGCCAACGTCCGATATTTAGTATTTTTTTAACAAGAGAGCAAAGCTCTGCGTATAGGATTGTGGGTGATTTGAGAGCGCGAAGTCTACACGTATGCATCCTTTCCTGTATATGGCATATTTTTCGAACGAAGGACTCAGACCTTGGTTGAAATTCCGAGGATCCTCGACATTGGAATAGCCCTTTGACGGATGTCAATGACGTAGCATCCTTGAAATTCTGGCTTCCGAGGATCCTTCCTTGACATTGAGAAACGCCTAGTATTCTAGGTTACTACTTCAGTTTTTGGTTAGCTATGCATTCTGTTGATTTTGTGAATTGGTACGTTTTGTCAGAGTGTAACTCTGTTACCTAAGAAGTTATATTTTCCCACGCCATTAGGGGGCGCTAATCATCTTCATAGATGAGTATTTACCCAGGTACTGTTCCTGAAGAAGGTAAGCATGTGGATAGAGGAAGCAGTGGCTTTTTTTCATGTTTGAGGAATGTTTCTTTTTGGTCAATCAGTAAGTAGTATTTTTTTACATGCTCTGTTGTTGGGGATTAGTGTTTAGTGTGTAACTATGGTATTGAGCTTTGAGCTATTCATGCTAATTGTGACCGTGTCTTCTGTTTAGATGGACCTTTTATTCCCGTGCTTTCTGAAGGTTT
>NC_137111.1:50279972-50292472 GCF_949357685.1 Gobio gobio
TCAGCTGTATAGCCATTCTGGAAAAAAACGCTGATGTCATCAGTTCATTTCAATTATCATACAGTGACAGTGTAGGCTTTAGATCAATAATTAGATCAGTAATTTAGTTTAAATGGTTAATTTAGTTTAATAATTAGATTTATTTCGATGTTTAGTTGAAAAATTGAGTGTCCCCAACTGAGCACGCCAAGCCAGAGGCAACAGTGGCAAGGAAACCAAAACCCCATCAGGTGACCTAATGGAGAAAAATAAACCTTGGGAGAAACCAGGCTCAGTCAGGGGGGGCCAGTTCTCCTCTGGCCAATTAACAAACAGCGTATTATTATTATTATTATTATTATTATTATTATTATTCTGGCAGCTTTACAGCTCGGAGGTCATAATAGATTAGAATATTCGAGGGACCGGGGGCAACACGCTGGAGACGGGTTTATTGAGGATGATGTTGATTAAATAATTATTAAAGTGCAATATTCGAATGATCGGAGGCAACACGCTGGAGACGGGTTTATTGAGGATGACATATCGATTTAAGTATTATTTAATTGTAATATTCAAACAATCTGAGTCAACACGCCGGAGACTGGTTTATTGAGATGTCGTGTCGATGAGGCAGTTTCAGGGGGCGTCTAATCACGGTCTCTGCAGACACTTCAGGGTCATGTGTTGGTCATGTGTTGGTCTTGTGTTGGTCTTGTGTTGGTCTTGTGTTGGTCTTGTGTTGGTCTTGTGTTGGTCTTGTGTTGGTCATGTGTTGGTCTTGTGTTGGTCATGTGTTGGTCATGTGTTGGTCATGTGTTGGTCATGCGTCGGTCATGCGTCGGTCATGCGTTGGTCATGCGTTGGTCTTGTGTTGGTCTTGTGTTGGTCATGTGTTGGTCTTGTGTTGGTCTTGTGTTGGTCTTGTGTTGGTCATGTGTTGGTCATGTGTTGGTCATGTGTTGGTCATGTGTTGGTCATGTGTTGGTCATGTGTTGGTCATGTGTTGGTCATGTGTTGGTCATGTGTTGGTCATGTGTTGGTCATGTGTTGGTCATGTGTTGGTCATGTGTTGGTCATGTGTTGGTCATGTGTTGGTCTTGTGTTGGTCTTGTGTTGGTCTTGTGTTGGTCTTGTGTTGGTCTTGTGTTGGTCTTGTGTTGGTCTTGTGTTGGTCTTGTGTTGGTCATGTGTTGGTCTTCTCTGGGCGCAGGTCCACCATCTGAACTGGATACGGCCCGGATCCGGCTGACTGCAGTAAACCTCGGGATAAACAGAGAGACTAGCATTAGCGTAGATGCCGTTCTTCTGATGATGTCACGAGTACATCAGGTGTTATGGGAAGTGTTCCCGGTTCCGGCTGATCTAGTTAATGCAGCCTAACAATCATTTCATTGAAAAAGTGTTTTATGTGTATGCCACAGTAAAGAGATGTGTTTTTAGTCTAGATTTAAACTGACATCTGCTTCCCGAACAATGTTTGGAAGATTGTTCCAGAGTTTCGGAGCCAAATAGGAAAAGGGTCGAGCGCCTGCAGTTGATTTGGATATTCTCGGTCTGATCAGCTGGCCAGAGTTTAGAGAGCGCAGTAGACGTGATGGAGTATTATGTGTTAAGAGCTCAAGTACTGGAGATAAACCATTTAGTGCTTTGTAAGTTTTAAAATGTATGCGATGTTTAATAGGCAGCCAGTGCAGTGTTGACAGAACCGGCTAATATGGTCACACTTCCTGGTTCTAGTAAGAACTGGAGCTGCTGCGTTTTGGACCAGCTGGAGTTTATTTATTAAGCGAGCAGGGCAACCACCCAGTAGAGCATTACAATAATCTACAGCTCATCAACATTACAATAATCTACAGCTCATCAACATTACAATAATCTACAGCTCATCAACATTACAATAATCTACAGCTCATGAACATTACAATAATCTACAGCTCATGAACATTACAATAATCTACAGCTCATGAACATTACAATAATCTACAGCTCATCAACATTACAATAATCTACAGCTCATCAACATTACAATAATCTACAGCTCATGAGCATTACAATAATCTACAGCTCATGAACATTACAATAATCTACAGCTCATGAACATTACAATAATCTACAGCTCATGAACATTACAATAATCTACAGCTCATCAACATTACAATAATCTACAGCTCATGAACATTACAATAATCTACAGCTCATGAACATTACAATAATCTACAGCTCATGAACATTACAATAATCTACAGCTCATGAACATTACAATAATCTACAGCTCATGAACATTACAATAATCTACAGCTCATGAACATTACAATAATCTACAGCTCATGAGCATTACAATAATCTACAGCTCATCAACATTACAATAATCTACAGCTCATCAACATTACAATAATCTACAGCTCATCAACATTACAATAATCTACAGCTCATCAACATTACAATAATCTACAGCTCATCAACATTACAATAATCTACAGCTCATCAACATTACAATAATCTACAGCTCATCAACATTACAATAATCTACAGCTCATCAACATTACAATAATCTACAGCTCATCAACATTACAATAATCTACAGCTCATGAACATTACAATAATCTACAGCTCATGAGCATTACAATAATCTACAGCTCATGAGCATTACAATAATCTACAGCTCATCAACATTACAATAATCTACAGCTCATCAACATTACAATAATCTACAGCTCATCAACATTACAATAATCTACAGCTCATCAACATTACAATAATCTACAGCTCATCAACATTACAATAATCTACAGCTCATCAACATTGCAATAATCTACAGATCATCAACATTACAATAATCTACAGCTCATGAACATTACAATAATCTACAGCTCATCAGCATTACAATAATCTACAGCTCATCAACATTACAATAATCTACAGCTCATCAACATTACAATAATCTACAGCTCATCAACATTACAATAATCTACAGCTCATCAACATTACAATAATCTACAGCTCATCAACATTACAATAATCTACAGCTCATCAGCATTACAATAATCTACAGCTCATGAACATTACAATAATCTACAGCTCATGAACAGTACAATAATCTACAGCTCATGAACAGTACAATAATCTACAGCTCATGAACAGTACAATAATCTACAGCTCATCAACATTGCAATAATCTACAGCTCATCAACATTGCAATAATCTACAGCTCATCAACATTGCAATAATCTACAGCTCATGAACAGTACAATAATCTACAGCTCATCAACATTACAATAATCTACAGCTCATGAACATTACAATAATCTACAGCTCATCAACATTACAATAATCTACAGCTCATCAACATTACAATAATCTACAGCTCATCAACATTACAATAATCTACAGCTCATGAACATTACAATAATCTACAGCTCATCAACATTACAATAATCTACAGCTCATGAACATTACAATAATCTACAGCTCATCAACATTACAATAATCTACAGCTCATGAACATTACAATAATCTACAGCTCATCAACATTACAATAATCTACAGCTCATCAACATTACAATAATCTACAGCTCATCAACATTACAATAATCTACAGCTCATCAACATTACAATAATCTACAGCTCATCAACATTACAATAATCTACAGCTCATCAGCATTACAATAATCTACAGCTCATGAACATTACAATAATCTACAGCTCATGAACAGTACAATAATCTACAGCTCATCAACATTACAATAATCTACAGCTCATGATCATTACAATAATCTACAGCTCATCAACATTGCAATAATCTACAGCTCATCAACATTGCAATAATCTACAGCTCATCAACATTGCAATAATCTACAGCTCATCAACATTACAATAATCTACAGCTCATGAACATTACAATAATCTACAGCTCATCAACATTACAATAATCTACAGCTCATCAACATTACAATAATCTACAGCTCATCAACATTACAATAATCTACAGCTCATCAGCATTACAATAATCTACAGCTCATCAGCATTACAATAATCTACAGCTCATCAACATTACAATAATCTACAGCTCATGAACATTACAATAATCTACAGCTCATGAACATTACAATAATCTACAGCTCATCAACATTACAATAATCTACAGCTCATCAACATTACAATAATCTACAGCTCATCAACATTACAATAATCTACAGCTCATCAACATTACAATAATCTACAGCTCATCAGCATTACAATAATCTACAGCTCATGAACATTACAATAATCTACAGCTCATGAACAGTACAATAATCTACAGCTCATCAACATTACAATAATCTACAGCTCATCAACATTACAATAATCTACAGCTCATCAGCATTACAATAATCTACAGCTCATCAGCATTACAATAATCTACAGCTCATCAACATTACAATAATCTACAGCTCATGAACATTACAATAATCTACAGCTCATCAGCATTACAATAATCTACAGCTCATCAACATTACAATAATCTAGCCTTGAGGTCATGAACGCATGAACTAACTGTTCAGCATTTTGCATTGAGAGCATGTGCCGTAATTTAGATATATTTTTAAGATGGTAGAAAGCAGTTTTACAGATGCTAGAAACGTGGCTTTCAAACGAGAGATTGGTATCAAAGAGCACACCCAGGTTCCTCACTGACCAGAGGACTGGACAGAGCAGCCATCAAGTGTTAGACAGTATTCTAGGCTACTACTTGTGGAGCTTTTTTGTCCAATAATTAAAAATTCAGTTTTTTTCAGAATTGAGTTGCAGGAAATTACCGGTCATCCAATGTTTTATATCAGCTCTGCATTCCGTTAATCTTGTGAATTGGTAAGTTTCTTCAGGGCGTGAAGAAATATAGAGCTGAGTATCGTCAGCATAACAATGAAAACTAACGCCATGCTTCCTAATGATATCTCCCAGTGGTAGCATGTACAGGGTGAAGAGTAGCGGTCCTAGCACTGAGCCTTGTGGTACTCCATACTGAACTTGTGCTCGCTGGGACATCTCTTCATTTACTGATACAAACTGATAACGGTCGCATAGGTGTGATTTAAACCATGATAAAGCAATTCCACTAAAACCTACATTATTTTCGAGTCTATTAAAAAAAACTAAAAAAAACAGAAAGGGAAGATTTGAGATTGGCCTGTAATTGACTAATTCTGGAGGATCAAGTTGTGTTTTTACAGTTGTGTGTGAGTGTGATATCTTAAGAATTGCTTTCTTAGATTTCATCTTAAGGAGATTTTTGTCTCTCCAGCTTCAGAAATGAACTAAATGAAACAACTTGCCGTGTGTGGACGTCTAATGATATTATTTTGGGGATTGTGTTTTGTAGCTGTAGGCTAGTCTGTAATAATCTGCAGTGTTTACTCGATCACTAGTACGAGTGCTGGCAGTGATGGGATCAAACTTCGAGCACTATTGAAGGATTAAAGTTGAGTTGTGTTTCTTCATGGCAGTTTTGCACACATTTTCTTTAGAAAAGATATAAAAACCGCTTTATATAAGAACAATGGATGTTCTGTCCTCCTTCAGATGTGTGTGTGTTCTCTGAAGGACACTGATGCTTCTGTAAGTCATGTGAAGAAGGGAAGGACGGTTTGACATTGACGACTCCATCTCAGCACACACACTGTCTATATATAATGATTTTGTTGAAGCAGACGGGATTTTCTCTTTCATGCGTCTCACACACTCTGAGCTTTGAACAGCCTCCGCCTCTGAGTCAAAGAAGCTCTGCTGTAGGGAATAGAGAGGGCTTCCTCCTCCTCCACTCTTTTAAGCCTTTAAAATGTCAAGTAGGCAGAAAGTTGTAATTACTGTATCCATTTACCCGCTCTGAGTCACCGCAGAAAACAGCTCCGTCACACACACACAAACACAGGACACCGTCTATAAAACACCACCCAGATCAGCACCATCAACACTCGTCTGACTGAAACACGGATGAGGTCACGCTCACGTCTCAGCCGTTTCTCAGAGAGCCAATGACATCAAACAGAGGGATGGATGAGTGGGTGGGTGGATGAGTGGATGGATGGATGGATAGATGAGTGGGTGAGTGGATGGATTAGTGGGTGGGTGGATGAGTGGGTGGGTGGATGAGTGGGTGGGTGGATGAGTGGGTGGGTGGATGAGTGGGTGGGTGGATGAGTGGGTGGGTGGATGAGTGAGTGGATGGATGAGTGGGTGGGTGGATGGATGGATGAGTGGGTGGATGAGTGGGTGGGTGGATGGATGGATGAGTGGGTGGGTGGATGGGTGGGTGGATGGATGAGTGGATGGATGGATGGGTGGGTGGATGGATGGATGGATGGATGAGTGGATGGATGGATGAGTGGGTGGATGGATGGATGGGTGGGTGGGTGGGTGGATGGATGAGTGGATGGATGAGTGGGTGGGTGGATGGATGGATGAGTGGGTGGATGGATGGATGAGTGGATGGATGAGTGGGTGGGTGGATGGATGGATGAGTGGGTGGGTGGATGGATGGATGAGTGGGTGGGTGGATGGGTGGGTGGATGAGTGGGTGGGTGGATGGGTGGGTGGATGGATGGATGGATGGATGGGTGGGTGGATGGATGGGTGGATGGATGAGTGAGTGGATGGGTGGATGGATGAGTGGGTGGATGGATGGATGGATGAGTGGGTGGGTGGGTGGATGGATGGATGGATGAGTGGGTGGGTGGGTGGGTGGATGGATGAGTGGGTGGGTGGGTGGGTGGATGGATGAGTGGGTGGGTGGGTGGGTGGATGGATGAGTGGGTGGGTGGGTGGGTGGATGGATGAGTGGGTGGGTGGGTGGATGGATGAATGAGTGGGTGGGTGGATGGATGAGTGGGTGGGTGGATGGATGAGTGGGTGGGTGGATGAATGAGTGGGTGGGTGGGTGGATGGATGAATGAGTGGGTGGGTAGGTGGGTGGATGGATGAATGAGTGGGTGGGTGGGTGGATGGATGGATGAATGAGTGGGTGGATGGATGAATGAGTGGGTGGGTGGGTGGGTGGATGGATGGATGGATGAATGAGTGGGTAGGTGGGTGGATGGATGAATGAGTGGGTGGATGGGTGGATGGGTGGAAGGATGGATGGATGGATGAATGAGTGGATGGATGAATGAATGAGTGAGTGGATGGGTGGATGGGTGGATGGATGGATGAGTGAGTGGATGGGTGGTTGGATGGATGAGTGAGCGGATGGGTGGATGGATGGATGAGTGAGTGGATGGGTGGATGGATGGATGAGTGAGTGGATGGGTGGATGGATGGATGAGTGAGTGGATGGGTGGATGGATGGATGAGTGAGTGGATGGGTGGATGGATGGATGAGTGAGTGGATGGGTGGATGGATGGATGAGTGAGTGGGTGGATGGATGGATGGATGGATGAGTGAGTGGATGGGTGGGTGGATGGATGAGTGAGTGGATGGGTGGATGGATGAATGGGTGAGTGAGTGGATGGATGAATGGGTGGTTGGGTGGATGGATGAATGGGTGGTTGGGTGGGTGGGTGGATGGATGAATGGGTGGATGGGTGGATGGATGAATGGGTGGTTGGGTGGATGGGTGGATGGATGAATGGGTGGATGGGTGGGTGGGTGGATGGATGAATGAGTGGGTGGGTGGGTGGATGGATGAATGAGTGGGTTGGTGGGTGGGTGGATGGATGAATGGGTGGGTGGGTGGGTGGATGGATGAATGAGTGGGTGGGTGGATGGATGAATGGGTGGTTGGGTGGATGGGTGGATGGATGAATGGGTGGTTGGGTGGATGGGTGGATGGGTGGATGGATGAATGGGTGGTTGGGTGGATGGATGAATGGGTGGTTGGGTGGATGGGTGGATGGATGAATGGGTGGTTGGGTGGATGGGTGGATGGATGAATGGGTGGATGGGTGGGTGGGTGGATGGATGAATGGGTGGGTGGGTGGGTGGGTGGATGGATGAATGAGTGGGTGGATGGATGAATGAGTGGGTGGGTGGGTGGATGGATGAATGAGTGGGTGGGTGGGTGGGTGGATGGATGAATGGGTGGGTGGGTGGATGGATGAATGAGTGGGTGGGTAGGTGGGATGGATGGATGGATGGATGGATGGATGGATGGATGGATGGATGAATGAATGAATGAATGGGTGAGTGGGTGAGTGAGTGAGTGAGTTTGGATGGATGGATGAGTGAGTGGGTGGGTGGATGAGTGAGTGAGTGAGTGAGTGAGTGGGTGGGTGGATGGATGGATGGATGGATGGATGAATGAGTATGGATGGATGAATGAGTATGGATGGATGAATGAGTATGGATGGATGAATGAGTGAGTGGGTGGATGGATGGATAGAGGATGGATGGAAGGATAGAGGATGGATAGATGGATAGATAGATAGACGAATGGATAGATGATGGACGGCCTGACAGACAGATAGATGGATAGATGGATAGATAGACGGATGAATAGACAGATGATGGATAGATATTTGAATTATTATATGTTTTCTATAGTTGTGAGATTGAGATTGACTTCATGATCTTATAAAGAACGTTTGAACCCAAACATTGACTCTCAGAAGATCTACATTTGAGTCTCATGATCCCTTCAGTGTGTCTCCATCTCTCCCTCATCTCTCCATCTCTCCCTCATCTCTCCATCTCTCCCTCATCTCTCCATCTCTCCCTCATCTCTCCATCTCTCCCTGATCTCTCCATCTCTCCCTCATCTCTCCATCTCTCCCTCATCTCTCCATCTCTCCCTCATCTCTCCATCTCTCCCTCATCTCTCCATCTCTCCCTCATCTCTCCATCTCTCCCTCATCTCTCCATCTCTCCCTGATCTCTCCATCTCTCCCTCATCTCTCCATCTCTCCCTGATCTCTCCATCTCTCCCTCATCTCTCCATCTCTCCCTCATCTCTCCATCTCTCCCTGATCTCTCCATCTCTCCCTCATCTCTCCATCTCTCCCTGATCTCTCCATCTCTCCCTCATCTCTCCATCTCTCCCTCATCTCTCCATCTCTCCCTGATCTCTCCATCTCTCCCTCATCTCTCCATCTCTCCCTCATCTCTCCATCTCTCCCTGATCTCTCCATCTCTCCCTCATCTCTCCATCTCTCCCTGATCTCTCCATCTCTCCCTCATCTCTCCATCTCTCCCTGATCTCTCCATCTCTCCCTGATCTCTCCATCTCTCCCTGATCTCTCCATCTCTCCCTGATCTCTCCATCTCTCCCTCATCTCTCCATCTCTCCCTCATCTCTCCCTCATCTCTCCCTCATCTCTCCATCTCTCCCTCATCTCTCCATCTCTCCCTCATCTCTCCATCTCTCCCTCATCTCTCCATCTCTCCCTGATCTCTCCATCTCTCCCTCATCTCTCCATCTCTCCCTCATCTCTCCATCTCTCCCTCATCTCTCCATCTCTCCCTGATCTCTCCATCTCTCCCTCATCTCTCCATCTCTCCCTCATCTCTCCATCTCTCCCTGATCTCTCCATCTCTCCCTCATCTCTCCATCTCTCCCTGATCTCTCCATCTCTCCCTCATCTCTCCATCTCTCCCTGATCTCTCCATCTCTCCCTGATCTCTCCATCTCTCCCTGATCTCTCCATCTCTCCCTGATCTCTCCATCTCTCCCTCATCTCTCCATCTCTCCCTCATCTCTCCATCTCTCCCTGATCTCTCCATCTCTCCCTCATCTCTCCATCTCTCCCTCATCTCTCCATCTCTCCCTCATCTCTCCATCTCTCCCTCATCTCTCCATCTCTCCCTCATCTCTCCATCTCTCCCTCATCTCTCCATCTCTCCCTCATCTCTCCATCTCTCCCTCATCTCTCCATCTCTCCCTCATCTCTCCATCTCTCCCTCATCTCTCCATCTCTCCCTCATCTCTCCCTCTCTCCCTCATCTCTCCATCTCTCCCTCATCTCTCCATCTCTCCCTCATCTCTCCATCTCTCCCTCATCTCTCCATCTCTCCCTCATCTCTCCATCTCTCCCTCATCTCTCCATCTCTCCCTCATCTCTCCATCTCTCCCTGATCTCTCCATCTCTCCCTCATCTCTCCATCTCTCCCTCATCTCTCCATCTCTCCCTCATCTCTCCATCTCTCCCTGATCTCTCCATCTCTCCCTGATCTCTCCATCTCTCCCTCATCTCTCCATCTCTCCCTCATCTCTCCATCTCTCCCTCATCTCTCCATCTCTCCCTCTTTCCTCCGCTGGAAGTTTCCTCTCCTCCGCTGGAACTTTCCTCTCCTCCGCAGTCCAGGAAACTTGTGAAGTTCACTCGGGACGTTCCTCATGAAGGCACCTTGTGAAATAAGGCCAGTGGTGAGGCGTTGCTCCGGGACACGATCAGGAGGAATCCATGAGGAATGAAGAGAGAGTGTGTGTGTGTGTGTGTGTGTGTGTGTGTGTGTGTGTGTGTGTGTGTGACCTCCAGCCGCTCGTGAGGCGAGACATGCGCCAGTTCTGGATCTGGGACACTGCGAATCTTTTGCGAGATGCTGTTCTCTCTGTGCGTGTTCCTCTCTCAGCCCGTCTCATTTGTCATCATGGCCTGATTACTTCATCCACTCGGACTCTTCCCCGCCTGCTAACCTTCCTCACTCCCTGCTGTGTGTCCGTACACACACACACACACACACACACACACACACACACACACACACACACACACACACACACACACACACACACACACACTTCAGCGTGCAGATCTGTGGAGGCTTTTAACCCTCTGGTGCTCTTCAGTCATTTCTGACCGGAAAATAATCTGTTTTTACATGTTAAAAATCACAGCTTCATCAGAATGATATGAAACTTGGTGACTTTTCTAGCATTAGGGATGTAAACACACAACAAATTGGGGTCATGATTCGAGCATGCTGATTGGTCGTAAAAAAACACTCCCACTTGTGCTCTTTGGTCAAAAATGACACCATAGGAAATTAATGAGAAATCTGCAAAAACACAAATTCACAGAAAAAAAAAATCGATATTTCTAACAAAACAAAAAATATCTAAAACTTTATAATAAATAGTCTTTGAGATTTTTTAAATATATATTCAAATCCATCAACAAAAAAAAATTAAATGTGTTCAAAAGAGAGCTAGTGAATCCTCAAGCCTCTCCATAGAGACCTCTAGTGGTTACACACATGGTGGCAGGATTTCTTAAATAATTCCAAAAGAGGGGCCAATCTGCCTTAAAAAAAATATTTTGAGGGCCTAGTCTCTATTTTAACCTGAAATACTGCAATAAAATAAAAAAAAATAAAAAATTTAATTAAAAAAAAAAATAATTCAATGGCAAAAATAGATCATACTTATTGCATAAATATTAAAAAATACCATCAAATCATCTCAAAATACAAAATTAAAAAGAAAAAATATTATTGGAGAAAAATAAATTGCACTGGTTTTACTGGAGTGGAGGAAGTTTAATGTTTAGGTCACTTATGACGACCAATGCGCCCCCTACAGAAGAGCAGCAGAGGGCTAGACTGATCATAGTGCTGCTGATGGACATTATTCTCAGCCATGATCAGTGTGTTCACTCTTCACTTTAAACTCCTGATGAACCACTGCACCTCATGCACTCACTGGTCATCATGTCCACTTCTCACACATGAATCATCTCTGACCTCTGACCTCTGAGCCGCTGTGAATGTGATGCTGTCCGTTAGCAGTGAATGAGATCCATAATAGATGTGATGATTGTCTCTCAGACCTGAAGCCTCTTACAGACAGGAAATGAGCTCTGGAGTGCTCTGAGAGGAGGGTCCTACACACACACACACACACACACACACACACACACACACACACACACACACACACTCATGAGCATATAATGAGAACGAGGGTCACAGTGGAGACTTCAGTTCAGGTGCTGAAGGACTCGCGATGCTTTACTGTTATTTCAGGATCATTGAGAGACTATTATAGTTTTCATATATGTTAGTAATGTTTTATTCATATTTTTTAATTAATATATTGCATTTATAATATTTACACAAAATTTATTTTTTTTGTCAGTTTTTTGTAGATATGTCTAGTTTTTATTAATTAATAATTATATATTAATAATTTATTTTAGTATATGTATAAGTATGTTTTTTAGATTTCTGAATATTTGTATTAATAATTTTAGTTTTTAAGTTTGTGTTTTGCGTTTTTTATTAGTCTTTTTATTTTATTTACATTATTAATACCATATTTTTAAATTATACATTTTTAATTTTAAAGTTTTATAAAATGTATGCTTTTGTAAAAAAAAAAAAAATTCGGAATAAAATATTTTCTAAATTATACATTTTAAATTTTAGGGTTAGGTATTAGTAATTTAGTTTTTGTCATTTGTATGAGTTTTTTTTAATGTCTGTTTAGTTTTTTTATTCATTTTAATTCATAGTTAAACTAAAAATTCATTAAATTTAAATTCATATTTAATATTCATATTCAAGTTAAACTAAATGAAAATGAGAAATGTCGCCCTAATTGGCATCTAAC
>NC_137111.1:50302472-50314972 GCF_949357685.1 Gobio gobio
TGTCTGACTTTGTGTCTGACTTTGTGTCTGACTTTGTGTCTGACTGTGTGTCTGTCTGTCTGTCTGTCTGTCTGTCTGTCTGTCTGTCTGTCTGACTGACTGTGTGTGTCTGACTGTCGTCTGACTGTGTGTGTGTCTGACTGTGTGTATGTGTCTGACTGTGTGACTGTGTCTCTAACTGTGTGTCTGACTGTGTGTCTGACTGTCTCTAACTGTGTGTCTGACTGTGTCTCTAACTGTGTGTCTGACTGTGTCTCTAACTGTGTGTCAGACTGTATCTCTAACTGTGTGTCTGTCTGTCTGACTGTGTCTCTAACTGTGTGTGTGTGTGTGTGTGTCTATCTGGCTGTGTCTGACTGTGTCTGTCTGACTGTATATCTAACTGTGCGTCTGTCTGTCTGTCTGACTGTTGCTGTCTGACTGTATCTCTAACTGTGTGTCTGTCTGTCTGACTGTGTCTGTCTGACTGTGTCTCTAACTGTGTGTCTGACTGTGTCTCTAACTGTCTGTGTGTGTGTGTGTGTGTGTGTGTGTGTGTGTGTGTGTGTGTGTGTGTGTGTGTGTGTGTGTGTGTGTGTGTGTGTGTGTGTCTATCTGACTGTGTCTGACTGTCTGAATGTGTGTCTGTCTATCTGACTGTATCGGACTGAGTGACTGACTGTGTGTGTGTGTGTGTGTGTGTGTGTGTCTGTCTATCTGACTGTATTGGACTGACTGACTGACTGACTGACTGTGTGTGTGTGTGTGTGTGTGTGTGTGTGTGTGTGTGTGTGTGTGTGTGTGTGTGTGTGTGTGTGTGTGTGTGTGTGTGTGTGTGTGTCTGTCTGACTGTGTGTGTCTGACTGTCGTCTGTGTTACCGTGTCGGACTGTCAATCTGACTGTGTCTGTTTGTCTGACTGTGTCTGACGTTGTCTCTGACTTTGTGTCTGTCTGTCTGTCTGACTGTGTGTGTCTGACTGTGTGTGTCTGACTGCGTCTGTCTGACTGTGTCTGTCTGACTGCGTCTGTCTGACTGCGTCTGGCTGTGTGTCTGTTTATCTGGCTGTGTCTGACTGTGTGTCTGTCTGTCTATCTGTGTGTCTGACTGTGTGTCTGTTTATCTGGCTGTGTCTGACTGTGTCTCTAATTGTGTGTGTGTCTGTCTGTCTGACTGTGTCTACGTGTGTGTGTGCCTGTCTGACTGTATGTCTGTCTGTTTGACAATGTGTCTGATTGTCTGTCTGTCTGACTGTGTCTCTAACTGTGTGTCTGTCTGTCTGTCTGACTGTGTCTCTAACTGTGTGTCTATCTGTCTATCTGTCTGTCTGTCTGTCTGTCTGTCTGACTGTCTCTCTCCCTGTGTGTGTCAGAGGCCGTATGAGATCCACAGCAGTAATTCGGTGGAGTCTCTGCTGCAGTTGTTCAGTACTGTCAGTGTTCAGTACAGCTCGGCCTGGCACAAAGACCTCATCTCACTGCTGAGGAAGGTGAGAGCAGCACAGCATACACACACACACACACACACACACACACACACACACACACACACATCATACACACCTCACATCATACACACCGCACATCACACACACCTCACATCATACACACCTCACATCATACACACCTCACATCATACACACCTCACATCATACACACACACATCATACACACCGCACAGCATACACACACACACACACACACACACATCATACACACCTCACATCATACACACCGCACATCACACACACCGCACATCATACACACCTCACATCAAGGCAAGGCAAGGCAAGGCAAGTTTATTTGTATAGCACATTTCATACACAGTGGCAATTCAAAGTGCTTTACACAGAAATGAAATAAAAATATTACAGTTATAATAGGAATTTAAAGAAATAAAAAATAAAGAAAATATTGAAAGATAAAAATAAAGAGTATAATTAAAAATAAAAATAAAAACAGGGTTAAATTTAAGCATATAAATTAAAATGCAAGCAGTTCGGACAAAGCACGTACAGTGGCACAGCTCATTCAGTAAATGCACAGCTAAACAGATGTGTTTTGAGTCTGGATTTGAAAGTGGCTACTGTTGGAGCACATCTGATCTGTTCAGGAAGCTGGTTCCAGCTACGGCTGGCATAATAGCTAAAAGCAGACTCTCCTTGCTTTGAGTGAACCCTTGGTATTTCTAATTGACTTGATCCTGATGATCTGAGTGATCTGTTGGGTTTGTATTTAATCAGCATATCTGCAATGTATTGAGGTCCTAGGTCATTGAGTGATTTATATACAAGTAATAGCACTTTAAAATCGATCCTAAATGTAACTGGAAGCCAGTGTAAAGATCTGAGGACTGGTGTGATATGGTCATATTTTCTGGTTCGGCTCAGGATCCTGGCAGCAGCGTTCTGTATGAGCTGCAGCTGTCTAATGGTCTTTTTGGGAAGGCCGGTGAGAAGACCATTACAATAGTCCACCCTACTGGTAATAAAAGCATGAACGAGTTTCTCTAAGTCTTGCCTGGAAACAAAGCATCTAATTCTTGATATATTTTTGAGATGATAGTAAGCGGATTTAGTTATTGCTTTGACATGACTATTGAAACTCAGGTCTGACTCCAAAATCACACCAAGATTCCTGACTTGATTTTTTGATTTCAGGCCTTTAGCCTCAAGATATGCATTCACCTTCAGAATTTCATCTTTGTTTCCAAATGTAGTGATTTCAGTTTTGTCTTTGTTTAACTGAAGAAAGTTTTGGCACATCCAACTGTTAACTTCATCAATGCATTTACATAGAGAGTCAATGGGGCTGTAGTCATTAGGTGATAGGGCTCAGTAGATCTGGGTGTCGTCAGCATAGCTGTGGTCAGCCATTTTGTTATTTTTCATTATTTGGCTGAGTGGCAGCATGTACAGGTTGAATAGGAGTGGTGCAAGAATTGACCCTTGTGGGACTCCGCATGTCATGGATGTCCACTCAGACTTATGGTCACCTATACTCACATAATAACCTCTCCCTTCTAAGTATGACCTGAACCATTTGAGGACCATTCCAGAAAGCCCAACCCAATTTTCTAGCCTGTCAAGAAGTATTTTGTGGTCAACAGTGTCGAATGCAGCACTGAGGTCCAGTAGTACCAGAATTGATGTTTTGCCTGTATCTGTATTGAGGCGAATATCATTTATAATCTTTATGAGCGCCGTCTCTGTGCTGTGATGCGGTCGGAAACCAGATTGAAAATTGTCAAAGTATCCGTTTGAGCTTAAGAATTTGTTCAGCTGACTGAAAACAACTTTTTCAATGATCTTGCCTATGAAGGGGAGATTTGAGATTGGTCTGTAGTTGCTCAATATGGAGTTATCCAGATTTCTCTTTTTCAGGAGAGGCTTAACTACTGCAGTTTTAAGGGAGTTTGGAAAAGTCCCAGAAAGAAGTGAGGCGTTTACCACTTCTAGGAGATCTGCTTCTAAACAGTTAAACACACTTTTGAAAAAAGAAGTGGGGAGTGTGTCAAGGGCGCAGGTTGATGTTTTAAGGTGCTGTACTGTTTCTTCTAAAATTTTACCATCAATTGCTTCGAAATCAGTCATAGTAACTTTCTGAGGCTGTGGTCTGATCTGATTCACCCCAGAGAAACTCAAGGATGTGCTGATCGCATTTCTGATATTAATGATTTTCTCGGAGAAGAAGGAAGCAAACTCACTGCATTTGCTGTCTGAGAGCATTTCACTGGGAATGTGACTCGGGGGGTTTGTTAGTCTCTCTACAGTAGCAAAAAGAGTGCGCGTGTTGTTTATGTTTCTGTTTATAATATTTGAAAAGAAGGTCTGTCTAGCTTTGCCTAGTTCCACATTGAAAGCACGAAGACTGTCTTTATAGATCTTATAATGGACTACAAGTTTTGTCTTTCGCCACATGCGTTCCGATTTCCTGCATTGTCTTTTCATTAATTGCACTTCTGTTGTGCATCATACACACCTCACATCATACACACCTCACATCATACACACCTCACATCATACACACACACATCATACACACCGCACATCATACACACACACATCATACACACCTCACATCACACACACCTCACATCACACACACCTCACATCATACACACCTCACATCATACACACCTCACATCATACACACCTCACATCATACACACCTCACATCATACACACCTCACATCATACACACACACATCATACACACCGCACATCATACACACACACATCATACACACCTCACATCATACACACACACATCATACACACCTCACATCATACACACACACATCATACACACCGCACAGCATACACACACACACACACACACACATCATACACACCTCACATCATACACACCTCACATCATACACACCTCACATCATACACACCTCACATCACACACACCGCACATCATACACACCTCACATCATACACACCTCACATCACACACACCTCACATCATACACACCTCACATCATACACACACACATCATACACACCTCACATCATACACACCGCACATCACACACACCTCACATCACACACACACTTCACATCACACACACACACATCATACACACCTCACATCATACACACCTCACATCACACACACCTCACATCACACACACCTCACATCACACACACCTCACATCACACACACCGCACATCACACACACCTCACCACACCTCACATCACACACACCTCACATCACACACACCGCACATCACACACACCTCACATCATACACACCTCACATCACACACACCGCACATCACACACACCTCACATCACACACACCGCACATCACACACACCGCACATCATACACACCTCACATCACACACACCTCACATCATACACACCTCACATCACACACACCTCACATCACACACACCGCACATCACACACACCGCACATCACACACACCTCACATCACACACACCGCACATCACACACACCTCACATCACACACACCTCACATCACACACACCGCACATCACACACACCGCACATCACACACACCTCACATCACACACACCGCACATCACACACACCTCACATCATACACACCGCACATCATACACACCTCACATCATACACACCTCACATCACACACACCGCACATCATACACACCTCACATCATACACACCTCACATCACACACACCTCACATCACACACACCTCACATCACACACACCTCACATCATACACACCTCACATCACAAACACCTCACATCATACACACCTCACATCATACACACCTCACATCACACACACCGCACATCACACACACCGCACATCATACACACCGCACATCATACACACCTCACATCATACACACCGCACATCATACACACCGCACATCATACACACCTCACATCACACACACCTCACATCATACACACCGCACATCATACACACCTCACATCATACACACCGCACATCATACACACCGCACATCATACACACCTCACATCATACACACCTCACATCATACACACCTCACATCATACACACCGCACATCATACACACCTCACATCATACACACCTCACATCACACACACCTCACATCATACACACCGCACATTATACACACCTCACATCATACACACCTCACATCATACACACCTCACATCATACACACCTCACATCATACACACCTCACATCACACACACACATCATACACACCTCACATCATACACACCTCACATCATACACACCTCACATCACACACACCTCACATCACACACACCTCACATCATACATGAGGAATCAACAGCATTTGAACACAGTGACTTTACACAGGCTAACACCTCTCGCATATTCTTTTTTTTATGTAATTCTAGTTGGGTGATTGCTAGGGTGTTTTGAATGGTTGCTAGGGTGTTTTGAATGGTTGCTAGGGTGATTTGGGTTTTTAGCAGCTCTTTAGTTGCTAGGGTGTTCTAGGTGGTTGCTATGGTGTCATGGGTCGTTGTGTTTGGTGAGCTCTTACTGGCCCGAATCAGAAGAGCCTCTTTCTCAAATTGCATTAATAAGGATTAAATAGAAAAAAAGATGGAGAGGAATGAAAATAGACAGAACACAGATGGAGTCAGAATGAATGAAGAGAGAATAAAACACTCTAATGATGCAGGAGAGAATAAAGGAAAGGATTGAGATGAGCGAGAGAAAGAGGAGCTGATGATAATGAGAGATATTAAATTAAGTGAAGAAAACGAGTGGAACGCTGCAGAGACAGAAGAAATATTATGAGAGGAAAATGGATGAGTGAAGAAAAGAGGATAGACGAGAGACATTATAGTCATTTATCAGACCGGTTAGATACGGATGAATCAGAAGAGCAGAGCATTGTGGGTAAGAGGTGGATGAACACAAGAAATGTGATGCTCAGAACGTTATTTCTATAGCGCTTTATACAACAGATTTCAAAGCAGCTTTACAGTGATAAACTTCATCAATTATAAAAACAAGCTCAGTTTCAGCTGTTAAGTGTCATTATTAACTCCCAGGGGTCGACTTCACCTCGCTTTTTTCTCATCAGTGTGAAAGAGACTCAAATAACTCCATCAATTTTTCTCATACACACATAAGTGTTATTCATCATTCAAATATGTTAAGTTTCTACTTTTATTTGTGTACACTCACAATAAAATCAAAAGTTTTGCAAAATAATGAAAGCAAACATGATGCGCGATCTGCCGCCTCTCTCTGATACGTGTCAGAAAATGAACTGTAACTTAGTGAATACTTATCACACAAACATGAGACATATGTCTAAAGAAGGTTTTAAATAATGTAAATCAATCAAACAAATATTCTCTGTAATCTGTTTGAAAAGAGAGAGATGTCAGTTGTTCGCCAGCGGCTCATTTTCTGCTAACGCAGCCTCTTAAAAGCACTTTCTATTAAAAGAAAATTTTGACGCGGTCCATTCGGCTTGCTCAGTCGGGGACACTAAATATTCAACTATATTACTGATTAGCTCATTTCAATTATCATAAAGTCATAATTAAGAGATAAAATGTTGAAAATATGATTTTAAAAGTCCTAATTATTAGATAAAAAGTCAAAGTCAAAAATGTGATTTTTAAAAGTCATAATAGTGAGATAAAAAGTAAAAAATAGGACATGCTAAGTCATAATTATAGTGATTATAGGTGAGTCGCTGAAGAAGAAATAATCTGACGAACCTGGCGAGACAGGGTCTTTTATACCATTGGCTATGCAAATTCTGCTGCCCTTTGTGGCGGGAATATTAGAGGGACCTGATTGGTCCTTCCCGCCCAGCGGGCTCTGGCCATAGGTTCCTGCAGTTGCAGCGGCACAGCCAATCAGCACGCAGCTGCTTCCTGCTGAGTGTGCAGCTGCACTGCGTTTTACATGGTATTTTTAGGATAAAAATTTGCTTCAAAATCCCGAGGTAAGGAAATTCCCCTAGCGTTTAGCTAAACGCAACACGAGAGTACTCTCGAAAGGGAACAATCTGTACTGTAAAAAGCGCTATATAAATAAAATAAAGGTGACTTGACTTGACTTGAAGCGTCTGTGTTGTGAAAAGAGCTATAGAAATAAAGTTGACTTGACATGCATGCATGAGATCATATCATGTTTTTCTGTTAAGAGTGGACATTATTTTAATGTTATGATAGTTGCTATGATCTCTTGTCAGTATCCCCTCAGATGTTTTCTTTCTTTGAGAATCATAGTGACCTGATACTGGCCCACATAGGACATTCGGCCTTTGGCTCTCAATTTATATTGTTATTCTAAATAAACTACAAAAAATATATTTATTTTGTCCCGTTTTGTCCTCATATTCTTTCTTATAGTTCCCTCTCACATCACTGACTCTAAAGGCCCTTTCACACCGGACGCGTAACGAAAAAGCAAAGCGGAAAAAGCGATTATTTCGTGTATGAATAGTTCGCGTTAAAACCATTCACATCAGCCGCGACGCGAGTTTGCGATGTTTCAGAGCTCCAACATTCCAAAACATTCGCGGCGACAGCTGAGAAAACACGGACACTTCATTATTCAGTGGAGAGGAGCTTTAAATTTTCTTTAAAAGACAGAGAAGAAGGTTTTGGGTGCACACAGTCTTAAAGAACAGAGAGTCTGAAACTTTATCATGGCCGGTTCCGAACTTACTTTCAAATGTCCGTGGGAGAGTTTGAGGAGCTCCTCCAGAGACAGTAGCACCGCATCTGACGAGACACACACACACACACACACACACACACACACACACACAAAAGGAACCAGTCGATCCGGAGCAGGTGTGTTTCCAGCTATGCTTCCAGTTGAGTCACAATGTAAACATTTAAGTGCCACAGTCGTACTAACGGAAACACATTCACTTTCCATAGTTGCGGACACAATTAGGTTAGAAAAAAATCAACGTATTGATTATAATATGGTAATCTGTAGCCTATAGTGGGCAAACACAGCTGCATCTGTACAGCTGTAAACACAACTACAGCTTAAGGCCTTTGCACACTGAGTCCGAAATTCGCATGCGAAATTTTCGCTTGTCAAAAAAAAAATTCGACCTCACGTTATGTCAGTCACGCTTGCATACTGCCTCCGAAACTTTCGTCCGTCAAAAAAAAATCGGAACAGGTTCGATTTTCTGCGTTTTTCGCATCCGTTTTTCCCATCTACAGCTGATGCCCAACCTAAAACTGCTGGCAGTGCTGGAGAATGAATCGCCAGTGCTCCTCAGATACCTACAATTATATATACAAATATTATTGTATCAAAAATACTACAATATCACAACTATAATTATAGCACACCAACTCCCTGTAAACCGTGTGTGTGTGTGTGTGTGTGTGTGTGTGTGCGCGCGGATCCTAGACACTGCCAGTCTCTGTTCAGGATTGGAGATTGCTGGTCTTCTTTTTAATATGTGTCTCCAGTATCGCTAGCAAAGCATCAAACGGAGCCACTGACATTCAACTTTGAATCGGTCTGGATAATCCGCAGCTCCTTGATAAGGAGGAGGAAGACGGTATTTTGTGTTGTTTTGCATTTTTTTTCGTAACGCATTCATTAATACGCATCGGACTCAGTGTGCATGGTCTCTGTGCGTGACGAATTTTTCGGATCACGAATACGAAAAAACGTATGCGAAAATTTCGGACTCAGTGTGCAAAGGCCTGTAATCTCGCGAGAAATGCGACACCTGGCAACGGTTAATGTTGATTGAATGGCTAGTGACATCAACTGGACATTTCGTCACCTTTGTTTCCTTGTATGTGATTGGTTTGAGCCTTTTCTGTCACTGCGAGTGTTAAAAAAAATCGACATCGATACGAAAAAAAATACGTTGTTTTTTCGCCGCAGCATATTCGCGTTCAGTGTGGAAGCTCTCATTACACAAACAGCTGATCCAAAAATAAAACCATCGCGCGAATTATTCGCATGTCAAAATCGCGTCCGGTGTGAAAGGACCTTTAGGCTCATTCATTATGCGGTTCTTTTGTCCTCTCTAGCTTTTGTCAATCACAGCATTATTCATGATCATTCACGCCTCTTTGCACACGGGCTTTGTAAACAAAAAGTCTTACAAAATGTAAATCAATATTGTTTTATGTGAATGAGTAGGCTCAATGATTCTCACATCAGTTTGAAGCAAAAACTCTAGGCAAGAACACCCATTAGTCAAAAGTCCTGTGGACACATGTTTACTGTGTGTTTTGTGGTTGTATTTCTGTGACTTAAGTTTTTTAGTTTTTTCAAAAACCATGCATACACGTTATTCTCTCAAAAATGCAAGCGTGTACATACATGTTGCTCACATGTGGTGGTAGCCCAGTTTGTGCTGAACACAGTGTAATGACACCAGTAATGTGTTTATAAGCAACTGAAACAAACACAAATGTCAGAGCGTGTCACAACTCCCCGAAACTGTGTAGACCCCTAGGGGTTAAGATCAATTCCGTCCGCATCTCATCATTTGTCCCAAATGTCTGGATTTAATGTTATCGCTAATTAGGAAAACCTATGGATGTTTCCAAGAGATCTTTCCTCCGGAGACAAGATGTGGGTTTGAGAACAGACAGATGAGGAATAAATGAGGAGGAGAAAGGAAAAGTGGGATAATTAATGAGCCCATATCATGCCTTGTGTCTCTGGCTCCACTAGAGCAGGTTTTCCTGCTGTAATGTTGATTATCTCCTCATGTTCTCCATTGTTGCGGCTCCTCTCTTCCCAGTCTGTCAGTAACGCTCTGTTTACTTCCTGTCTCTATGAAGCCCCTCCTTCTGAAAAGCACACTGTGCTCTGATTGGTCGGCTGGGGCGGTGTGTTGTGATTGGTGTTTGGGAAATGCCCCACCCCTTACCATAACCAGCAGTCTCAACACACAACTAACTAACTCAAGCAGGCCCCGCCCCTTTATCCTGCGAGGACTTGTTGGTTCCTGGAAGAAAACTCAAGATGGAGGCGTTTCAGAACCACTGACACAGAGATAGAGAAGAGCTGGAGCATCACACACTAAAGACAGATCCTCTTTAAAACAAGAAGAAAAAAAACCCTCATTTTGTACATATTGAAACATAATTGAGTATGTTTATTCATCTGTATCAACAGTGTGAGGTTTGAGATTTCACACACACACACACACACACACACACACAGGAAAGCGGTCGGTTCACAAACGCTTCTCAGCTTGAGTATCCGTCTCATCAGAGTCTCAGCGGATCGATGGCTCGTGTCTGGGCTCCATCGGGAGAGATGCAGACACTGCACATCCCATCCCTGAGCCAGGAGAGTGTGTGTGTGTGTGTGTGTGTGTGTGAGCCCTGAGCCAGGAGAGTGTGTGTGTGTGTGTGTGTGTGTGTGAGTGAGCGAGCCCTGAGCCAGGAGAGTGTGTGTGTGTGTGTGTGTGTGTGTGTGTGTGTGTGTGAGCCCTGAGCCAGGAGAGTGTGTGAGTGTGTGTGTGTGTGTGTGTGTGTGTGTGTGTGTGTGTGTGTGTGTGTGTGTGTGTGAGCCCTGAGCCAGGAGAGTGTGTGTGTGTGTGTGAGCCCTGAGCCAGGAGAGTGTGTGTGTGTGTGTGTGTGTGAGCCCTGAGCCAGGAGAGTGTGTGTGTGTGTGTGTGAGCCCTGAGCCAGGAGAGTGTGTGTGTGTGTGTGTGTGTGTGTGTGTGTGTGTGTGTGTGTGTGAGCCCTGAGCCAAGAGAGTGTGTGTGTGAGAGAGAAAGTGTGAGCCCTGAGCCGGGAGTGTGTGTGTGTGTGTGTGTGTGAGCGTGTGAGCCCTGAGCCAGGAGAGTGTGTATGTGTGTGAGTGTGAGTGTGAGTGTGTGTGTGTGTGTGAGTGAGAGAGAGAGAGTGAGTGTGTGAGCCCTGAGCCAGGAGTGTGTGTGTGTGTGTGTGTGTGTGTGTGTGTGTGTGTGTGTGTGTGTGTGTGTGTGTGTGTGTGTGTGTGTGTGTGTGTGTGTGTGTGTGTGTGTGTGTGTGTGTGTGTGTGTGTGTGTGTGTGTGTGTGTGTGTGTGTGTGTGTGTGTGTGTGTGTGTGTGTGAGAGAGAGAGAGAGAGAGAGAGTGAGAGCCCTGAGCCAGGAGAGAGTGAGTGTGTGTGAGCCCTGAGCCAGGAGCTTCTGCGCTTTACAACATTTATGCATTAAGCAACTTGTCAGTTCATTATAAAATCATCCCTCGTTTGATAAGAGAGTAATGTTTGTGACGGATCCCCAACGTCTCATTGGCCCTCAGCTCTGGAGCGCCTCCTGTGGGCCGTCTACACCTGACAGACTGAGCTACACATACACACACCCACGCTCAATCACTCACACACTCACAAGTACACACACACCCACGCTCAATAACTCTCACACACACACTCTCACTCTCTCTCACACACACACACACACACACACACACACACACACACACACACACACACACACACACACACTCTGTAACGTGTGTTTCTCTCTCTCTCACTCTCTCACTCTCTCTCACTCTCACACACACACACACACACACACACACACTCAAACAAGAATACTCACACACACACTCACCCTCACTCACAAACACACACACATACTCACACACATACTCACACACACTCATTCAAACACTCTCACACACACTCATCCACACACATTTATACACACACTCTGTGTGCGAGAGTGTGTCTCCTGTGAGAGTGTGTGTGTGAGTGTGTGAGTGTGTGTCTCCTGTGTGAGTGTGTGTGTGCGTGCGCGTGTGTGTGTTTGTGAGAAGCGTCCTGATGGAGTTATTTGTGTGTTTTGTGTAGTTGTTGACTGTGAACCCGGAGCACCGCTTCAGCAGCCTGGCTCAGATGCAGACGTCGCCCTACCTCTCCGATGTCAACTGGGACGAGGTGTATGAGAAGAAGATGGAGCCCGGGTTTGTTCCCAATGTGAGACTGAGTTCAAGCAGTGACAGAACACACACACACACACACACGCGCGGGCGCGCACACACACACACACACACACACACACACTCTGTAACGTGTGTGTTCTGATCTCCC
>NC_137111.1:50319972-50469972 GCF_949357685.1 Gobio gobio
GAGAGTGTGAGAGAGTGTGAGAGAGTGTGAGAGAGTGTGTGAGAGGGTGTGAGAGGGTGTGAGAGAGTGTGAGAGTGTGTGAGAGTGTGTGAGAGTGTGTGAGAGTGTGTGAGAGTGTGTGAGAGAGTGTGAGAGAGGGTGTGAGGGTGTGAGAGAGTGTGAGAGTGTGTGAGAGTGTGTGAGAGACTGTGAGAGACTGTGAGAGACTGTGAGAGACTGTGAGAGACTGTGAGAGACTGTGAGAGACTGTGAGAGACTGTGAGAGACTGTGAGAGACTGTGAGAGGGTGTGTGAGGGTGTGTGAGGGAGTGTGAGAGAGTGTGAGAGAGTGTGAGAGAGTGTGAGAGAGTGTGAGAGAGTGTGAGAGAGTGTGAGAGACTGTGAGAGACTGTGAGAGACTGTGAGAGACTGTGAGAGACTGTGAGAGACTGTGAGAGACTGTGAGAGGGTGTGTGAGGGTGTGTGAGAGAGTGTGAGAGAGTGTGAGAGAGTGTGAGAGAGTGTGAGAGAGTGTGAGAGAGTGTGAGAGAGTGTGAGAGAGTGTGAGAGAGTGTGAGAGAGTGTGTGAGAGGGTGTGAGAGGGTGTGAGAGGGTGTGAGAGAGTGTGAGAGGGTGTGAGAGAGTGTGTGTGTATTATGACCCTTTAACATATATGTGCAACTAAAGTAGGACAGATGCCGTTACATGTGTCTTCCATCAGTGTGTTGCTGTGTTCAGGCTGAAGCGTCGTCAGGAGGAGGAGGGCTGTGTGGGAGCAGATGGAGATCCAGACCCAGATGAGGCCGAAGGAGGAACGGAGGAGGATGAGGAGACCGAGCCAGAGCCCGAACCCGAACCTGAGCCCGAGCCCGAGACCTCCAAACTGAGCATGTGCGGCTCGGTCTGCTCGTCTCCAGGAAGCTGCTAGCGCCCCCTGCTGTCCTCGAGGCCGCGGTGCGCTCACCATGCCTTTAAAATCCCTCATGATCCAGAGCTCACAGCTCCGCTGGTCTCCTAGAGCAAGTTTGAACTTCTATGCAAAGTATCTCTTCAGCATGATGTAAAATAGAGATGTTAGAGGTAATTCTACACGCTTGAGTAAGATGGCACCCCATGAAACGATGAAGCAGCTCTTCATCTTCAGTCTAATTGTCTTGGAAGCAGAACCGGAGTATATTTCACATAATGATTGCATTTGTATGTTTACATATGTGAGTTATTATTGATCATGGAAGCATCTGGTGCCTTTTGAATCCAGCACAGAGTTTCCTGCTTTCCGGCGCTGTGAGAAGACCAACATGTTTGTGTAGGTTACACTTCCCTCTAATATATTTCACATGAAAGTCTGATTGCGTGCGCATGATATTTCCTCCTCTGCGGTGTTTTCCAGCCGTTTGAGACGTTCCTCACAGCACTTTAAAGCAGAAAGTCTGCCCTAGAATTCAATCGGAGAGTCACTCGTTTAGTGTTTCTTCTGAAGAAACGGAAAATACTTTGACAAATCTGTTTACAGTGAGATGAACTGCAGTCATGAGGGTGATCACATGACCATTTCTGCAGTTCTACGATCAGTATTTCCTTTAAAGACCCTGTGAAGCGTTTATTCCCTGAAGGGCTCATCACCCTGTTTATTTTAAATATCCAGTAGTCTTTAGTTCACATCATGAACCATGATTTACTAATAGTTTAGGAGACAGCGTATTCTTACAGTATATACCTATATTAGATCATCAGTATTTCAGATCATTTGAAACGCTGTCAGTATTTACACTGCCGGGATAAAGTTACATGTTTCTGAAAGAGTCTCTTCTGCATTTATTTCAACAAAAATACAGTAAAACAATATTACAATGCTTTCTGAAACTGATACTTTTATTCATCAAGGACACATTAAATTGCAGGAGAGACTTCTTTCAAAAACATAAAAAAATCCTAGTTATTCCATACTTTTGACCGCCGGTGTAAATGAGCCACAGATTCTCGTTTTGCTGTGATGGGTGTTTAATGCTGCCTTCATGTGCTATCGGAATTATCATAAATACGAATTTCCTAGTCGGAAATTCTTAATTGGGAATTTTCTAGTCGGAATTTCCAAGTCTGAGATTCCTAGTCAGTTTCCTAGTCGAAAATTTTTAGTTGGGAATTTCTAGTCGGAATTTCCTAGTCAGAGATTCCTAGTCGGAAATTCTTAATTGGGAATTTCCTAGTCGGAAATTCTTAATTGGGAATTTCCTAGTCGGAGTTTCCTAGTCGGAGATTCCTAGTCTGAGTTTCCTAGTCTGAGTTTCCTGGTCGGAGATTCCTAGTCGGAAATTCCTAGTCTGAGTTTCCTAGTCGGAGATTCCTAGTCTGAAATTCCTAGTCGGAGATTCCTAGTCTGAAATTCCTACTCTGAAATTCCTAGTCTGAGTTTCCTAGTTGGAAATTCCTAGTCGGAAATTCCTAATCTGTGTTTCCTAGTCACAGTCGCAATTTTCTAGTCAGAGATTCCAAGTCGGAGATTCCTAGTTGGAAATTCCTTGTTGGACCACTGAGAATCTGAAGTTTCCAAGTTGGGAAAGTTTAAACATGGCGGAGGGGAGAATGATTGCTGCTTTGAATGCTATGATTTATGCGTTTTTCCACAGCAGCTAAATCGCCTTGTCTTGATGTTAAAGTAGTGCATATTTACATATATGAATAATTATTTGAAGCATGCTTCAAATCAAGTAGGACATTTCTGATAGCATGTGAATGCAGCATAAGTTCAAAAACATAGCAATCATAATCATAGTAAAATATGTGGCGTATGCAGATTTTATCAGGCTGCCTTCATTAGCTATCATCAAACACAGGCTTTTTTTGCTATCAAAATGATCTCAGAGTTTCCCATAGCAAATACGACTTGACCGGGTGTTCATGTCCAATTTACGACTAGGAAACTCTGACTAGGAATTTCCGACTAGGAAACCATATTTACAATAATTCCAATAGCACATGAAGGCAGCACAAATCGTAAATAAACAGGCATGTAATGCTGCCTTCACATGCTATCAGAATTATAGTAAATATTACTTTCCTAGTCTAAAATTCCTAGTCCTAAATTACCTAAATTGGAAATTCCTAGTCAGAGTTTCCTAGTCAGGAATGCATTGTTGGAGTTTCCTAGTCAGAAATTCCTGGTCTTTCCTAGTTGGAAATTCCTGGTCCAAGTTTCTTAGTCGGAAATGCCTAGCCAGACTTTCCTAGTTGTAAATTCCTAGTCTTGAATTGCCTATTTGGAAATTCCTAGTCAGATTTTCCTAGTCAGGAATGCCTAGTTGGAGATTCCTAGTCAGAAATTCTTGGTCTTTCCTAGTTGGAAATTCCTGGTCTGAGTTTCCCAGTCGGAAATGTAAAGTGAGACTTTTCTAGTCGGACATTCCTGGTCTGAGTTTCCAAGTTGGAAATTCCTAGGAGTTTCCTAGTAAGGAATGTCTAGTTGGAATTTCCTAGTCATAATTACCTGGTCTTTCCTAGTTGGAATTTCCTGGTCTGAGTTTCTTAGTCGGAAATTCCTAGTCAGGAATGTCTAGTTGGGGTTTCCTAGTCAGATGTTCCTGGTTCGAGTTTCCTAGTCGGAAATGCGTAGTGAGAATTTCCTAGTCGGACATTCCTCGTCTGAGTTTCCAAGCTGGAAATTCCTAGTCAGGAGTTTCCTTGTCAGGAATGCCTAGTTGGAGTTTCCTAGTCAGAAATTCCTGGTCTTTCCTAGTTGGACATTCCTAGTCCGAGTTTCCTAATTGGAAATGTGTAGTGAGAATTTCCTAGTTGTAGTTTCCTAGTCCGAGTTTCCTAGTTGGAAATGTCTAGTTGGAAATTACTATTTGAGTTTCTTAGTCGGAAATTCCTAGTTGGATATTGGACACGAATGCCCTCTCAAGTCATATTTACTACTGGGAAATTAAGAGATAATTCTGATAGCCCAGTTTCCGAGTTGGGCGTGCCATTAACTTTAAACATGGCGGAGGAGAGAGCGATCGCTGCTGTTGTCTTGATGTTACAGTTGCACATATATAAATAATCATTTGAAGCATATTTTATGTTTTATACGCAGCGAAAATAGCCTGTATTTGACTGAAATTCCAGAATCAGCAGCAAGTTGACTAACTAGATAGACGCTTTGGCTTTAATAAGCACTTAAACACGACGAGCTCGTAATCACGACTTCACGAGCTATGGGAAATTTCCTACTTCCCACTTCTGAAGGCAGCATAATGACATAAACCCACAGCCATGATGATGATGTTTCCTGGAATATATTTGTCTCTTGTCGCTGCTCTTAACCCTTCCTCCCTTCTCACACGTTGCCAAATTACCTTTGACTGTTAGACTTCCATTCAGTGAAGGGTTTGATGAGCCGTGAATCCTTCATCTCTGCTGCTTACTGAATCTCTATAGGACACCAGTTTAAGATTATTTATAGCTGCCAGACAGTAGCGTGTGTGTGTGTGTGTTGATTGAGGATGTGTGTGTTATGTGCTTCAGTAGTTTCCCGAGTTTTCTTTAGTGTAGCATTAATTCAGTAGGAATAAAAGAAGGTGGTGTTGATGTCGGCACACGTGTAGCGGTCATTACACTGCACATCATCCTCATCTTCCTCAGGGTTTCTGTCTGTTTTACAGCACAAACATCTAAACATCATCAAGATATTAAGAATGAAAAAATGATTTAAATATGAAGTGAGTTTGTGCCTAAAACAAGAACCAACATCTGCCAATGGAGTCAGAACAATCGGATCATTTTTCCTTTTGAATGAAGTTTATTTTTCTGATTAATTGGTGCATATTTTCAGAAAGAGACCGAAGCGCTGAGGAAGAAGAGGATGTGTGCAGTGTATCAGAAACTCCAGCGCTTCATCATGTAAAACATGTACATAGTGAAAAGCTCCAGTATTTCTCCACAGTTTTATGTGGATGTGCTGACATAAGCGAGTATTAATGTAGACGATACTAAGAGGTTTAATGAAGCGACGTCTTCATAACGTGTTTAAAATCTCTTTCAAGTGTGCAGGCACAACTTGTAGGCAAATACGCCAAAGCTTTTGTACCATTTGCATAGCCATTTCTAATCTAAATGAGTGCCTGTGTGTGTCAGAGTGTGTGTGTGTGTTTCAGAGTGTGTATGTCAGAGTGTTAGAGTGTGTGTCAGTGTGTGTGTGTCGGAGGAGTGTGTGTGAGTGAGAGTGTGTGCAAGTGTCAGAGTGTGTGTGTGTTTCAGAGTGTGTGTGTCAGAGTGTTAGAGTGTGTGCGTGTGTGTGTGTGTCGGAGGAGTGTGTCAGAGTGAGCGAGTGTGTGCGAGTGTCGGAGGAGTGTGTGAGTGAGTGTGTGTGCGAGTGTCGGAGGAGTGTGCGTGTGTGTGTGTGTGAGTGAGTGAGTGAGTGAGTGTGAGTGAGTTTGTGTGAGAGAGTGAGAGAGTGTGAGAGTGTGTGTGTGTGTGTGTGTGTGTGTCAGAGTATGTGTATGTGTGTGTCGGAGGAGTGTGTGTGTGTGTGTGTGTGTGTGTGTGTGCGAGTGTGTCAGAGTGAGCGTGTGTGTGTGTGTGTGAGAGTGAGAGTGTGAGTGTGTCAGAGAGTGTGTGGGTGTGTCTGAGTGTCGGAGGAGTGTGCGAGTGTGTGTGAGTGAGAGTGTGTGTGCGAGTGTCGGAGGAGTGTGTGTGTGTGTGTGTGTGTGTGTGTGTGTGTGTGTGTGTGTGTGTGTGAGAGTGAGAGTGTGTGTGCAAGTGTGTCAGAGTGAGCGAGTGTGTGTGTGTGAGTGAGAGTGTCGGAGGAGAGTGCGAGTGAGTGTGAGTGTGCGAGTGTGTCAGAGTGAGCGAGTGTGTGTGTGTGTGTGTGTGTGTGTTGATTAGCGCTTAAATCCCATAGAAACAGTAACATTTGTAAACAAGCATTTATTGTAATAAGTAAAATCATGGAATGTTTTTGAAATCCTATAACAGTAACATTAGTCCGAGGTGGATCTGAAGTCCTGCATGTTCCAGTGAATCCTTTGGAGGATTGGAGCAGAAGTGTGTGTGAGTGTTTGATGGCGTGTGTGTCTGCACGGATGAGTCCAGGTTCTGCTCAGTCGCTCATGAATCCTCTCGGACGGGTCGATGAACACTTGAACTGTTTCCATTGTAATGTGGACGGCATGATAAATATAGATTCTCTTGAATATTTTGGCAACCCATAGATTGTTCTGACGATCATTAAAGTATGAATAAAGTATTAACATGCTCTCGTGTCTGTTTATTTCTAAATAAAGCGTGTGTGTGTGTGTGTGTGTGTGTGAAGAGTTCACAGTAGAACTGAAGTGAGGGATTGAAGGTGTTGGTCTTCTCGGATTCACACATCAGCCATTCATTTACTCTTCCGTCTCCCTTCAGCCTGCAATGCATTAATAATATACATTGTACCATGACACAGATTTAAAAATATAGTTTATTAACAGATGTGTGTGATCCGGTCAGATCATAATGTGAAATTTAGCAGAGGTTCATAAAAACACACTGAACAGGTTATTCACACAGCAGTGCATGCTGGGCATCTGCACAGGATTCAGTGGATTTATAAACATATGTTCACATGCATACAGTGAGAAAAACACTATTCATTTGATTTTAATGTGAAAAAAGCTTAAAAATTCAGTTTTACTTATAGGATTAAAACTAAATGACCAGCTCTATCCCGCAATCTGAAGACGATCATATTTCACCCGGTATTTTGTCAAATGTTTCATACAGAAAATGGACTATTAATCCACCATTGTTTAAAAATTGTGGTTATTTTGACAAGCACTTTCTGTCCTGAATTTCTTTGTCAAAATACATTTGGAAAAGTGCTGATTGTGCATACTTACAATAGTGTATTTTGAATTTCAGTGTTATATTTCCACACACCTACAAGTAACGCACGTTATGTAATCAGATTACTTTTTTAAGTAACTAGTAAAGTAACGCATTTTACATTTACAACAGCACGTTACTTTTTCAAATACTCATGATTTCTGTCAGTCTATACATGGGTAACAGTAACTTGCGTTACTTATTTGAAAAAGTAACATATTTTCTGTTAAATGTAAAAGTAATTTTACTTTAAAAAGTAATCTGATTACATTACGTGCGTTACTTGTAATGTTTCACTGACACTGAAATAATTTCGATTTATTCTATAAACTTGACTTAGTATGTTATAATTTTGACTGTTTATGTCAATTTCAAAAAAAATTATGCCATATTTTGTTATAATCCATTATAATCCCTTACTTTGCTAGTTACTTTAAAAAGTAATCTGATTACATTACGTGCGTTACTTGTAATGCATTTCACTGACACCGAAAACAAGCAACACAAGTTAGGCTACGAACATTTTGATGGCATAATTTTTACTTTTTTTCATAATTTCGATTTATGCTATAAACTTGACTTAGTATGTTATCATTTTGACTGTTTATGTTATAATTTCGAATTTTTTATGCCATATTTTGTTGTAAATCTAAAAGTAATCCATTACTTTACTAGTTAAAAAAGTAATCTGATTACATTACGTACGTTACTTGTAATGTGTTTCACCAGCACTAAAAACAAGTAACACAAGTTAGGCTACGAACATTTTTATAACATAATTTCGATTTTTTTATGCCATATTTTGTTGTAAATCTAAAAGTAATCCATTACTTTACTAGTTACTTAAAAAAGTAATCTGATTACATTACGTGCGTTACTTGTAATGCGTTTCCCCGGAACTGAAAACAAGTAACAAGTCAGGCTATGAACATTTTTATGGTATAATTTTGACTTTTTTTTTTCTTCATAATTTCGATTTATGCTATAAACTTGACTTAGTATGTTATCATTTTGACTATATCATAATTTAGAATTTTTTATGCCATATTTTGTTGTAAATCTAAAAGTAATCCATTACTTTACTAGTTACTATAAAAAGTAATCTGATTACATTACGTGCATTACTTGTAATGCGTTTCCTCCGGCACTGAAAACAAGTAACAAGTTAGGCTACGAACATTTTTATGACATAATTTTGACTTTTTTTTTTCATAATTTTGATTTATGCTATAAACTTGACTTAGTATGTTATCATTTTGACTATGTCATAATTTAGAATTTTTTATGCCACATTTTGTTGTAAATCTAAAAGTAATCCATTACTTTACTAGTTAAAAAAGTAATCTGATTACATTACGTACGTTACTTGTAATGTGTTTCCCCAGCACTAAAAACAAGTAACACAAGTTAGGCTACGAACATTTTTATGACAATTTCGATTTTTTATGCCATATTTTGTTGTAAATCTAAAAGTAATCCATTACCTTACTAGTTACTTAAAAAAGTAATCTGATACATTACGTGCGTTACTTGTAATGCGTTTCCCCGGAACTGAAAACAAGTAACAAGTCAGGCTATGAACATTTTTATGGTATAATTTTGACTTTTTTTTTTCTTCATAATTTCGATTTATGCTATAAACTTGACTTAGTATGTTATCATTTTGACTATATCATAATTTAGAATTTTTTATGCCATATTTTGTTGTAAATCTAAAAGTAATCCATTACTTTACTAGTTACTATAAAAAGTAATCTGATTACATTACGTGCATTACTTGTAATGCGTTTCCTCCGGCACTGAAAACAAGTAACAAGTTAGGCTACGAACATTTTTATGACATAATTTTGACTTTTTTTTTCATAATTTCGATTTATGCTATAAACTTGACTTAGTATGTTATCATTTTGACTATGTCATAATTTAGAATTTTTTATGCCACATTTTGTTGTAAATCTAAAAGTAATCCATTACTTTACTAGTTAAAAAAGTAATCTGATTACATTACGTACGTTACTTGTAATGTGTTTCCCCAGCACTAAAAACAAGTAACACAAGTTAGGCTACGAACATTTTTATGACAATTTCGATTTTTTATGCCATATTTTGTTGTAAATCTAAAAGTAATCCATTACCTTACTAGTTACTTAAAAAAGTAATCTGATACATTACGTGCGTTACTTGTAATGCGTTTCCTCCGGCACTGAAAACAAGTAACAAGTTAGGCTACGAACATTTTTATGACATAATTTTTACTTTTTTTTCATAATTTCGATTTATGCTATAAACTTGACTTAGTATGTTATCATTTTGACTATGTCATAATTTAGAATTTGTTATGCCATATTTTGTTGTAAATCTAAAAGTAATCCATTACTTTACTAGTTACTTTAAAAAGTAATCTGATTACATTACGTGCATTACTTGTAATGTGTTTCCCCGGCACTGAAAACAAGTAACACAAGTTAGGCTATGAAAATGTATATGGCATAATTATTTTTGTTTTTTTTCCAGAATTTCAATTTATGCTATAAACTTGACTTAGTATGTTATCATTTTGACTGTTTGTCATAATTTCGATTTTTTATGCCATATTTTGTTGTAAATGTAAAAGTAATCCATTACTTTACTAGTTACTTTGAAAAGTAATCTGATTACATTACGTGCGTTACTTGTAATGCGTTTCCCCGGCACTGAAAACAAGTAAATCAAGTTAGGCTACGAACATTTTCCCATGTATAGACTGACAGAAATCAGGAGTCGAGGCGTGTGTGAAAACCAGAAGTGGACAAAGTACACACCTCTATTACTTGAGTAAAAGTACTACTAGTCAAATATCACTCCGTTACAAGTGAAAGTTTTAAAAACTGATTTTTACTTAAGTAAAAGTACAGAAGTATTTGTTTTTAAAATTACTTAAGTA
This sequence comes from Gobio gobio, assembly GCF_949357685.1. NCBI lineage: Eukaryota > Metazoa > Chordata > Actinopteri > Cypriniformes > Gobionidae > Gobio > Gobio gobio. The sequence continues at coordinate 50,329,718 of NC_137111.1, forward strand.
TCAAAAGTAAATTTCCTATTTTATGTCAATGTATTATTTAACTTATTGTTGCATTGTTGTAGAAATGGACATTATGCCACCGTGGTGGTTTAAGCCAGTCAGTGATGCTCCATCCGACATGCTAGCATATGACTTAAACTCATTTCAATACTTGTATAAAAGTTACAAAGCTCTTCACAAAGCTGTTGTCACTTTAAGGCCGAATGCACGGATCCAATACACTGATACACATCCGATGTTCTCCCAACTGTTTACTCTTCTCTTTCTCCCAGACGTTAAATTTTTTTAAACATTTTATGAGACATGCATCAAGTGTACAAAACAACAACAAAAACCTTTTAAAGAAGAAAAAAATCATCCACTGACTTTTAAAGCTGCTACAGAAATGACTTTCGACTTTGAGGACCTTGATATAAAAAGTACGATATTTGTCTTTCAAATGTAGTGAAGTTGAAGTCAAAGTTTCCCGAAAAAATAATACTCAGGTAAAGTACAGATACTCAAAAAGTGTACTTAAGTACAGTACTCAAGTAAATTTACTTAGTTACTGTACACCTCTGGTGAAAAACATGGTGTTTTTGGAGTAAATTAAACATACAAAACAGATTCAATATTCCTCAAAATGAATAACAACAGTGAAACCCGAACTCATTTAATTATTGCAGGTTTGCGTTATATTCAATGTAAAATAACATATGTATTTAGTCGAACTTTTTAAACAAAGTCTTTGCTGCTGACTTTCGATGATCCAATTCAACCGTACTAATAAGCAAAAAAGACTTTATTGCTGAAGTAATACCTTTCTTCTTCTGCGTGTGTGTGTGTGAAAGCTTTGTTTGAGCGGCGCCCTCTACTGTACAGGCGGGAATCTGCAGTTCCTTCAGCCGGAGGATTCATTTCACTTTCGGTGTGTAACGGTCTTTACATTTGCCCAAAAATAGAACTTTTGTTTTTAAAACACAAGCAAGCCCAGCTCTGGTGAGAAAAAGTAACACAAATGTAACGTTACAATACTTTCCATAAAAGTAAGTTTTAATTAAGGGAGTAATGCGACATTGTAACACATTACTTTTAAAATTAACTTTGATAGTTTTGGCTTTACAGTATCAGTGTTTCTCACTCAAAATGACTTCAAATACTGAAAACAAAGAGTATTAAAGCTAAAAGAACTAAAAATATTGCTTGTTTTAATTCACCGCCTCAACAAATGATTTTGGTAACAACACAGTCTTGGGAAACTGATTTGACTAGTTATAAAAGCTCTAAAATCCACTAAATCCTGCTGATTATTTGGTTAAAAAGAGCAGGAATCCTGAAAACCTTCAGCTCCCAAAACTTCTGGAATCATGAGTCGTATTTTCATTTGAATCAGAATCATTTTAGTTACTAATTCAACACTCCTACGTAGTTTCTGTAAATGAAAAGAACAATGATGAACAGAACAGTAATATCATTACAGCAGATAAACGTTAATACTGTGACATATTCACTGCAGACATGATGTTCTTCCTCATTTACTGGAGAAGAGAAATGACAATTACAAAATGAAAAATAATGCAGTGAGTTTGTGGTTAAAACAAGAACAAACATCGGCCAATGGAGTCTTAATCACTTAATTTTGATAATTTTGTCTCAACTTCTTTTGATAAATTGGACCCACTTTATATTAGGTGGCCTTAACTACTATGTACTAACATTTTAATTAATCATTTGATACAATGCACTTATTGTGTACATACATTTTATTACATTGTACTTACATTTTAAAAAATACCTGCATGTAATTACATTATGTAATTAAAGGGTTAGTTCACCCAAAACTGTAAATTGTGTCATTAATGACTGAGCCTCATGTGGTTGGACACCCGTCAGACCTCCGTTCATCTTCAGACACAAATGAAGATATTTTAGTGTAAATCTGATGCTCTGAAAGGCCTCCATTGGCTCAACTTTACACTCTCAAGACCCTTAAAAGTTACTAAAGACGTCAATACAAAGTCCATCTCACTACAGCGGCTCTAAACTAACTTTATGAATCGGCGAGAATAGTTCTTGTGCGCAAAAAAACCCTAAATAACGACTTATATAGTGATGACGATTTCAAAACACGGCATCATGAAGCTTCGAAGCGTTATGAATCAGTGAGTCGATTCAGCGGTTCAGAGCGTTATGAATCAGTGAGTCGATTCAGCGGTTCAGAGCGTTATGAATCAGTGAGTCGATTCAGCAGTTTGGCGGTTTGACACGCGATCCGAATCATGAGTCGACTCACTGATTCATAACGCTTCGAAGCTTCATGAGGCCGTGTTTTGAAATCGTCATCACTATATAAGTCGTTATTTAGGGTTTTTTTGCGCACAAAAACTATTCTTGCCGATTCATAAAGTTATTGTAGAGCCGCTGTAGTGAGATGGACTTTGTAACTTTAGTCTTTAGTGTCTTTTAAGGGTCTTGAGAGTGTAAAGTTGAGCCAATGGAGGCCTTTCAGAGCATCAGATTTACACTAAAATATCTTCATTTGTGTCTGAAGATGAACGGAGGTCTGACGGGTGTCCAACCACATGAGGCTCAGTCATTCATGACACAATTTACATTTTTGGGTGAACTAACCCTTTAATTTCTGTAGTTACATTTGTAATTACACAGTTGACAATTCCCTAACACCTAACCCTACCCTTAAACTTACCCATACCATCACACCTGTCCCTAACTCTACCCATATCCCACCTCAATATCAGCAAAGGTGTTTTGCAATACAATTTGAACACAGTAAGTACATTGTACTTATTTTTTGATGTAAGTACATAGTAGTTAAGGCCACCTAATATAAAGTGGGGCCAATAAATTTGTTTCTCTTCTCCAGTAAATGTGTCAGGATGTTTAGAAGTTAGAGTCCTTTAAGGGCTTTCACTGTGTTTAGATGCCATGATGTCCAATATGAATGTTCCTCAAACCCGAGGCGGGGGGTTTGGAGCAGGGTCATGGGGCCGGAGGTTCGTCCAGCAGGTCTATGCGCGGGCCGTCCTGCAGGGGGCTCCACTCCCGCGTCTCCACCGCCTCCAGCAGCTCTACCAGCTCCGCCTGCAGCTTCTGAACGCCGTCCTCCAGCCGCTGAACAACACAGAAGAAGAAACACCACAGTCAACATACACTCATCCCAGTGTCTGAACTACTGTCAACTAACATTTCAATTAAAGGGTTAGTTCACCGAAAAATGGAAATTCTGTCATTAATTACTCGCCCTCATGTCGTTCGACACCCGTCAGACCTCCGTTCATATTCAGACACAAATGAAGATATTTTAGTGTAAAGCTGATGCTGAGAAAGGCTTCAGATTGGCCTCCATTGGCATTCAGTACATTTACACTCACAAGACCCATAAAAGGCACTAAAAACGTCGTTACAAAGTCCATCTCACCACAGTGACTCTACAATAATTTTACGATGCGACGACAATAGTTTTTGTGCGCAAAAAAAAAATCTAAATAACACCTTTATCCAGCTTGTTCTTGTCTTCCGTGTGTGTCTCCACGACGCATGCGCGAGAATATGAGCATATCCGGCGTTCGGGAATCCATGAAATGCCACTTTAGCCCCATTTTGAGAACTACACCGAGACCTAAAGCACGATCAGTGTAGAATTCAACAGCTGAGATACGCGCGTCTTCCTCTGCTCGTAAACAAATCTCTTCTGGGTCATGTGTCCGAACGCCGGATCTGCTCATATTCTGGTTATATTACCTTATATAACCTTATATTCTGAGGTTGGATAAAGGCGTTATTTTGATTTTTTTTTGCGCACAAAAACTATTGTCGTCACTTCGTAAGATTATTGTAGAGTCACTGTGGTGAGATGGACTTTGTAACGACGTTTTTAGTGCCTTTTATGGGTCTTGTGAGTGTAAATGTACTGAATGCCAATGGAGGCCTATCTGAAGCCTTTCTCAGCATCAGCTTTACACTAAAATATCTTCATTTGTGTCTGAAGATGAACGGAGGTCTGGCGGGTGTCCAACCACATGAGGCTCAGTCATTAATGACACAATTTACATTTTTGGGTGAACTAACCCTTTAAACATTTGACAATGCACTATTGCGTACATACATTGTGTTCCAGCACAAATCTCTCAACATTCTTACATCAAGACGCATTTTCTAGAGGAGCAGTTATTATATGGAAGCACATTTCTACTTAATGTTCTGCTAAATCATGAGTATGACCAAAAACATCGAAATTATGACATAAGTTATAATTATTAGATGAAAAGTCAAAATTGACATAAATTACATAATTGCGACTTTTGTCCGAATTTTGACTAGTCATAATTTCACTCTAGTATGTTATAATTTTGACTTTTTGTCAGAATTTCGATATTTTGTTGTAAATCTAAAACGTGTGTGATCAGTGATGCGTTAACGGAGGTCACGTGACGCTGATGATGTCAGATGACGTTTATGATTGTCGAGTGATGTCACCTTCTCCATGCCGTCCATTCGCTCATGAAAAGCCTTCTGATGCTGACAGGCGTTTGAGCTGCTCGTCTCTGGTCCTGTGACACACACACACACACACACACACACACATCTGAGTGGAGTCACTGAAAACACATGAACATCAGTCAGACGGACAGTAAAGATTAACATCGGTGAGACATGAACACAATCACACAATCATCTGCAGTTACAGTAACACACCGTCTGAATAATGTTGACAACAGATGATGTCAGCTCATGTTACACACACACCAAAATTATTGACTTTTTATGCCATTATTTCAACTTTATCATAATTTTGATACATGCTATAACCTTTATTAAATATGTCACAATTTGGACTTTTTATGCCATAATTTCAATTTTGCCATAATTTTGATACATGCTATAACCTTTACTAAGTATGTCATAATTTTTATTTTTTATGCCATAATCTCAATTTTGCCATAATTTTGATACATGCTATAACCTTTACTAAATATGTAATAATTTGGACTTTTTATGCCATAATTTCAACTTTGCCATAATTTTGATACATGCTATAACCTTTACTAAATATGTAATAATTTGGATTTTTTATGCCATAATTTCAATTTTGCCATAATTTTGATTCATGCCAAAACCTTTACTAAATTTGTCATAATTTTGACTCTTTATGCATTATTTCAACTTTGCCATAATTTTGATACATGCTATAACCTTTACTAAGTATGTCATAATTTTTACTTTTTATGCCATAATCTCAATTTTGCCATAATTTTGATACATGCTATAACCTTTACTAAATATGTCACAATTTGGACTTTTTATGCTATAATTTTAACTTTGCCATTTTTTTGATACATGCTATAACCTTTACTAAATTTGTCATAATTTTGACTTTTTATGCCATAATTTTAACTTTGCCATTTTTTTGATACATGCTATAACCTTTACTAAATTTGTCATAATTTTGACTCTCTATGCATAATTTCAACTTTGCTATAATTTTGAAACATGCTATAACCTTTACTAAATATGTCACAATTTGGACTTGGTCATAATTTTGAAACATGCTATAACCTTTACTAAGTATGTCATAATTTTGACTTTTTATGCCATAATTTTAACTTGGCCATAATTTTGATACATACTATAACCTTTACTAAATTTGTCATAATTTTGACTTTTTATGCCATAATTTCAGTTTTGCCATAATTTTGATACATGCTATAACCTTTACTAAGTATGACATAATTTTTACTTTTTATGCCATAATCTCAATTTTGCCATAATTTTGATACATGCTATAACCTTTACTAAATATGTCACAATTTGGACTTTTTATGCCATAATTTCAACTTTGCCATAATTTTGATACATTCTATAACCTTTACTAAGTATGTCACAATTTTGACTTTTTATGCCATAATTTAAATGTTGCCATAATTTTGATACATGCTATAACCTTTACTAAGTATGTCACAATTTGGACTTTTTATGCCATAATTTCAATTTTGCCATAATTTTGATACATGCTATAACCTTTACTAAGTATGTCATAATTTGGACTCTTTTTGCATAATTTCAACTTTGCCATAATTTTGATACATGCTATAACCTTTACTAAATATGTCATAATTTTGACTTGGTCATAATTTTGAAACATGCTATAACCTTTACTAAATATGTCATAATTTTTACTTTTTATGCCATAATTTCAATTTTTCCATAATTTTGATACATGCTATAACCTTTACTAAGTATGTCATAATTTTTACTTTTTATGCCATAATCTCAATTTTGCCATAATTTTGATACATGCTATAACCTTTACTAAGTATGTCATAATTTGGACTCTTTATGCATAATTTCAACTTTGCCATAATTTTGAAACATGCTATAACCTTTACTAAATATGTCACAATTTGGACTTGGTCATAATTTTGAAACATGCTATAACCTTTACTAAGCATGTCATAATTTTGACTTTTTATGCCATAATTTTAACTTGGCCATAATTTTGATACATGCTATAACCTTTACTAAATTTGTCATAATTTTGACTTTTTATGCCATAATTTCAATTTTGCCATAATTTTGATACATGCTATAACCTTTACTAAGTATGACATAATTTTTACTTTTTATGCCATAATCTCAATTTTGCCATAATTTTGATACATGCTATAACCTTTACTAAATATGTCACAATTTGGACTTTTTATGCCATAAATTCAATTTTGCCATAATTTTGATACATGCTATAACCTTTACTAAGTATGTCATAATTTTGACTTTTTATGCCATAATTTCAATTTGCCATAATTTTGATACATGCTATAACCTTTACTAAATTTGTCATAATTTTGACTTTTTATGCCATCATTTCAATTTTGCCATAATTTTGATACATGCTAAAACCTTTACTAAATATGTCATAATTTTGAATTTTTATACCATAATCTCAATTTGGTCATAATTTTGATACATGCTATAACCTTTACTAAGTATGTCATAATTTTGACTTTTTATGCCATAATTTCAATTTTGCCATCATTTTGATACATGCTATAACCTTTACTAAATTTGTCATAATTTTGATTTTTTTATGCCATAATTTCAATTTTGCCATAATTTTGATACATGCTATAACCTTTACTAAATATGTCACAATTTGGATTTTTTTTGCCATAATTTCAATTTTGCCATAATTTTGATACATGCTATAACCTTTACTAAATTTGTCATAATTTTGACTCTTTATGCATTATTTCAACTTTGCCATAATTTTGATACATGCTATAACCTTTACTAAATATGTCACAATTTGGACTTTTTATGCCATAATTTAAATTTTGCCATAATTTTGATACATGCTATAACCTTTACTAAGTATGTCATAATTTTTACTTTCAATGCCATAATCTCAATTTTGCTATAATTTTGATACATGCTATAACCTTTACTAAATATGTCACAATTTGGACTTTTTATGCCATAATTTCAACTTTGCCATAATTTTGATACATTCTATAACCTTTACTAAGTATGTCACAATTTGGACTTTTTATGCCATAATTTCAATTTTGCCATAATTTTGATACATGCTATAACCTTTACTAAGTATGTCATAATTTGGACTCTTTTTGCATAATTTCAACTTTGCCATAATTTTGATACATGCTATAAACTTTACTAGCTATGTCATAATTTTGACTTGGTCATAATTTTGATACATGCTATAACCTTTACTAAGTATGTCATAATTTGGACTCTTTTTGCATAATTTCAATTTTGCCATAATTTTGATACATGCTATAACCTTTACTAAGTATGTCATAATTTTGACTTTTTATGCCATAATTTCAATTTTGCCATCATTTTGATACATGCTATAACCTTTACTAAATTTGTCATAATTTTGACTCTTTATGCATTATTTCAACTTTGCCATAATTTTGATACATGCTATAACCTTTACTAAATATGTCACAATTTGGACTTTTTATGCCATAATTAAAATTTTGCCATAATTTTGATACATGCTATAACCTTTACTAAGTATGTCATAATTTTTACTTTCTATGCCATAATCTCAATTTTGCTATAATTTTGATACATGCTATAACCTTTACTAAATATGTCACAATTTGGACTTTTTATGCCATAATTTCAACTTTGCCATAATTTTGATACATTCTATAACCTTTACTAAGTATGTCACAATTTGGACTTTTTATGCCATAATTTCAATTTTGCCATAATTTTGATACATGCTATAACCTTTACTAAGTATGTCATAATTTGGACTCTTTTTGCATAATTTCAACTTTGCCATAATTTTGATACATTCTATAACCTTTACTAAATATGTCATAATTTTTACTTTTTATGCCATAATTTCAATTTTTCCATAATTTTGATACATGCTATAACCTTTACTAAGTATGTCATAATTTTTACTTTTTATGCCATAATCTCAATTTTGCCATAATTTTGATACATGCTATAACCTTTACTAAGTATGTCATAATTTGGACTCTTTATGCATAATTTCAACTTTGCCATAATTTTGAAACATGCTATAACCTTTACTAAATATGTCACAATTTGGACTTGGTCATAATTTTGAAACATGCTATAACCTTTACTAAGTATGTCATAATTTTGACTTTTTATGCCATAATTTTAACTTGGCCATAATTTTGATACATGCTATAACCTTTACTAAATTTGTCATAATTTTGACTTTTTATGCCATAATTTCAATTTTGCCATAATTTTGATACATGCTATAACCTTTACTAAGTATGACATAATTTTTACTTTTTATGCCATAATCTCAATTTTGCCATAATTTTGATACATGCTATAACCTTTACTAAATATGTCACAATTTGGACTTTTTATGCCATAATTTCAATTTTGCCATAATTTTGATACATGCTATAACCTTTACTAAGTATGTCATAATTTTGACTTTTTATGCCATAATTTCAATTTTGCCATAATTTTGATACATGCTATAACCTTTACTAAGTATGTCATAATTTTGAATTTTTATACCATAATCTCAATTTGGTCATAATTTTGATACATGCTATAACCTTTACTAAATTTGTCATAATTTTGACTTTTTATGCCATTATTTCAATTTTGCCATAATTTTGATACATGGTATAACCCTTACTAAATATGTCACAATTTTGACTTTTTATGCCATAATCTCAATTTTGCCATAATTTTGATACATGCTATAACCTTTACTAAGTATGTCATAATTTTGACTTTTTATACCATAATCTCAATTTGGTCATAATTTTGATACATGCTATAACCTTTACTAAATATGTCACAATTTTTACTTTTTATGCCATAATCTCAATTTTGGCATAATTTTGATACATGCTATAACCTTTACTAAGTATGTCACAATTTGGACTTTTTATGCCATAATTTCAATTTTACCATAATTTCGATACATGTTATAATCTTTACTAAGTATGTCATAATTTTGACTTTTTATGCCATGATTTCAATTTTGCCATAATTTTGATACATGCTTTAACCTTTACTAAGTATGTCATAGTTTGGACTTTTTATGCCATAATATCAACTTTGCTATAATTTTGATACATGCTATAACCTTTACTAAATATGTCATAATTTTGAATCTTTATGCATAATTTCAACTTTGCCATAATTTTGATACATGCTATAACCTTTACTAAATATGTCACAATTTGGACTTGGTCATAATTTTGAAACATGCTATAACCTTTACTAAGTATGTCATAATTTTGACTTTTTATGCCATAATTTTAACTTGGCCATAATTTTGATACATGCTATAACCTTTACTAAATTTGTCATAATTTTGACTTTTTATGCCATAATTTCAATTTTGCCATAATTTTGATACATGCTATAACCTTTACTAAGTATGTCATAATTTTGACTTTTTATGCCATAATTTCAATTTTGCCATAATTTTGATACATGCTATAACCTTTACTAAATTTGTCATAATTTTGACTTTTTATGCCATAATTTCAATTTTGCCATAATTTTGATACATGCTATAACCTTTACTAAATATGTCATAATTTTGAATTTTTATACCATAATCTCAATTTGGTCATAATTTTGATACATGCTATAACCTTTACTAAATTTGTCATAATTTTGACTTTTTATGCCATAATTTCAATTTTGCCATAATTTTGATACATGCTATAACCTTTACTAAGTATGTCATAATTTTGATTTTTTTATGCCATAATTTCAATTTTGCCATAATTTTGATACATGATATAACCTTTACTGAGTATGTCATAATTTTGACTTTTTATACCATAATCTCAATTTGGTCATAATTTTGATACATGTTATAACCTTTACTAAATATGTCACAATTTTTACTTTTTATGCCATAATCTCAATTTTGGCATAATTTTGATACATGCTATAACCTTTCCTAAGTATGTCACAATTTGGACTTTTTATGCCATAATTTCAATTTTACCATAATTTTGATACATGCTATAATCTTAAGTATGTCATAATTTTGACTTTTTATGCCATGATTTCAATTTTGCCATAATTTTGATACATGCTTTAACCTTTACTAAGTATGTCATAGTTTGGACTTTTTATGCCATAATATCAACTTTGCTATAATTTTGATACATGCTATAACCTTTACTAAATTTGTCATAATTTTGAATCTTTATGCATAATTTCAACTTTGCCATAATTTTGATACATGCTATAACCTTTACTAAGTATGTCATAGTTTGGACTTTTTATGCCATAATCTCAATTTAGCCATTATTTTGATACATGCTATAACATTTATTAAGTATGTCATAATTTTTACTATTTATACCATAATCTCAATTTGGTCAAAATTTTGATACATGCTATAACCTTTACTAAGTATGTCATAATTTTGACTTTTTATACCATAATCTTAATTTGGTCATAATTTTGATACTTGCTATAACCTTTACTAAATTTGTCATAATTTTGACTCTTTATGCATAATTTCAACTTTGCCATAATTTTGATACATGCTATAACCTTTACTAAGTATGTCATAATTTTGACTTTTTATGCCATAATCTCAATTTTGCTATAATTTTGATACATGCTATAACCTTTACTAAATTTGTCATAATTTTGACTCTTTATGCATAATTTCAACTTTGCCATAATTTTGAAACATGCTATAACCTTTACTAAGTATGTCATAATTTTGACTTTTTATGCCATAATTTTAACTTGGCCATAATTTTGATACATGCTATAACCTTTACTAAATTTGTCATAATTTTGACTTTTTATGCCATAATTTCAATTTTGCCATAATTTTGATACATGCTATAACCTTTACTAAGTATGACATAATTTTTACTTTTTATGCCATAATCTCAATTTTGCCATAATTTTGATACATGCTATAACCTTTACTAAATATGTCACAATTTGGACTTTTTATGCCATAATTTCAATTTTGCCATAATTTTGATACATGCTATAACCTTTACTAAGTATGTCATAATTTTGACTTTTTATGCCATAATTTCAATTTTGCCATAATTTTGATACATGCTATAACCTTTACTAAGTATGTCATAATTTTGAATTTTTATACCATAATCTCAATTTGGTCATAATTTTGATACATGCTATAACCTTTACTAAATTTGTCATAATTTTGACTTTTTATGCCATAATTTCAATTTTGCCATAATTTTGATACATGCTATAACCTTTACTAAGTATGTCATAATTTTGATTGTTTATGCCATTATTTCAATTTTGCCATAATTTTGATACATGCTATAACCTTTACTAAATATGTCATAATTTTGAATTTTTATACCATAATCTCAATTTGGTCATAATTTTGATACATGCTATAACCTTTACTAAATTTGTCATAATTTTGACTTTTTATGCCATAATTTCAATTTTGCCATAATTTTGATACATGCTATAACCTTTACTAAGTATGTCATAATTTTGATTTTTTTATGCCATAATTTCAATTTTGCCATAATTTTGATACATGATATAACCTTTACTGAGTATGTCATAATTTTGACTTTTTATACCATAATCTCAATTTGGTCATAATTTTGATACATGTTATAACCTTTACTAAATATGTCACAATTTTTACTTTTTATGCCATAATCTCAATTTTGGCATAATTTTGATACATGCTATAACCTTTCCTAAGTATGTCACAATTTGGACTTTTTATGCCATAATTTCAATTTTACCATAATTTTGATACATGCTATAATCTTAAGTATGTCATAATTTTGACTTTTTATGCCATGATTTCAATTTTGCCATAATTTTGATACATGCTTTAACCTTTACTAAGTATGTCATAGTTTGGACTTTTTATGCCATAATATCAACTTTGCTATAATTTTGATACATGCTATAACCTTTACTAAATTTGTCATAATTTTGAATCTTTATGCATAATTTCAACTTTGCCATAATTTTGATACATGCTATAACCTTTACTAAGTATGTCATAGTTTGGACTTTTTATGCCATAATCTCAATTTAGCCATTATTTTGATACATGCTATAACATTTATTAAGTATGTCATAATTTTTACTATTTATACCATAATCTCAATTTGGTCAAAATTTTGATACATGCTATAACCTTTACTAAGTATGTCATAATTTTGACTTTTTATACCATAATCTTAATTTGGTCATAATTTTGATACTTGCTATAACCTTTACTAAATTTGTCATAATTTTGACTCTTTATGCATAATTTCAACTTTGCCATAATTTTGATACATGCTATAACCTTTACTAAGTATGTCATAATTTTGACTTTTTATGCCATAATCTCAATTTTGCTATAATTTTGATACATGCTATAACCTTTACTAAATTTGTCATAATTTTGACTCTTTATGCATAATTTCAACTTTGCCATAATTTTGAAACATGCTATAACCTTTACTAAGTATGTCATAATTTTGACTTTTTATGCCATAATTTTAACTTGGCCATAATTTTGATACATGCTATAACCTTTACTAAATTTGTCATAATTTTGACTTTTTATGCCATAATTTCAATTTTGCCATAATTTTGATACATGCTATAACCTTTACTAAGTATGACATAATTTTTACTTTTTATGCCATAATCTCAATTTTGCCATAATTTTGATACATGCTATAACCTTTACTAAATATGTCACAATTTGGACTTTTTATGCCATAATTTCAATTTTGCCATAATTTTGATACATGCTATAACCTTTACTAAGTATGTCATAATTTTGACTTTTTATGCCATAATTTCAATTTGGTCATAATTTTGATACATGCTATAACCTTTACTAAATTTGTCATAATTTTGACTTTTTATGCCATAATTTCAATTTTGCCATAATTTTGATACATGCTATAACCTTTACTAAGTATGTCATAATTTTGATTGTTTATGCCATTATTTCAATTTTGCCATAATTTTGATACATGGTATAACCTTTACTAAATATGTCACAATTTTGACTTTTTATGCCATAATCTCAATTTTGCCATAATTTTGATACATGCTATAACCTTTACTAAGTATGTCATAATTTTGACTTTTTATACCATAATCTCAATTTGGTCATAATTTTGATACATGCTATAACCTTTACTAAATATGTCACAATTTTTACTTTTTATGCCATAATCTCAATTTTGGCATAATTTTGATACATGCTTTAACCTTTACTAAGTATGTCATAGTTTGGACTTTTTCTGCCATAATATCAACTTTGCTATAATTTTGATACATGCTATAACCTTTACTAAATATGTCATAATTTTGAATCTTTATGCATAATTTCAACTTTGCCATAATTTTGATACATGCTATAACCTTTACTAAATATGTCACAATTTGGACTTGGTCATAATTTTGAAACATGCTATAACCTTTACTAAGTATGTCATAATTTTGACTTTTTATGCCATAATTTTAACTTGGCCATAATTTTGATACATGCTATAACCTTTACTAAATTTGTCATAATTTTGACTTTTTATGCCATAATTTCAATTTTGCCATAATTTTGATACATGCTATAACCTTTACTAAGTATGACATAATTTTTACTTTTTATGCCATAATCTCAATTTTGCCATAATTTTGATACATGCTATAACCTTTACTAAATATGTCACAATTTGGACTTTTTATGCCATAATTTCAATTTTGCCATAATTTTGATACATGCTATAACCTTTACTAAGTATGTCATAATTTTGACTTTTTATGCCATAATTTCAATTTTGCCATAATTTTGATACATGCTATAACCTTTACTAAATGTGTCATAATTTTGACTTTTTATGCCATAATTTCAATTTTGCCATAATTTTGATACATGCTATAACCTTTACTAAATATGTCATAATTTTGAATTTTTATACCATAATCTCAATTTGGTCATAATTTTGATACATGCTATAACCTTTACTAAATTTGTCATAATTTTGACTTTTTATGCCATAATTTCAATTTTGCCATAATTTTGATACATGCTATAACCTTTACTAAGTATGTCATAATTTTGATTTTTTTATGCCATAATTTCAATTTTGCCATAATTTTGATACATGGTATAACCTTTACTGAGTATGTCATAATTTTGACTTTTTATACCATAATCTCAATTTGGTCATAATTTTGATACATGCTATAACCTTTACTAAATATGTCACAATTTTTACTTTTTATGCCATAATCTCAATTTTGGCATAATTTTGATACATGCTATAACCTTTCCTAAGTATGTCACAATTTGGACTTTTTATGCCATAATTTCAATTTTACCATAATTTTGATACATGCTATAATCTTTACTAAGTATGTCATAATTTTGACTTTTTATGCCATGATTTCAATTTTGCCATAATTTTGATACATGCTTTAACCTTTACTAAGTATGTCATAGTTTGGACTTTTTATGCCATAATATCAACTTTGCTATAATTTTGATACATGCTATAACCTTTACTAAATTTGTCATAATTTTGAATCTTTATGCATAATTTCAACTTTGCCATAATTTTGATACATGCTATAACCTTTACTAAGTATGTCATAGTTTGGACTTTTTATGCCATAATCTCAATTTAGCCATTATTTTGATACATGCTATAACATTTATTAAGTATGTCATAATTTTTACTATTTATACCATAATCTCAATTTGGTCAAAATTTTGATACATGCTATAACCTTTACTAAGTATGTCATAATTTTGACTTTTTATACCATAATCTTAATTTGGTCATAATTTTGATACTTGCTATAACCTTTACTAAGTATGTCATAATTTTGACTTTTTATGCCATAATCTCAATTTTGCTATAATTTTGATACATGCTATAACCTTTACTAAATTTGTCATAATTTTGACTCTTTATGCATAATTTCAACTTTGCCATAATTTTGAAACATGCTATAACCTTTACTAAGTATGTCATAATTTTGACTTTTTATGCCATAATTTTAACTTGGCCATAATTTTGATACATGCTATAACCTTTACTAAATTTGTCATAATTTTGACTTTTTATGCCATAATTTCAATTTTGCCATAATTTTGATACATGCTATAACCTTTACTAAGTATGACATAATTTTTACTTTTTATGCCATAATCTCAATTTTGCCATAATTTTGATACATGCTATAACCTTTACTAAATATGTCACAATTTGGACTTTTTATGCCATAATTTCAATTTTGCCATAATTTTGATACATGCTATAACCTTTACTAAGTATGTCATAATTTTGACTTTTTATGCCATAATTTCAATTTTGCCATAATTTTGATACATGCTATAACCTTTACTAAGTATGTCATAATTTTGAATTTTTATACCATAATCTCAATTTGGTCATAATTTTGATACATGCTATAACCTTTACTAAATTTGTCATAATTTTGACTTTTTATGCCATAATTTCAATTTTGCCATAATTTTGATACATGCTATAACCTTTACTAAGTATGTCATAATTTTGATTGTTTATGCCATTATTTCAATTTTGCCATAATTTTGATACATGGTATAACCTTTACTAAATATGTCACAATTTTGACTTTTTATGCCATAATCCTAATTTTGCCATAATTTTGATACATGCTATAACCTTTACTAAGTATGTCATAATTTTGACTTTTTATACCATAATCTCAATTTGGTCATAATTTTGATACATGCTATAACCTTTACTAAATATGTCACAATTTTTACTTTTTATGCCATAATCTCAATTTTGGCATAATTTTGATACATGCTATAACCTTTACTAAGTATGTCATAGTTTGGACTTTTTATGCCATGATATCAACTTTGCTATAATTTTGATACATGCTATAACCTTTACTAAATATGTCATAATTTTGAATCTTTATGCATAATTTCAACTTTGCCATAATTTTGATACATGCTATAACCTTTACTAAATATGTCACAATTTGGACTTGGTCATAATTTTGAAACATGCTATAACCTTTACTAAGTATGTCATAATTTTGACTTTTTATGCCATAATTTTAACTTGGCCATAATTTTGATACATGCTATAACCTTTACTAAATTTGTCATAATTTTGACTTTTTATGCCATAATTTCAATTTTGCCATAATTTTGATACATGCTATAACCTTTACTAAGTATGACATAATTTTTACTTTTTATGCCATAATCTCAATTTTGCCATAATTTTGATACATGCTATAACCTTTACTAAATATGTCACAATTTGGACTTTTTATGCCATAATTTCAATTTTGCCATAATTTTGATACATGCTATAACCTTTACTAAGTATGTCATAATTTTGACTTTTTATGCCATAATTTCAATTTTGCCATAATTTTGATACATGCTATAACCTTTACTAAATGTGTCATAATTTTGACTTTTTATGCCATAATTTCAATTTTGCCATAATTTTGATACATGCTATAACCTTTACTAAATATGTCATAATTTTGAATTTTTATACCATAATCTCAATTTGGTCATAATTTTGATACATGCTATAACCTTTACTAAATTTGTCATAATTTTGACTTTTTATGCCATAATTTCAATTTTGCCATAATTTTGATACATGCTATAACCTTTACTAAGTATGTCATAATTTTGATTTTTTTATGCCATAATTTCAATTTTGCCATAATTTTGATACATGGTATAACCTTTACTGAGTATGTCATAATTTTGACTTTTTATACCATAATCTCAATTTGGTCATAATTTTGATACATGCTATAACCTTTACTAAATATGTCACAATTTTTACTTTTTATGCCATAATCTCAATTTTGGCATAATTTTGATACATGCTATAACCTTTCCTAAGTATGTCACAATTTGGACTTTTTATGCCATAATTTCAATTTTACCATAATTTTGATACATGCTATAATCTTTACTAAGTATGTCATAATTTTGACTTTTTATGCCATGATTTCAATTTTGCCATAATTTTGATACATGCTTTAACCTTTACTAAGTATGTCATAGTTTGGACTTTTTATGCCATAATATCAACTTTGCTATAATTTTGATACATGCTATAACCTTTACTAAATTTGTCATAATTTTGAATCTTTATGCATAATTTCAACTTTGCCATAATTTTGATACATGCTATAACCTTTACTAAATTTGTCATAATTTTGACTCTTTATGCATAATTTCAACTTTGCCATAATTTTGATACATGCTATAACCTTTACTAAGTATGTCATAGTTTGGACTTTTTATGCCATAATCTCAATTTAGCCATTATTTTGATACATGCTATAACATTTATTAAGTATGTCATAATTTTTACTATTTATACCATAATCTCAATTTGGTCAAAATTTTGATACATGCTATAACCTTTACTAAGTATGTCATAATTTTGACTTTTTATACCATAATCTTAATTCTGTCATAATTTTGATACTTGCTATAACCTTTACTAAATTTGTCATAATTTTGACTCTTTATGCATAATTTCAACTTTGCCATAATTTTGATACATGCTATAACCTTTACTAAGTATGTCATAATTTTGACTTTTTATGCCATAATCTCAATTTTGCTATAATTTTGATACATGCTATAACCTTTACTAAATTTGTCATAATTTTGACTCTTTATGCATAATTTCAACTTTGCCATAATTTTGATACATGCTATAACCTTTACTAAGTATGTCATAATTTTGACTTTTTATGCCATAATCTCAATTTTGCTATAATTTTGATACATGCTATAACCTTTACTGAATTTGTCATAATTTTGACTTTTTATGCCATAATTTCAATATTTCCATAATTTTGATAGATGCTATAACCTTTACTAAATATGTCATAATTTTGAATTTTTATGCCATAATTTCAATTTTGCCATAATTTTGATACATGCTATAACCTTTACTAAGTATGTCATAATTTGGACTTGGTCATAATTTTGAAACATGCTATAACCTTTACTAAGTATGTCATAATTTTGACTTTTTATACCATAATCTTAATTTGGTCATAATTTTGATACTTGCTATATCCTTTACTAAATTTGTCATAATTTTGACTCTTTATGCATAATATCATCTTTGCCATAATTTTGATACATGCTATAACCTTTACTAAATTTTTCATAATTTTGACTCTTTATGCATAATTTCAACTTTGCCATAATTTTGATACATGCTATAACCTTTACTAAGTATGTCATAATTTGGACTCTTTATGCATAATTTCAACTTTGCCATAATTTTGAAACATGCTATAACCTTTACTAAATATGTCACAATTTGGACTTGGTCATAATTTTGAAACATGCTATAACCTTTACTAAGCATGTCATAATTTTGACTTTTTATGCCATAATTTTAACTTGGCCATAATTTTGATACATGCTATAACCTTTACTAAATTTGTCATAATTTTGACTTTTTATGCCATAATTTCAATTTTGCCATAATTTTGATACATGCTATAACCTTTACTAAGTATGACATAATTTTTACTTTTTATGCCATAATCTCAATTTTGCCATAATTTTGATACATGCTATAACCTTTACTAAATATGTCACAATTTGGACTTTTTATGCCATAAATTCAATTTTGCCATAATTTTGATACATGCTATAACCTTTACTAAGTATGTCATAATTTTGACTTTTTATGCCATAATTTCAATTTGCCATAATTTTGATACATGCTATAACCTTTACTAAATTTGTCATAATTTTGACTTTTTATGCCATCATTTCAATTTTGCCATAATTTTGATACATGCTAAAACCTTTACTAAATATGTCATAATTTTGAATTTTTATACCATAATCTCAATTTGGTCATAATTTTGATACATGCTATAACCTTTACTAAGTATGTCATAATTTTGACTTTTTATGCCATAATTTCAATTTTGCCATCATTTTGATACATGCTATAACCTTTACTAAATTTGTCATAATTTTGATTTTTTTATGCCATAATTTCAATTTTGCCATAATTTTGATACATGCTATAACCTTTACTAAATATGTCACAATTTGGATTTTTTTTGCCATAATTTCAATTTTGCCATAATTTTGATACATGCTATAACCTTTACTAAATTTGTCATAATTTTGACTCTTTATGCATTATTTCAACTTTGCCATAATTTTGATACATGCTATAACCTTTACTAAATATGTCACAATTTGGACTTTTTATGCCATAATTTAAATTTTGCCATAATTTTGATACATGCTATAACCTTTACTAAGTATGTCATAATTTTTACTTTCAATGCCATAATCTCAATTTTGCTATAATTTTGATACATGCTATAACCTTTACTAAATATGTCACAATTTGGACTTTTTATGCCATAATTTCAACTTTGCCATAATTTTGATACATTCTATAACCTTTACTAAGTATGTCACAATTTGGACTTTTTATGCCATAATTTCAATTTTGCCATAATTTTGATACATGCTATAACCTTTACTAAGTATGTCATAATTTGGACTCTTTTTGCATAATTTCAACTTTGCCATAATTTTGATACATGCTATAAACTTTACTAGCTATGTCATAATTTTGACTTGGTCATAATTTTGATACATGCTATAACCTTTACTAAGTATGTCATAATTTGGACTCTTTTTGCATAATTTCAATTTTGCCATAATTTTGATACATGCTATAACCTTTACTAAGTATGTCATAATTTTGACTTTTTATGCCATAATTTCAATTTTGCCATCATTTTGATACATGCTATAACCTTTACTAAATTTGTCATAATTTTGACTCTTTATGCATTATTTCAACTTTGCCATAATTTTGATACATGCTATAACCTTTACTAAATATGTCACAATTTGGACTTTTTATGCCATAATTAAAATTTTGCCATAATTTTGATACATGCTATAACCTTTACTAAGTATGTCATAATTTTTACTTTCTATGCCATAATCTCAATTTTGCTATAATTTTGATACATGCTATAACCTTTACTAAATATGTCACAATTTGGACTTTTTATGCCATAATTTCAACTTTGCCATAATTTTGATACATTCTATAACCTTTACTAAGTATGTCACAATTTGGACTTTTTATGCCATAATTTCAATTTTGCCATAATTTTGATACATGCTATAACCTTTACTAAGTATGTCATAATTTGGACTCTTTTTGCATAATTTCAACTTTGCCATAATTTTGATACATTCTATAACCTTTACTAAATATGTCATAATTTTTACTTTTTATGCCATAATTTCAATTTTTCCATAATTTTGATACATGCTATAACCTTTACTAAGTATGTCATAATTTTTACTTTTTATGCCATAATCTCAATTTTGCCATAATTTTGATACATGCTATAACCTTTACTAAGTATGTCATAATTTGGACTCTTTATGCATAATTTCAACTTTGCCATAATTTTGAAACATGCTATAACCTTTACTAAATATGTCACAATTTGGACTTGGTCATAATTTTGAAACATGCTATAACCTTTACTAAGTATGTCATAATTTTGACTTTTTATGCCATAATTTTAACTTGGCCATAATTTTGATACATGCTATAACCTTTACTAAATTTGTCATAATTTTGACTTTTTATGCCATAATTTCAATTTTGCCATAATTTTGATACATGCTATAACCTTTACTAAGTATGACATAATTTTTACTTTTTATGCCATAATCTCAATTTTGCCATAATTTTGATACATGCTATAACCTTTACTAAATATGTCACAATTTGGACTTTTTATGCCATAATTTCAATTTTGCCATAATTTTGATACATGCTATAACCTTTACTAAGTATGTCATAATTTTGACTTTTTATGCCATAATTTCAATTTTGCCATAATTTTGATACATGCTATAACCTTTACTAAGTATGTCATAATTTTGAATTTTTATACCATAATCTCAATTTGGTCATAATTTTGATACATGCTATAACCTTTACTAAATTTGTCATAATTTTGACTTTTTATGCCATTATTTCAATTTTGCCATAATTTTGATACATGGTATAACCCTTACTAAATATGTCACAATTTTGACTTTTTATGCCATAATCTCAATTTTGCCATAATTTTGATACATGCTATAACCTTTACTAAGTATGTCATAATTTTGACTTTTTATACCATAATCTCAATTTGGTCATAATTTTGATACATGCTATAACCTTTACTAAATATGTCACAATTTTTACTTTTTATGCCATAATCTCAATTTTGGCATAATTTTGATACATGCTATAACCTTTACTAAGTATGTCACAATTTGGACTTTTTATGCCATAATTTCAATTTTACCATAATTTCGATACATGTTATAATCTTTACTAAGTATGTCATAATTTTGACTTTTTATGCCATGATTTCAATTTTGCCATAATTTTGATACATGCTTTAACCTTTACTAAGTATGTCATAGTTTGGACTTTTTATGCCATAATATCAACTTTGCTATAATTTTGATACATGCTATAACCTTTACTAAATATGTCATAATTTTGAATCTTTATGCATAATTTCAACTTTGCCATAATTTTGATACATGCTATAACCTTTACTAAATATGTCACAATTTGGACTTGGTCATAATTTTGAAACATGCTATAACCTTTACTAAGTATGTCATAATTTTGACTTTTTATGCCATAATTTTAACTTGGCCATAATTTTGATACATGCTATAACCTTTACTAAATTTGTCATAATTTTGACTTTTTATGCCATAATTTCAATTTTGCCATAATTTTGATACATGCTATAACCTTTACTAAGTATGTCATAATTTTGACTTTTTATGCCATAATTTCAATTTTGCCATAATTTTGATACATGCTATAACCTTTACTAAATTTGTCATAATTTTGACTTTTTATGCCATAATTTCAATTTTGCCATAATTTTGATACATGCTATAACCTTTACTAAATATGTCATAATTTTGAATTTTTATACCATAATCTCAATTTGGTCATAATTTTGATACATGCTATAACCTTTACTAAATTTGTCATAATTTTGACTTTTTATGCCATAATTTCAATTTTGCCATAATTTTGATACATGCTATAACCTTTACTAAGTATGTCATAATTTTGATTTTTTTATGCCATAATTTCAATTTTGCCATAATTTTGATACATGATATAACCTTTACTGAGTATGTCATAATTTTGACTTTTTATACCATAATCTCAATTTGGTCATAATTTTGATACATGTTATAACCTTTACTAAATATGTCACAATTTTTACTTTTTATGCCATAATCTCAATTTTGGCATAATTTTGATACATGCTATAACCTTTCCTAAGTATGTCACAATTTGGACTTTTTATGCCATAATTTCAATTTTACCATAATTTTGATACATGCTATAATCTTAAGTATGTCATAATTTTGACTTTTTATGCCATGATTTCAATTTTGCCATAATTTTGATACATGCTTTAACCTTTACTAAGTATGTCATAGTTTGGACTTTTTATGCCATAATATCAACTTTGCTATAATTTTGATACATGCTATAACCTTTACTAAATTTGTCATAATTTTGAATCTTTATGCATAATTTCAACTTTGCCATAATTTTGATACATGCTATAACCTTTACTAAGTATGTCATAGTTTGGACTTTTTATGCCATAATCTCAATTTAGCCATTATTTTGATACATGCTATAACATTTATTAAGTATGTCATAATTTTTACTATTTATACCATAATCTCAATTTGGTCAAAATTTTGATACATGCTATAACCTTTACTAAGTATGTCATAATTTTGACTTTTTATACCATAATCTTAATTTGGTCATAATTTTGATACTTGCTATAACCTTTACTAAATTTGTCATAATTTTGACTCTTTATGCATAATTTCAACTTTGCCATAATTTTGATACATGCTATAACCTTTACTAAGTATGTCATAATTTTGACTTTTTATGCCATAATCTCAATTTTGCTATAATTTTGATACATGCTATAACCTTTACTAAATTTGTCATAATTTTGACTCTTTATGCATAATTTCAACTTTGCCATAATTTTGAAACATGCTATAACCTTTACTAAGTATGTCATAATTTTGACTTTTTATGCCATAATTTTAACTTGGCCATAATTTTGATACATGCTATAACCTTTACTAAATTTGTCATAATTTTGACTTTTTATGCCATAATTTCAATTTTGCCATAATTTTGATACATGCTATAACCTTTACTAAGTATGACATAATTTTTACTTTTTATGCCATAATCTCAATTTTGCCATAATTTTGATACATGCTATAACCTTTACTAAATATGTCACAATTTGGACTTTTTATGCCATAATTTCAATTTTGCCATAATTTTGATACATGCTATAACCTTTACTAAGTATGTCATAATTTTGACTTTTTATGCCATAATTTCAATTTTGCCATAATTTTGATACATGCTATAACCTTTACTAAGTATGTCATAATTTTGAATTTTTATACCATAATCTCAATTTGGTCATAATTTTGATACATGCTATAACCTTTACTAAATTTGTCATAATTTTGACTTTTTATGCCATAATTTCAATTTTGCCATAATTTTGATACATGCTATAACCTTTACTAAGTATGTCATAATTTTGATTGTTTATGCCATTATTTCAATTTTGCCATAATTTTGATACATGGTATAACCTTTACTAAATATGTCACAATTTTGACTTTTTATGCCATAATCTCAATTTTGCCATAATTTTGATACATGCTATAACCTTTACTAAGTATGTCATAATTTTGACTTTTTATACCATAATCTCAATTTGGTCATAATTTTGATACATGCTATAACCTTTACTAAATATGTCACAATTTTTACTTTTTATGCCATAATCTCAATTTTGGCATAATTTTGATACATGCTTTAACCTTTACTAAGTATGTCATAGTTTGGACTTTTTCTGCCATAATATCAACTTTGCTATAATTTTGATACATGCTATAACCTTTACTAAATATGTCATAATTTTGAATCTTTATGCATAATTTCAACTTTGCCATAATTTTGATACATGCTATAACCTTTACTAAATATGTCACAATTTGGACTTGGTCATAATTTTGAAACATGCTATAACCTTTACTAAGTATGTCATAATTTTGACTTTTTATGCCATAATTTTAACTTGGCCATAATTTTGATACATGCTATAACCTTTACTAAATTTGTCATAATTTTGACTTTTTATGCCATAATTTCAATTTTGCCATAATTTTGATACATGCTATAACCTTTACTAAGTATGACATAATTTTTACTTTTTATGCCATAATCTCAATTTTGCCATAATTTTGATACATGCTATAACCTTTACTAAATATGTCACAATTTGGACTTTTTATGCCATAATTTCAATTTTGCCATAATTTTGATACATGCTATAACCTTTACTAAGTATGTCATAATTTTGACTTTTTATGCCATAATTTCAATTTTGCCATAATTTTGATACATGCTATAACCTTTACTAAATGTGTCATAATTTTGACTTTTTATGCCATAATTTCAATTTTGCCATAATTTTGATACATGCTATAACCTTTACTAAATATGTCATAATTTTGAATTTTTATACCATAATCTCAATTTGGTCATAATTTTGATACATGCTATAACCTTTACTAAATTTGTCATAATTTTGACTTTTTATGCCATAATTTCAATTTTGCCATAATTTTGATACATGCTATAACCTTTACTAAGTATGTCATAATTTTGATTTTTTTATGCCATAATTTCAATTTTGCCATAATTTTGATACATGGTATAACCTTTACTGAGTATGTCATAATTTTGACTTTTTATACCATAATCTCAATTTGGTCATAATTTTGATACATGCTATAACCTTTACTAAATATGTCACAATTTTTACTTTTTATGCCATAATCTCAATTTTGGCATAATTTTGATACATGCTATAACCTTTCCTAAGTATGTCACAATTTGGACTTTTTATGCCATAATTTCAATTTTACCATAATTTTGATACATGCTATAATCTTTACTAAGTATGTCATAATTTTGACTTTTTATGCCATGATTTCAATTTTGCCATAATTTTGATACATGCTTTAACCTTTACTAAGTATGTCATAGTTTGGACTTTTTATGCCATAATATCAACTTTGCTATAATTTTGATACATGCTATAACCTTTACTAAATTTGTCATAATTTTGAATCTTTATGCATAATTTCAACTTTGCCATAATTTTGATACATGCTATAACCTTTACTAAGTATGTCATAGTTTGGACTTTTTATGCCATAATCTCAATTTAGCCATTATTTTGATACATGCTATAACATTTATTAAGTATGTCATAATTTTTACTATTTATACCATAATCTCAATTTGGTCAAAATTTTGATACATGCTATAACCTTTACTAAGTATGTCATAATTTTGACTTTTTATACCATAATCTTAATTTGGTCATAATTTTGATACTTGCTATAACCTTTACTAAGTATGTCATAATTTTGACTTTTTATGCCATAATCTCAATTTTGCTATAATTTTGATACATGCTATAACCTTTACTAAATTTGTCATAATTTTGACTCTTTATGCATAATTTCAACTTTGCCATAATTTTGAAACATGCTATAACCTTTACTAAGTATGTCATAATTTTGACTTTTTATGCCATAATTTTAACTTGGCCATAATTTTGATACATGCTATAACCTTTACTAAATTTGTCATAATTTTGACTTTTTATGCCATAATTTCAATTTTGCCATAATTTTGATACATGCTATAACCTTTACTAAGTATGACATAATTTTTACTTTTTATGCCATAATCTCAATTTTGCCATAATTTTGATACATGCTATAACCTTTACTAAATATGTCACAATTTGGACTTTTTATGCCATAATTTCAATTTTGCCATAATTTTGATACATGCTATAACCTTTACTAAGTATGTCATAATTTTGACTTTTTATGCCATAATTTCAATTTTGCCATAATTTTGATACATGCTATAACCTTTACTAAGTATGTCATAATTTTGAATTTTTATACCATAATCTCAATTTGGTCATAATTTTGATACATGCTATAACCTTTACTAAATTTGTCATAATTTTGACTTTTTATGCCATAATTTCAATTTTGCCATAATTTTGATACATGCTATAACCTTTACTAAGTATGTCATAATTTTGATTGTTTATGCCATTATTTCAATTTTGCCATAATTTTGATACATGGTATAACCTTTACTAAATATGTCACAATTTTGACTTTTTATGCCATAATCCTAATTTTGCCATAATTTTGATACATGCTATAACCTTTACTAAGTATGTCATAATTTTGACTTTTTATACCATAATCTCAATTTGGTCATAATTTTGATACATGCTATAACCTTTACTAAATATGTCACAATTTTTACTTTTTATGCCATAATCTCAATTTTGGCATAATTTTGATACATGCTATAACCTTTACTAAGTATGTCATAGTTTGGACTTTTTATGCCATGATATCAACTTTGCTATAATTTTGATACATGCTATAACCTTTACTAAATATGTCATAATTTTGAATCTTTATGCATAATTTCAACTTTGCCATAATTTTGATACATGCTATAACCTTTACTAAATATGTCACAATTTGGACTTGGTCATAATTTTGAAACATGCTATAACCTTTACTAAGTATGTCATAATTTTGACTTTTTATGCCATAATTTTAACTTGGCCATAATTTTGATACATGCTATAACCTTTACTAAATTTGTCATAATTTTGACTTTTTATGCCATAATTTCAATTTTGCCATAATTTTGATACATGCTATAACCTTTACTAAGTATGACATAATTTTTACTTTTTATGCCATAATCTCAATTTTGCCATAATTTTGATACATGCTATAACCTTTACTAAATATGTCACAATTTGGACTTTTTATGCCATAATTTCAATTTTGCCATAATTTTGATACATGCTATAACCTTTACTAAGTATGTCATAATTTTGACTTTTTATGCCATAATTTCAATTTTGCCATAATTTTGATACATGCTATAACCTTTACTAAATGTGTCATAATTTTGACTTTTTATGCCATAATTTCAATTTTGCCATAATTTTGATACATGCTATAACCTTTACTAAATATGTCATAATTTTGAATTTTTATACCATAATCTCAATTTGGTCATAATTTTGATACATGCTATAACCTTTACTAAATTTGTCATAATTTTGACTTTTTATGCCATAATTTCAATTTTGCCATAATTTTGATACATGCTATAACCTTTACTAAGTATGTCATAATTTTGATTTTTTTATGCCATAATTTCAATTTTGCCATAATTTTGATACATGGTATAACCTTTACTGAGTATGTCATAATTTTGACTTTTTATACCATAATCTCAATTTGGTCATAATTTTGATACATGCTATAACCTTTACTAAATATGTCACAATTTTTACTTTTTATGCCATAATCTCAATTTTGGCATAATTTTGATACATGCTATAACCTTTCCTAAGTATGTCACAATTTGGACTTTTTATGCCATAATTTCAATTTTACCATAATTTTGATACATGCTATAATCTTTACTAAGTATGTCATAATTTTGACTTTTTATGCCATGATTTCAATTTTGCCATAATTTTGATACATGCTTTAACCTTTACTAAGTATGTCATAGTTTGGACTTTTTATGCCATAATATCAACTTTGCTATAATTTTGATACATGCTATAACCTTTACTAAATTTGTCATAATTTTGAATCTTTATGCATAATTTCAACTTTGCCATAATTTTGATACATGCTATAACCTTTACTAAATTTGTCATAATTTTGACTCTTTATGCATAATTTCAACTTTGCCATAATTTTGATACATGCTATAACCTTTACTAAGTATGTCATAGTTTGGACTTTTTATGCCATAATCTCAATTTAGCCATTATTTTGATACATGCTATAACATTTATTAAGTATGTCATAATTTTTACTATTTATACCATAATCTCAATTTGGTCAAAATTTTGATACATGCTATAACCTTTACTAAGTATGTCATAATTTTGACTTTTTATACCATAATCTTAATTCTGTCATAATTTTGATACTTGCTATAACCTTTACTAAATTTGTCATAATTTTGACTCTTTATGCATAATTTCAACTTTGCCATAATTTTGATACATGCTATAACCTTTACTAAGTATGTCATAATTTTGACTTTTTATGCCATAATCTCAATTTTGCTATAATTTTGATACATGCTATAACCTTTACTAAATTTGTCATAATTTTGACTCTTTATGCATAATTTCAACTTTGCCATAATTTTGATACATGCTATAACCTTTACTAAGTATGTCATAATTTTGACTTTTTATGCCATAATCTCAATTTTGCTATAATTTTGATACATGCTATAACCTTTACTGAATTTGTCATAATTTTGACTTTTTATGCCATAATTTCAATATTTCCATAATTTTGATAGATGCTATAACCTTTACTAAATATGTCATAATTTTGAATTTTTATGCCATAATTTCAATTTTGCCATAATTTTGATACATGCTATAACCTTTACTAAGTATGTCATAATTTGGACTTGGTCATAATTTTGAAACATGCTATAACCTTTACTAAGTATGTCATAATTTTGACTTTTTATACCATAATCTTAATTTGGTCATAATTTTGATACTTGCTATATCCTTTACTAAATTTGTCATAATTTTGACTCTTTATGCATAATATCATCTTTGCCATAATTTTGATACATGCTATAACCTTTACTAAATTTTTCATAATTTTGACTCTTTATGCATAATTTCAACTTTGCCATAATTTTGATACATGCTATAACCTTTACTAAATTTGTCATAATTATGACTTATGCCATAATTTCAATTTTGCCATAATTTTGATACATGCTATAACCTTTACTAAGTATGTCATAATTTTTACTTTTTATGCCATAATCTCAATTTTTTCCATAATTTTGATATATGCTATAACCTTTACTAAGTATGTCATAATTTTGACTTTTTATGCCATAATCTCAATTTTTTCCATAATTTTGATACATGCTAAAACCTTTACTAAGTATGTCATTATTTTTACTTTTTATGCCATAATCTCAATTTTTTCCATAATTTTGATACATGCTATAACCTTTACTAAGTATGTCATAATTTTGACTTTTTATGCCATAATTTCAACTTTGCCATAATTTTGATACATGCTATAATCTTTACTAAGTATGTCATAATTTTGACTTTTTATGTCATAATTTCAACTTTGCCATAATTTTGATACATGCTATAACCTTTACTAATTATGTCATAATTTTGAGTTTTATGCCATAATCTCAATTTGGTCATAATTTTGATACATGCTACAACCTTTACTAAATTTGTCATAATTTAGACTTTTTATGCCATAATTTCAATTTTGCCATAATTTTGATACATGCTATAACCTTTACTAAGTATGTTATAATTTTTACTTTTTATGCCATAATCTCAATTTTGCCATATATTTGATACATGCTATAACCTTTACTAAATATGTCACAATTTGGACTTTTTATGCCATAATTTCAATTTAGCCATTATTTTGATACATGCTATAACATTTATTAAGTATGTCATAATTTTTACTATTCATACCATAATCTCAATTTGGTCAAAATTTTGATACATGCTATAACCTTTACTAAGTATGTCATAATTTTGACTTTTTATACCATAATCTTAATTTGGTCATAATTTTGATACTTGCTATAACCTTTACTAAATTTGTCATAATTTTGACTCTTTATGCATAATTTCATCTTTGCCATAATTTTGATACATGCTATAACCTTTACTAAATTTGTCATAATTTTGACTCTTTATGCATAATTTCAACTTTGCCATAATTTTGATACATGCTATAACCTTTACTAAATTTGTCATAATTATGACTTTTTATGCCATAATTTCAATTTTGCCATAATTTTGATACATGCTATAACCTTTACTAAGTATGTCATAATTTTTACTTTTCATGCCATAATCTCAATTTTTTCCATAATTTTGATACATGCTATAACCTTTACTAAGTATGTCATAATTTTGACTTTTTATGCCATAATTTCAACTTTGCCATAATTTTGATACATGCTATAATCTTTACTAAGTATGTCATAATTTTGACTTTTTATGCCATAATTTCAACTTTGCCATAATTTTGATACATGCTATAATCTTTACTAAGTATGTCATAATTTTGACTTTTTATGTCATCATTTCAACTTTGCCATAATTTTGATACATGCTATAACCTTTACTAATTATGTCATAATTTTGAGTTTTATGCCATAATCTCAATTTGGTCATAATTTTGATACATGCTACAACCTTTACTAAATTTGTCATAATTTTGATTTTTTTATGCCATAATTTCAATTTTGCCATAATTTTGATACATGCTATAACCTTTACTGAGTATGTCATAATTTTGACTTTTTATACCATAATCTCAATTTGGTCATAATTTTGATACATGCTATAACCATTACTAAGTATGTCACAATTTGGACTTTTTATGCCATAATATCAACTTTGCTATGATTTTGATACATGCTATAACCTTTACTAAATTTGTCATAATTTTGACTCTTTATGCATAATTTCAACTTTGCCATAATTTTGATACATGCTATAACCTTTACTAAATATGTCATAATTTTGACTCTTTATGCATAATTTCAACTTTGCCATAATTTTGATACATGCTATAACCTTTACTAAATTTGTCATAATTTTGACTCTTTAATGCATAATTTCAACTTTGCCATAATTTTGATTCATGCTATAACCTTTACTAAATTTGTCATAATTTTGACTTTTTATGCCATAATTTCAATTTTGCCATAATTTTGATACATGCTATAACCTTTACTAAGTATGTCATAATTTTAACTTTTTATGCCATAATCTCAATTTTGCTATAATTTTGATACATGCTATAACCTTTACTAAATATGTCACAATTTGGACTTTTTATGCCATAATTTCAATTTTTCCATAATTTTGATACATGCTATAACCTTTACTAAGTATGTCATAATTTTTACTTTTTATGCCATAATTTAAATTTTGCCATAATTCTGATACATGCTATAACCTTTACTAAATTTGTCATAATTTTGACTTTTTATGCCATAATTTCAATTTTGCCATAATTTTGATATATGCTATGACCTTTACTAAATATGTCACAATTTGGATTTATGCCATAATTTCAATTTTGCCATAATTTTGATACATGCTATAACCTTTACTAAATTTGTCATAATTTTGACATTTTATGCCATGATTTCAATTTTGCCATAATTTTGATACATGCTTTAACCTTTACTAAATTTGTCATAATTTTGACTTTTTATGCCATAATTTCAATTTTGCCATAATTTTGATACATGCTATAACCTTTACTAAATATGTCACAATTTTTACTTTTTATGCCATAATCTCAATTTTGGCATAATTTTGATACATGCTATAACCTTTCCTAAGTATGTCACAATTTGGACTTTTTATGCCATAATTTCAATTTTACCATAATTTTGATACATGCTATAATCTTTACTAAGTATGTCATAATTTTGACTTTTTATGCCATGATTTCAATTTTGCCATAATTTTGATACATGCTTTAACCTTTACTAAGTATGTCATAGTTTGGACTTTTTATGCCATAATATCAACTTTGCTATAATTTTGATACATGCTATAACCTTTACTAAATTTGTCATAATTTTGAATCTTTATGCATAATTTCAACTTTGCCATAATTTTGATACATGCTATAACCTTTACTAAATTTGTCATAATTTTGACTCTTTATGCATAATTTCAACTTTGCCATAATTTTGATACATGCTATAACCTTTACTAAGTATGTCATAGTTTGGACTTTTTATGCCATAATCTCAATTTAGCCATTATTTTGATACATGCTATAACATTTATTAAGTATGTCATAATTTTTACTATTTATACCATAATCTCAATTTGGTCAAAATTTTGATACATGCTATAACCTTTACTAAGTATGTCATAATTTTGACTTTTTATACCATAATCTTAATTTGGTCATAATTTTGATACTTGCTATAACCTTTACTAAATTTGTCATAATTTTGACTCTTTATGCATAATTTCAACTTTGCCATAATTTTGATACATGCTATAACCTTTACTAAGTATGTCATAATTTTGACTTTTTATGCCATAATCTCAATTTTGCTATAATTTTGATACATGCTATAACCTTTACTAAATTTGTCATAATTTTGACTCTTTATGCATAATTTCAACTTTGCCATAATTTTGATACA
The DNA here is from genome assembly GCF_949357685.1 of Gobio gobio. NCBI lineage: Eukaryota > Metazoa > Chordata > Actinopteri > Cypriniformes > Gobionidae > Gobio > Gobio gobio. Next base: position 50,362,762 of record NC_137111.1, read on the forward strand.
TGCTATAACCTTTACTAAGTATGTCATAATTTTGACTTTTTATGCCATAATCTCAATTTTGCTATAATTTTGATACATGCTATAACCTTTACTAAATTTGTCATAATTTTGACTTTTTATGCCATAATTTCAATATTTCCATAATTTTGATAGATGCTATAACCTTTACTAAATATGTCATAATTTTGAATTTTTATGCCATAATTTCAATTTTGCCATAATTTTGATACATGCTATAACCTTTACTAAGTATGTCATAATTTTGACTTTTTATGCCATCATTTTAACTTGGCCATAATTTTGATACATGCTATAACCTTTACTAAATTTGTCATAATTTTGACTTTTTATGCCATAATTTCAATTTTGCCATAATTTTGATACATGCTATAACCTTTACTAAGTATGTTATAATTTTTACTTTTTATGCCATAATCTCAATTTTGCCATATATTTGATACATGCTATAACCTTTACTAATTATGTCATAATTTTGAGTTTTATGCCATAATCTCAATTTGGTCATAATTTTGATACATGCTACAACCTTTACTAAATTTGTCATAATTTTGACTTTTTATGCCATAATTTCAATTTTGCCATAATTTTGATACATGCTATAACCTTTACTAAGTATGTTATAATTTTTACTTTTTATGCCATAATCTCAATTTTGCCATATATTTGATACATGCTATAACCTTTACTAAATATGTCACAATTTGGACTTTTTATGCCATAATTTCAATTTAGCCATTATTTTTATACATGCTATAACATTTATTAAGTATGTCATAATTTTTACTATTTATACCATAATCTCAATTTGGTCAAAATTTTGATACATGCTATAACCTTTACTAAGTATGTCATAATTTTGACTTTTTATACCATAATCTTAATTTGGTCATAATTTTGATACTTGCTATAACCTTTACTAAATTTGTCATAATTTTGACTCTTTATGCATAATTTCATCTTTGCCATAATTTTAATACATGCTATAACCTTTACTAAATTTGTCATAATTTTGACTCTTTATGCATAATTTCAACTTTGCCATAATTTTGATACATGCTATAACCTTTACTAAATTTGTCATAATTATGACTTTTTATGCCATAATTTCAATTTTGCCATAATTTTGATACATGCTAAAACCTTTACTAAGTATGTCATAATTTTTACTTTTTATGCCATAATCTCAATTTTTTCCATAATTTTGATACATGCTATAACCTTTACTAAGTATGTCATAATTTTGACTTTTTATGCCATAATCTCATTTTTTTCCATAATTTTGATACATGCTAAAACCTTTACTAAGTATGTCATAATTTTTACTTTTTATGCCATAATCTCAATTTTGCCATAATTTTGATACATGCTATAACCTTTACTAAATATGTCACAATTTGGACTTTTTATGCCATAATTTCAATTTTGCCATAATTTTGATACATGCTATAACCTTTACTAAGTATGTCATAATTTTGACTTTTTATGCCATAATTTCAATTTTGCCATAATTTTGATACATGCTATAACCTTTACTAAATTTGTCATAATTTTGACTTTTTATGCCATAATCTCAATTTTGCCATAATTTTGATACATGCTATAACCTTTACTAAATATGTCACAATTTGGACTTTTTATGCCATAATTTCAATTTTGCCATAATTTTGATACATGCTATAACCTTTACTAAGTATGTCATAATTTTGACTTTTTATGCCATAATTTCAATTTTGCCATAATTTTGATACATGCTATAACCTTTACTAAATTTGTCATAATTTTGACTTTTTATGCCATAATTTCAATTTTGCCATAATTTTGATACATGCTATAACCTTTACTAAATATGTCATAATTTTGAATTTTTATACCATAATCTCAATTTGGTCATAATTTTGATACATGCTATAACCTTTACTAAATATGTCACAATTTTTACTTTTTATGCCATAATCTCATTTTTGGCATAATTTTGATACATGCTATAACCTTTCCTAAGTATGTCACAATTTGGACTTTTTATGCCATAATTTCAATTTTACCATAATTTTGATACATGCTATAATCTTTACTAAGTATGTCATAATTTTGACTTTTTATGCCATGATTTCAATTTTGCCATAATTTTGATACATGCTTTAACCTTTACTAAGTATGTCATAGTTTGGACTTTTTATGCCATAATATCAACTTTGCTATAATTTTGATACATGCTATAACCTTTCCTAAATTTGTCATAATTTTGAATCTTTATGCATAATTTCAACTTTGCCATAATTTTGATACATGCTATAACCTTTACTAAATGTGTCATAATTTTGACTCTTTATGCATAATTTCAACTTTGCCATAATTTTGATACATGCTATAACCTTTACTAAGTATGTCATAGTTTGGACTTTTTATGCCATAATCTCAATTTAGCCATTATTTTGATACATGCTATAACATTTATTAAGTATGTCATAATTTTTACTATTTATACCATAATCTCAATTTGGTCAAAATTTTGATACATGCTATAACCTTTACTAAGTATGTCATAATTTTGACTTTTTATACCATAATCTTAATTTGGTCATAATTTTGATACTTGCTATAACCTTTACTAAATTTGTCATAATTTTGACTCTTTATGCATAATTTCAACTTTGCCATAATTTTGATACATGCTATAACCTTTACTAAGTATGTCATAATTTTGACTTTTTATGCCATAATCTCAATTTTGCTATAATTTTGATACATGCTATAACCTTTACTAAATTTGTCATAATTTTGACTCTTTATGCATAATTTCAACTTTGCCATAATTTTGATACATGCTATAACCTTTACTAAGTATGTCATAATTTTGACTTTTTATGCCATAATCTCAATTTTGCTATAATTTTGATACATGCTATAACCTTTACTAAATTTGTCATAATTTTGACTTTTTATGCCATAATTTCAATATTTCCATAATTTTGATAGATGCTATAACCTTTACTAAATATGTCATAATTGTGAATTTTTATGCCATAATTTCAATTTTGCCATAATTTTGATACATGCTATAACCTTTACTAAGTATGTCATAATTTTGACTTTTTATGCCATAATTTTAACTTGGCCATAATTTTGATACATGCTATAACCTTTACTAAATTTGTCATAATTTTGACTTTTTATGCCATAATTTCAATTTTGCCATAATTTTGATACATGCTATAACCTTTACTAAGTATGTTATAATTTTTACTTTTTATGCCATAATCTCAATTTTGCCATATATTTGATACATGCTATAACCTTTACTAATTATGTCATAATTTTGAGTTTTATGCCATAATCTCAATTTGGTCATAATTTTGATACATGCTACAACCTTTACTAAATTTGTCATAATTTTGACTTTTTATGCCATAATTTCAATTTTGCCATAATTTTGATACATGCTATAACCTTTACTAAGTATGTTATAATTTTTACTTTTTATGCCATAATCTCAATTTTGCCATATATTTGATACATGCTATAACCTTTACTAAATATGTCACAATTTGGACTTTTTATGCCATAATTTCAATTTAGCCATTATTTTGATACATGCTATAACATTTATTAAGTATGTCATAATTTTTACTATTTATACCATAATCTCAATTTGGTCAAAATTTTGATACATGCTATAACCTTTACTAAGTATGTCATAATTTTGACTTTTTATACCATAATCTTAATTTGGTCATAATTTTGATACTTGCTATAACCTTTACTAAATTTGTCATAATTTTGACTCTTTATGCATAATTTCATCTTTGCCATAATTTTGATACATGCTATAACCTTTACTAAATTTGTCATAATTTTGACTCTTTATGCATAATTTCAACTTTGCCATAATTTTGATACATGCTATAACCTTTACTAAATTTGTCATAATTATGACTTTTTAATGCCATAATTTCAATTTTGCCATAATTTTGATACATGCTATAACCTTTACTAAGTATGTCATAATTTTTACTTTTTATGCCATAATCTCAATTTTTTCCATAATTTTGATACATGCTATAACCTTTACTAAGTATGTCATAATTTTGACTTTTTATGCCATAATCTCATTTTTTTCCATAATTTTGATACATGCTAAAACCTTTACTAAGTATGTCATAATTTTTACTTTTTATGCCATAATTTCAATTTTGCCATAATTTTGATACATGCTATAACCTTTACTAAGTATGTCATAATTTTGACTTTTTATGCCATAATTTCAATTTTGCCATAATTTTGATACATGCTATAACCTTTACTAAATTTGTCATAATTTTGACTTTTTATGCCATAATTTCAATTTTGCCATAATTTTGATACATGCTATAACCTTTACTAAATATGTCATAATTTTGAATTTTTATACCATAATCTCAATTTGGTCATAATTTTGATACATGCTATAACCTTTACTAAATTTGTCATAATTTTGACTTTTTATGCCATAATTTCAATTTTGCCATAATTTTGATACATGCTATAACCTTTACTAAGTATGTCATAATTTTGATTTTTTTATGCCATAATTTCAATTTTGCCATAATTTTGATACATGGTATAACCTTTACTGAGTATGTCATAATTTTGACTTTTTATACCATAATCTCAATTTGGTCATAATTTTGATACATGCTATAACCTTTACTAAATATGTCACAATTTTTACTTTTTATGCCATAATCTCAATTTTGGCATAATTTTGATACATGCTATAACCTTTCCTAAGTATGTCACAATTTGGACTTTTTATGCCATAATTTCAATTTTACCATAATTTTGATACATGCTATAATCTTTACTAAGTATGTCATAATTTTGACTTTTTATGCCATGATTTCAATTTTGCCATAATTTTGATACATGCTTTAACCTTTACTAAGTATGTCATAGTTTGGACTTTTTATGCCATAATATCAACTTTGCTATAATTTTGATACATGCTATAACCTTTACTAAATTTGTCATAATTTTGAATCTTTATGCATAATTTCAACTTTGCCATAATTTTGATACATGCTATAACCTTTACTAAATTTGTCATAATTTTGACTCTTTATGCATAATTTCAACTTTGCCATAATTTTGATACATGCTATAACCTTTACTAAGTATGTCATAGTTTGGACTTTTTATGCCATAATCTCAATTTAGCCATTATTTTCATACATGCTATAACATTTATTAAGTATGTCATAATTTTTACTATTTATACCATAATCTCAATTTGGTCAAAATTTTGATACATGCTATAACCTTTACTAAGTATGTCATAATTTTGACTTTTTATACCATAATCTTAATTTGGTCATAATTTTGATACTTGCTATAACCTTTACTAAATTTGTCATAATTTTGACTCTTTATGCATAATTTCAACTTTGCCATAATTTTGATACATGCTATAACCTTTACTAAGTATGTCATAATTTTTACTTTTTATGCCATAATCTCAATTTTGCTATAATTTTGATACATGCTATAACCTTTACTAAATTTGTCATAATTTTGACTCTTTATGCATAATTTCAACTTTGCCATAATTTTGATACATGCTATAACCTTTACTAAGTATGTCATAATTTTGACTTTTTATGCCATAATCTCAATTTTGCTATAATTTTGATACATGCTATAACCTTTACTAAATTTGTCATAATTTTGACTTTTTATGCCATAATTTCAATATTTCCATAATTTTGATAGATGCTATAACCTTTACTAAATATGTCATAATTTTGAATTTTTATGCCATAATTTCAATTTTGCCATAATTTTGATACATGCTATAACCTTTACTAAGTATGTCATAATTTGGACTTGGTCATAATTTTGAAACATGCTATAACCTTTACTAAGTATGTCATAATTTTGACTTTTTATGCCATAATTTTAACTTGGCCATAATTTTGATACATGCTATAACCTTTACTAAATTTGTCATAATTTTGACTTTTTATGCCATAATTTCAATTTTGCCATAATTTTGATACATGCTATAACCTTTACTAAGTATGTTATAATTTTTACTTTTTATGCCATAATCTCAATTTTGCCATATATTTGATACATGCTATAACCTTTACTAATTATGTCATAATTTTGAGTTTTATGCCATAATCTCAATTTGGTCATAATTTTGATACATGCTACAACCTTTACTAAATTTGTCATAATTTTGACTTTTTATGCCATAATTTCAATTTTGCCATAATTTTGATACATGCTATAACCTTTACTAAGTATGTTATAATTTTTACTTTTTATGCCATAATCTCAATTTTGCCATATATTTGATACATTCTATAACCTTTACTAAATATGTCACAATTTGGACTTTTTATGCCATAATTTCAATTTAGCCATTATTTTGATACATGCTATAACATTTATTAAGTATGTCATAATTTTTACTATTTATACCATAATCTCAATTTGGTCAAAATTTTGATACATGCTATAACCTTTACTAAGTATGTCATAATTTTGACTTTTTATACCATAATCTTAATTTGGTCATAATTTTGATACTTGCTATAACCTTTACTAAATTTGTCATAATTTTGACTCTTTATGCATAATTTCATCTTTGCCATAATTTTGATACATGCTATAACCTTTACTAAATTTGTCATAATTTTGACTCTTTATGCATAATTTCAACTTTGCCATAATTTTGATACATGCTATAACCTTTACTAAATTTGTCATAATTATGACTTTTTATGCCATAATTTCAATTTTGCCATAATTTTGATACATGCTATAACCTTTACTAAGTATGTCATAATTTTGACTTTTTATGCCATAATCTCATTTTTTTCCATAATTTTGATACATGCTAAAACCTTTACTAAGTATGTCATAATTTTTACTTTTTATGCCATAATCTCAATTTTGCCATAATTTTGATACATGCTATAACCTTTACTAAATATGTCACAATTTGGACTTTTTATGCCATAATTTCAATTTTGCCATAATTTTGATACATGCTATAACCTTTACTAAGTATGTCATAATTTTGACTTTTTATGCCATAATTTCAATTTTGCCATAATTTTGATACATGCTATAACCTTTACTAAATTTGTCATAATTTTGACTTTTTATGCCATAATTTCAATTTTGCCATAATTTTGATACATGCTATAACCTTTACTAAATATGTCATAATTTTGAATTTTTATACCATAATCTCAATTTGGTCATAATTTTGATACATGCTATAACCTTTACTAAATTTGTCATAATTTTGACTTTTTATGCCATAATTTCAATTTTGCCATAATTTTGATACATGCTATAACCTTTACTAAGTATGTCATAATTTTGATTTTTTTATGCCATAATTTCAATTTTGCCATAATTTTGATACATGGTATAACCTTTACTGAGTATGTCATAATTTTGACTTTTTATACCATAATCTCAATTTGGTCATAATTTTGATACATGCTATAACCTTTACTAAATATGTCACAATTTTTACTTTTTATGCCATAATCTCAATTTTGGCATAATTTTGATACATGCTATAACCTTTCCTAAGTATGTCACAATTTGGACTTTTTATGCCATAATTTCAATTTTACCATAATTTTGATACATGCTATAATCTTTACTAAGTATGTCATAATTTTGACTTTTTATGCCATGATTTCAATTTTGCCATAATTTTGATACATGCTTTAACCTTTACTAAGTATGTCATAGTTTGGACTTTTTATGCCATAATATCAACTTTGCTATAATTTTGATACATGCTATAACCTTTACTAAATTTGTCATAATTTTGAATCTTTATGCATAATTTCAACTTTGCCATAATTTTGATACATGCTATAACCTTTACTAAATTTGTCATAATTTTGACTCTTTATGCATAATTTCAACTTTGCCATAATTTTGATACATGCTATAACCTTTACTAAGTATGTCATAGTTTGGACTTTTTATGCCATAATCTCAATTTAGCCATTATTTTGATACATGCTATAACATTTATTAAGTATGTCATAATTTTTACTATTTATACCATAATCTCAATTTGGTCAAAATTTTGATACATGCTATAACCTTTACTAAGTATGTCATAATTTTGACTTTTTATACCATAATCTTAATTTGGTCATAATTTTGATACTTGCTATAACCTTTACTAAATTTGTCATAATTTTGACTCTTTATGCATAATTTCAACTTTGCCATAATTTTGATACATGCTATAACCTTTACTAAGTATGTCATAATTTTGACTTTTTATGCCATAATCTCAATTTTGCTATAATTTTGATACATGCTATAACCTTTACTAAATTTGTCATAATTTTGACTCTTTATGCATAATTTCAACTTTGCCATAATTTTGATACATGCTATAACCTTTACTAAGTATGTCATAATTTTGACTTTTTATGCCATAATCTCAATTTTGCTATAATTTTGATACATGCTATAAACTTTACTAAATTTGTCATAATTTTGACTTTTTATGCCATAATTTCAATATTTCCATAATTTTGATAGATGCTATAACCTTTACTAAATATGTCATAATTTTGAATTTTTATGCCATAATTTCAATTTTGCCATAATTTTGATACATGCTATAACCTTTACTAAGTATGTCATAATTTGGACTTGGTCATAATTTTGAAACATGCTATAACCTTTACTAAGTATGTCATAATTTTGACTTTTTATGCCATAATTTTAACTTGGCCATAATTTTGATACATGCTATAACCTTTACTAAATTTGTCATAATTTTGACTTTTTATGCCATAATTTCAATTTTGCCATAATTTTGATACATGCTATAACCTTTACTAAGTATGTTATAATTTTTACTTTTTATGCCATAATCTCAATTTTGCCATATATTTGATACATGCTATAACCTTTACTAATTATGTCATAATTTTGAGTTTTATGCCATAATCTCAATTTGGTCATAATTTTGATACATGCTACAACCTTTACTAAATTTGTCATAATTTTGACTTTTTATGCCATAATTTCAATTTTGCCATAATTTTGATACATGCTATAACCTTTACTAAGTATGTTATAATTTTTACTTTTTATGCCATAATCTCAATTTTGCCATATATTTGATACATGCTATAACCTTTACTAAATATGTCACAATTTGGACTTTTTATGCCATAATTTCAATTTAGCCATTATTTTGATACATGCTATAACATTTATTAAGTATGTCATAATTTTTACTATTTATACCATAATCTCAATTTGGTCAAAATTTTGATACATGCTATAACCTTTACTAAGTATGTCATAATTTTGACTTTTTATACCATAATCTTAATTTGGTCATAATTTTGATACTTGCTATAACCTTTACTAAATTTGTCATAATTTTGACTCTTTATGCATAATTTCATCTTTGCCATAATTTTGATACATGCTATAACCTTTACTAAATTTGTCATAATTTTGACTCTTTATGCATAATTTCAACTTTGCCATAATTTTGATACATGCTATAACCTTTACTAAATTTGTCATAATTATGACTTTTTATGCCATAATTTCAATTTTGCCATAATTTTGATACATGCTATAACCTTTACTAAGTATGTCATAATTTTTACTTTTTATGCCATAATCTCAATTTTTTTCCATAATTTTGATACATGCTATAACCTTTACTAAGTATGTCATAATTTTGACTTTTTATGCCATAATCTCATTTTTTTCCATAATTTTGATACATGCTAAAACCTTTACTAAGTATGTCATAATTTTTACTTTTTATGCCATAATCTCAATTTTGCCATAATTTTGATACATGCTATAACCTTTACTAAATATGTCACAATTTGGACTTTTTATGCCATAATTTCAATTTTGCCATAATTTTGATACATGCTATAACCTTTACTAAGTATGTCATAATTTTGACTTTTTATGCCATAATTTCAATTTTGCCATAATTTTGATACATGCTATAACCTTTACTAAATTTGTCATAATTTTGACTTTTTATGCCATAATTTCAATTTTGCCATAATTTTGATACATGCTATAACCTTTACTAAATATGTCATAATTTTGAATTTTTATACCATAATCTCAATTTGGTCATAATTTTGATACATGCTATAACCTTTACTAAATTTGTCATAATTTTGACTTTTTATGCCATAATTTCAATTTTGCCATAATTTTGATACATGCTATAACCTTTACTAAGTATGTCATAATTTTGATTTTTTTATGCCATAATTTCAATTTTGCCATAATTTTGATACATGGTATAACCTTTACTGAGTATGTCATAATTTTGACTTTTTATACCATAATCTCAATTTGGTCATAATTTTGATACATGCTATAACCTTTACTAAATATGTCACAATTTTTACTTTTTATGCCATAATCTCAATTTTGGCATAATTTTGATACATGCTATAACCTTTCCTAAGTATGTCACAATTTGGACTTTTTATGCCATAATTTCAATTTTACCATAATTTTGATACATGCTATAATCTTTACTAAGTATGTCATAATTTTGACTTTTTATGCCATGATTTCAATTTTGCCATAATTTTGATACATGCTTTAACCTTTACTAAGTATGTCATAGTTTGGACTTTTTATGCCATAATATCAACTTTGCTATAATTTTGATACATGCTATAACCTTTACTAAATTTGTCATAATTTTGAATCTTTATGCATAATTTCAACTTTGCCATAATTTTGATACATGCTATAACCTTTACTAAATTTGTCATAATTTTGACTCTTTATGCATAATTTCAACTTTGCCATAATTTTGATACATGCTATAACCTTTACTAAGTATGTCATAGTTTGGACTTTTTATGCCATAATCTCAATTTAGCCATTATTTTGATACATGCTATAACATTTATTAAGTATGTCATAATTTTTACTATTTATACCATAATCTCAATTTGGTCAAAATTTTGATACATGCTATAACCTTTACTAAGTATGTCATAATTTTGACTTTTTATACCATAATCTTAATTTGGTCATAATTTTGATACTTGCTATAACCTTTACTAAATTTGTCATAATTTTGACTCTTTATGCATAATTTCAACTTTGCCATAATTTTGATACATGCTATAACCTTTACTAAGTATGTCATAATTTTGACTTTTTATGCCATAATCTCAATTTTGCTATAATTTTGATACATGCTATAACCTTTACTAAATTTGTCATAATTTTGACTCTTTATGCATAATTTCAACTTTGCCATAATTTTGATACATGCTATAACCTTTACTAAGTATGTCATAATTTTGACTTTTTATGCCATAATCTCAATTTTGCTATAATTTTGATACATGCTATAAACTTTACTAAATTTGTCATAATTTTGACTTTTTATGCCATAATTTCAATATTTCCATAATTTTGATAGATGCTATAACCTTTACTAAATATGTCATAATTTTGAATTTTTATGCCATAATTTCAATTTTGCCATAATTTTGATACATGCTATAACCTTTACTAAGTATGTCATAATTTGGACTTGGTCATAATTTTGAAACATGCTATAACCTTTACTAAGTATGTCATAATTTTGACTTTTTATGCCATAATTTTAACTTGGCCATAATTTTGATACATGCTATAACCTTTACTAAATTTGTCATAATTTTGACTTTTTATGCCATAATTTCAATTTTGCCATAATTTTGATACATGCTATAACCTTTACTAAGTATGTTATAATTTTTACTTTTTATGCCATAATCTCAATTTTGCCATATATTTGATACATGCTATAACCTTTACTAATTATGTCATAATTTTGAGTTTTATGCCATAATCTCAATTTGGTCATAATTTTGATACATGCTACAACCTTTACTAAATTTGTCATAATTTTGACTTTTTATGCCATAATTTCAATTTTGCCATAATTTTGATACATGCTATAACCTTTACTAAGTATGTTATAATTTTTACTTTTTATGCCATAATCTCAATTTTGCCATATATTTGATACATGCTATAACCTTTACTAAATATGTCACAATTTGGACTTTTTATGCCATAATTTCAATTTAGCCATTATTTTGATACATGCTATAACATTTATTAAGTATGTCATAATTTTTACTATTTATACCATAATCTCAATTTGGTCAAAATTTTGATACATGCTATAACCTTTACTAAGTATGTCATAATTTTGACTTTTTATACCATAATCTTAATTTGGTCATAATTTTGATACTTGCTATAACCTTTACTAAATTTGTCATAATTTTGACTCTTTATGCATAATTTCATCTTTGCCATAATTTTGATACATGCTATAACCTTTACTAAATTTGTCATAATTTTGACTCTTTATGCATAATTTCAACTTTGCCATAATTTTGATACATGCTATAACCTTTACTAAATTTGTCATAATTATGACTTTTTATGCCATAATTTCAATTTTGCCATAATTTTGATACATGCTATAACCTTTACTAAGTATGTCATAATTTTTACTTTTTATGCCATAATCTCAATTTTTTCCATAATTTTGATACATGCTATAACCTTTACTAAGTATGTCATAATTTTGACTTTTTATGCCATAATCTCATTTTTTTCCATAATTTTGATACATGCTAAAACCTTTACTAAGTATGTCATAATTTTTACTTTTTATGCCATAATCTCAATTTTGCCATAATTTTGATACATGCTATAACCTTTACTAAATATGTCACAATTTGGACTTTTTATGCCATAATTTCAATTTTGCCATAATTTTGATACATGCTATAACCTTTACTAAGTATGTCATAATTTTGACTTTTTATGCCATAATTTCAATTTTGCCATAATTTTGATACATGCTATAACCTTTACTAAATTTGTCATAATTTTGACTTTTTATGCCATAATTTCAATTTTGCCATAATTTTGATACATGCTATAACCTTTACTAAATATGTCATAATTTTGAATTTTTATACCATAATCTCAATTTGGTCATAATTTTGATACATGCTATAACCTTTACTAAATTTGTCATAATTTTGACTTTTTATGCCATAATTTCAATTTTGCCATAATTTTGATACATGCTATAACCTTTACTAAGTATGTCATAATTTTGATTTTTTTATGCCATAATTTCAATTTTGCCATAATTTTGATACATGGTATAACCTTTACTGAGTATGTCATAATTTTGACTTTTTATACCATAATCTCAATTTGGTCATAATTTTGATACATGCTATAACCTTTACTAAATATGTCACAATTTTTACTTTTTATGCCATAATCTCAATTTTGGCATAATTTTGATACATGCTATAACCTTTCCTAAGTATGTCACAATTTGGACTTTTTATGCCATAATTTCAATTTTACCATAATTTTGATACATGCTATAATCTTTACTAAGTATGTCATAATTTTGACTTTTTATGCCATAATTTCAATTTTGCCATAATTTTGATACATGCTTTAACCTTTACTAAGTATGTCATAGTTTGGACTTTTTATGCCATAATATCAACTTTGCTATAATTTTGATACATGCTATAACCTTTACTAAATTTGTCATAATTTTGAATCTTTATGCATAATTTCAACTTTGCCATAATTTTGATACATGCTATAACCTTTACTAAATTTGTCATAATTTTGACTCTTTATGCATAATTTCAACTTTGCCATAATTTTGATACATGCTATAACCTTTACTAAGTATGTCATAGTTTGGACTTTTTATGCCATAATCTCAATTTAGCCATTATTTTGATACATGCTATAACATTTATTAAGTATGTCATAATTTTTACTATTTATACCATAATCTCAATTTGGTCAAAATTTTGATACATGCTATAACCTTTACTAAGTATGTCATAATTTTGACTTTTTATACCATAATCTTAATTTGGTCATAATTTTGATACTTGCTATAACCTTTACTAAATTTGTCATAATTTTGACTCTTTATGCATAATTTCAACTTTGCCATAATTTTGATACATGCTATAACCTTTACTAAGTATGTCATAATTTTGACTTTTTATGCCATAATCTCAATTTTGCTATAATTTTGATACATGCTATAACCTTTACTAAATTTGTCATAATTTTGACTCTTTATGCATAATTTCAACTTTGCCATAATTTTGATACATGCTATAACCTTTACTAAGTATGTCATAATTTTGACTTTTTATGCCATAATCTCAATTTTGCTATAATTTTGATACATGCTATAACCTTTACTAAATTTGTCATAATTTTGACTTTTTATGCCATAATTTCAATATTTCCATAATTTTGATAGATGCTATAACCTTTACTAAATATGTCATAATTTTGAATTTTTATGCCATAATTTCAATTTTGCCATAATTTTGATACATGCTATAACCTTTACTAAGTATGTCATAATTTGGACTTGGTCATAATTTTGAAACATGCTATAACCTTTACTAAGTATGTCATAATTTTGACTTTTTATGCCATAATTTTAACTTGGCCATAATTTTGATACATGCTATAACCTTTACTAAATTTGTCATAATTTTGACTTTTATGCCTTAATTTCAATTTTGCCATAATTTTGATACATGCTATAACCTTTACTAAGTATGTTATAATTTTTACTTTTTATGCCATAATCTCAATTTTGCCATATATTTGATACATGCTATAACCTTTACTAATTATGTCATAATTTTGAGTTTTATGCCATAATCTCAATTTGGTCATAATTTTGATACATGCTACAACCTTTACTAAATTTGTCATAATTTTGACTTTTTATGCCATAATTTCAATTTTGCCATAATTTTGATACATGCTATAACCTTTACTAAGTATGTTATAATTTTTACTTTTTATGCCATAATCTCAATTTTGCCATATATTTGATACATGCTATAACCTTTACTAAATATGTCACAATTTGGACTTTTTATGCCATAATTTCAATTTAGCCATTATTTTGATACATGCTATAACATTTATTAAGTATGTCATAATTTTTACTATTTATACCATAATCTCAATTTGGTCAAATTTTGATACATGCTATAACCTTTACTAAGTATGTCATAATTTTGACTTTTTATACCATAATCTTAATTTGGTCATAATTTTGATACTTGCTATAACCTTTACTAAATTTGTCATAATTTTGACTCTTTATGCATAATTTCATCTTTGCCATAATTTTGATACATGCTATAACCTTTACTAAATTTGTCATAATTTTGACTCTTTATGCATAATTTCAACTTTGCCATAATTTTGATACATGCTATAACCTTTACTAAATTTGTCATAATTATGACTTTTTATGCCATAATTTCAATTTTGCCATAATTTTGATACATGCTATAACCTTTACTAAGTATGTCATAATTTTTACTTTTTATGCCATAATCTCAATTTTTTCCATAATTTTGATACATGCTATAACCTTTACTAAGTATGTCATAATTTTGACTTTTTATGCCATAATCTCATTTTTTTCCATAATTTTGATACATGCTAAACCTTTACTAAGTATGTCATAATTTTTACTTTTTATGCCATAATCTCAATTTTGCCATAATTTTGATACATGCTATAACCTTTACTAAATATGTCACAATTTGGACTTTTTATGCCATAATTTCAATTTTGCCATAATTTTGATACATGCTATAACCTTTACTAAGTATGTCATAATTTTGACTTTTTATGCCATAATTTCAATTTTGCCATAATTTTGATACATGCTATAACCTTTACTAAATTTGTCATAATTTTGACTTTTTATGCCATAATTTCAATTTTGCCATAATTTTGATACATGCTATAACCTTTACTAAATATGTCATAATTTTGAATTTTTATACCATAATCTCAATTTGGTCATAATTTTGATACATGCTATAACCTTTACTAAATTTGTCATAATTTTGACTTTTTATGCCATAATTTCAATTTTGCCATAATTTTGATACATGCTATAACCTTTACTAAGTATGTCATAATTTTGATTTTTTTATGCCATAATTTCAATTTTGCCATAATTTTGATACATGGTATAACCTTTACTGAGTATGTCATAATTTTGACTTTTTATACCATAATCTCAATTTGGTCATAATTTTGATACATGCTATAACCTTTACTAAATATGTCACAATTTTACTTTTTATGCCATAATCTCAATTTTGGCATAATTTTGATACATGCTATAACCTTTCCTAAGTATGTCACAATTTGGACTTTTTATGCATAATTTCAATTTTACCATAATTTTGATACATGCTATAATCTTTACTAAGTATGTCATAATTTTGACTTTTTATGCCATGATTTCAATTTTGCCATAATTTTGATACATGCTTTAACCTTTACTAAGTATGTCATAGTTTGGACTTTTTATGCCATAATATCAACTTTGCTATAATTTTGATACATGCTATAACCTTTACTAAATTTGTCATAATTTTGAATCTTTATGCATAATTTCAACTTTGCCATAATTTTGATACATGCTATAACCTTTACTAAATTTGTCATAATTTTGACTCTTTATGCATAATTTCAACTTTGCCATAATTTTGATACATGCTATAACCTTTACTAAGTATGTCATAGTTTGGACTTTTTATGCCATAATCTCAATTTAGCCATTATTTTGATACATGCTATAACATTTATTAAGTATGTCATAATTTTTACTATTTATACCATAATCTCAATTTGGTCAAAATTTTGATACATGCTATAACCTTTACTAAGTATGTCATAATTTTGACTTTTTATGCCATAATCTCAATTTTGCTATAATTTTGATACATGCTATAACCTTTACTAAATTTGTCATAATTTTGACTCTTTATGCATAATTTCAACTTTGCCATAATTTTGATACATGCTATAACCTTTACTAAGTATGTCATAATTTTGACTTTTTATGCCATAATCTCAATTTTGCTATAATTTTGATACATGCTATAACCTTTACTAAATTTGTCATAATTTTGACTTTTTATGCCATAATTTCAATATTTCCATAATTTTGATAGATGCTATAACCTTTACTAAATATGTCATAATTTTGACTTTTTATGCCATAATTTCAATTTTGCCATAATTTTGATACATGCTATAACCTTTACTAAGTATGTCATAATTTGGACTTGGTCATAATTTTGAAACATGCTATAACCTTTACTAAGTATGTCATAATTTTTACTTTTTATGCCATAATTTTAACTTGGCCATAATTTTGATACATGCTATAACCTTTACTAAATTTGTCATAATTTTGACTTTTTATGCCATAATTTCAATTTTGCCATAATTTTGATACATGCTATAACCTTTACTAAGTATGTTATAATTTTTACTTTTTATGCCATAATCTCAATTTTGCCATAATTTTGATACATGCTATAACCTTTACTAAGTATGTCATAATTTGGACTTGGTCATAATTTTGAAACATGCTATAACCTTTACTAAGTATGTCATAATTTAAATTTTTTTTGCCATAATTTTAACTTGGCCATAATTTTGATACATGCTATAACCTTTACTAAATTTGTCATAATTTTGACTTTTTATGCCATAATTTCAATTTTGCCATAATTTTGATACATGCTATAACCTTTACTAAGTATGTTATAATTTTTACTTTTTATGCCATAATCTCAATTTTGCCATATATTTGATACATGCTATAACCTTTACTAATTATGTCATAATTTTGAGTTTTATGCCATAATCTCAATTTGGTCATAATTTTGATACATGCTACAACCTTTACTAAATTTGTCATAATTTTGACTTTTTATGCCATAATTTCAATTTTGCCATAATTTTGATACATGCTATAACCTTTACTAAGTATGTTATAATTTTTACTTTTTATGCCATAATCTCAATTTTGCCATATATTTGATACATGCTATAACCTTTACTAAATATGTCACAATTTGGACTTTTTATGCCATAATTTCAATTTAGCCATTATTTTGATACATGCTATAACATTTATTAAGTATGTCATAATTTTTACTATTTATACCATAATCTCAATTTGGTCAAAATTTTGATACATGCTATAACCTTTACTAAGTATGTCATAATTTTGACTTTTTATACCATAATCTTAATTTGGTCATAATTTTGATACTTGCTATAACCTTTACTAAATTTGTCATAATTTTGACTCTTTATGCATAATTTCATCTTTGCCATAATTTTGATACATGCTATAACCTTTACTAAATTTGTCATAATTTTGACTCTTTATGCATAATTTCAACTTTGCCATAATTTTGATACATGCTATAACCTTTACTAAATTTGTCATAATTATGACTTTTTATGCCATAATTTCAATTTTGCCATAATTTTGATACATGCTATAACCTTTACTAAGTATGTCATAATTTTTACTTTTTATGCCATAATCTCAATTTTTTCCATAATTTTGATACATGCTATAACCTTTACTAAGTATGTCATAATTTTGACTTTTTATGCCATAATCTCATTTTTTTCCATAATTTTGATACATGCTAAAACCTTTACTAAGTATGTCATAATTTTTACTTTTTATGCCATAATCTCAATTTTGCCATAATTTTGATACATGCTATAACCTTTACTAAATATGTCACAATTTGGACTTTTTGTGCCATAATTTCAATTTTGCCATAATTTTGATACATGCTATAACCTTTACTAAGTATGTCATAATTTTGACTTTTTATGCCATAATTTCAATTTTGCCATAATTTTGATACATGCTATAACCTTTACTAAATTTGTCATAATTTTGACTTTTTATGCCATAATTTCAATTTTGCCATAATTTTGATACATGCTATAACCTTTACTAAATATGTCATAATTTTGAATTTTTATACCATTATCTCAATTTGGTCATAATTTTGATACATGCTATAACCTTTACTAAATTTGTCATAATTTGGACTTTTTATGCCATAATTTCAATTTTGCCATAATTTTGATACATGCTATAACCTTTACTAAGTATGTCATAATTTTGATTTTTTTATGCCATAATTTCAATTTTGCCATAATTTTGATACATGGTATAACCTTTACTGAGTATGTCATAATTTTGACTTTTTATACCATAATCTCAATTTGGTCATAATTTTGATACATGCTATAACCTTTACTAAATATGTCACAATTTTTACTTTTTATGCCATAATCTCAATTTTGGCATAATTTTGATACATGCTATAACCTTTCCTAAGTATGTCACAATTTGGACTTTTTATGCCATAATTTCAATTTTACCATAATTTTGATACATGCTATAATCTTTACTAAGTATGTCATAATTTTGACTTTTTATGCCATGATTTCAATTTTGCCATAATTTTGATACATGCTTTAACCTTTACTAAGTATGTCATAGTTTGGACTTTTTATGCCATAATATCAACTTTGCTATAATTTTGATACATGCTATAACCTTTACTAAATTTGTCATAATTTTGAATCTTTATGCATAATTTCAACTTTGCCATAATTTTGATACATGCTATAACCTTTACTAAATTTGTCATAATTTTGACTCTTTATGCATAATTTCAACTTTGCCATAATTTTGATACATGCTATAACCTTTACTAAGTATGTCATAGTTTGGACTTTTTATGCCATAATCTCAATTTAGCCATTATTTTGATACATGCTATAACATTTATTAAGTATGTCATAATTTTTACTATTTATACCATAATCTCAATTTGGTCAAAATTTTGATACATGCTATAACCTTTACTAAGTATGTCATAATTTTGACTTTTTATACCATAATCTTAATTTGGTCATAATTTTGATACTTGCTATAACCTTTACTAAATTTGTCATAATTTTGACTCTTTATGCATAATTTCAACTTTGCCATAATTTTGATACATGCTATAACCTTTACTAAGTATGTCATAATTTTGACTTTTTATGCCATAATCTCAATTTTGCTATAATTTTGATACATGCTATAACCTTTACTAAATTTGTCATAATTTTGACTCTTTATGCATAATTTCAACTTTGCCATAATTTTGATACATGCTATAACCTTTACTAAGTATGTCATAATTTTGACTTTTTATGCCATAATCTCAATTTTGCTATAATTTTGATACATGCTATAACCTTTACTAAATTTGTCATAATTTTGACTTTTTATGCCATAATTTCAATATTTCCATAATTTTGATAGATGCTATAACCTTTACTAAATATGTCATAATTTTGAATTTTTATGCCATAATTTCAATTTTGCCATAATTTTGATACATGCTATAACCTTTACTAAGTATGTCATAATTTGGACTTGGTCATAATTTTGAAACATGCTATAACCTTTACTAAGTATGTCATAATTTTGACTTTTTATGCCATAATTTTAACTTGGCCATAATTTTGATACATGCTATAACCTTTACTAAATTTGTCATAATTTTGACTTTTTATGCCATAATTTCAATTTTGCCATAATTTTGATACATGCTATAACCTTTACTAAGTATGTTATAATTTTTACTTTTTATGCCATAATCTCAATTTTGCCATATATTTGATACATGCTATAACCTTTACTAATTATGTCATAATTTTGAGTTTTATGCCATAATCTCAATTTGGTCATAATTTTGATACATGCTACAACCTTTACTAAATTTGTCATAATTTTGACTTTTTATGCCATAATTTCAATTTTGCCATAATTTTGATACATGCTATAACCTTTACTAAGTATGTTATAATTTTTACTTTTTATGCCATAATCTCAATTTTGCCATATATTTGATACATGCTATAACCTTTACTAAATATGTCACAATTTGGACTTTTTATGCCATAATTTCAATTTAGCCATTATTTTGATACATGCTATAACATTTATTAAGTATGTCATAATTTTTACTATTTATACCATAATCTCAATTTGGTCAAAATTTTGATACATGCTATAACCTTTACTAAGTATGTCATAATTTTGACTTTTTATACCATAATCTTAATTTGGTCATAATTTTGATACTTGCTATAACCTTTACTAAATTTGTCATAATTTTGACTCTTTATGCATAATTTCATCTTTGCCATAATTTTGATACATGCTATAACCTTTACTAAATTTGTCATAATTTTGACTCTTTATGCATAATTTCAACTTTGCCATAATTTTGATACATGCTATAACCTTTACTAAATTTGTCATAATTATGACTTTTTATGCCATAATTTCAATTTTGCCATAATTTTGATACATGCTATAACCTTTACTAAGTATGTCATAATTTTTACTTTTTATGCCATAATCTCAATTTTTTCCATAATTTTGATACATGCTATAACCTTTACTAAGTATGTCATAATTTTGACTTTTTATGCCATAATCTCATTTTTTTCCATAATTTTGATACATGCTAAAACCTTTACTAAGTATGTCATAATTTTTACTTTTTATGCCATAATCTCAATTTTGCCATAATTTTGATACATGCTATAACCTTTACTAAATATGTCACAATTTGGACTTTTTATGCCATAATTTCAATTTTGCCATAATTTTGATACATGCTATAACCTTTACTAAGTATGTCATAATTTTGACTTTTTATGCCATAATTTCAATTTTGCCATAATTTTGATACATGCTATAACCTTTACTAAATTTGTCATAATTTTGACTTTTTATGCCATAATTTCAATTTTGCCATAATTTTGATACATGCTATAACCTTTACTAAATATGTCATAATTTTGAATTTTTATACCATAATCTCAATTTGGTCATAATTTTGATACATGCTATAACCTTTACTAAATTTGTCATAATTTTGACTTTTTATGCCATAATTTCAATTTTGCCATAATTTTGATACATGCTATAACCTTTACTAAGTATGTCATAATTTTGATTTTTTTATGCCATAATTTCAATTTTGCCATAATTTTGATACATGGTATAACCTTTACTGAGTATGTCATAATTTTGACTTTTTATACCATAATCTCAATTTGGTCATAATTTTGATACATGCTATAACCTTTACTAAATATGTCACAATTTTTACTTTTTATGCCATAATCTCAATTTTGGCATAATTTTGATACATGCTATAACCTTTCCTAAGTATGTCACAATTTGGACTTTTTATGCCATAATTTCAATTTTACCATAATTTTGATACATGCTATAATCTTTACTAAGTATGTCATAGTTTGGACTTTTTATGCCATAATATCAACTTTGCTATAATTTTGATACATGCTATAACCTTTACTAAATTTGTCATAATTTTGAATCTTTATGCATAATTTCAACTTTGCCATAATTTTGATACATGCTATAACCTTTACTAAATTTGTCATAATTTTGACTCTTTATGCATAATTTCAACTTTGCCATAATTTTGATACATGCTATAACCTTTACTAAGTATGTCATAGTTTGGACTTTTTATGCCATAATCTCAATTTAGCCATTATTTTGATACATGCTATAACATTTATTAAGTATGTCATAATTTTTACTATTTATACCATAATCTCAATTTGGTCAAAATTTTGATACATGCTATAACCTTTACTAAGTATGTCATAATTTTGACTTTTTATGCCATAATCTCAATTTTGCTATAATTTTGATACATGCTATAACCTTTACTAAATTTGTCATAATTTTGACTCTTTATGCATAATTTCAACTTTGCCATAATTTTGATACATGCTATAACCTTTACTAAGTATGTCATAATTTTGACTTTTTATGCCATAATCTCAATTTTGCTATAATTTTGATACATGCTATAACCTTTACTAAATTTGTCATAATTTTGACTTTTTATGCCATAATTTCAATATTTCCATAATTTTGATAGATGCTATAACCTTTACTAAATATGTCATAATTTTGACTTTTTATGCCATAATTTCAATTTTGCCATAATTTTGATACATGCTATAACCTTTACTAAGTATGTCATAATTTGGACTTGGTCATAATTTTGAAACATGCTATAACCTTTACTAAGTATGTCATAATTTTTACTTTTTATGCCATAATTTTAACTTGGCCATAATTTTGATACATGCTATAACCTTTACTAAATTTGTCATAATTTTGACTTTTTATGCCATAATTTCAATTTTGCCATAATTTTGATACATGCTATAACCTTTACTAAGTATGTTATAATTTTTACTTTTTATGCCATAATCTCAATTTTGCCATAATTTTGATACATGCTATAACCTTTACTAAGTATGTCATAATTTGGACTTGGTCATAATTTTGAAACATGCTATAACCTTTACTAAGTATGTCATAATTTTGACTTTTTATGCCATAATTTTAACTTGGCCATAATTTTGATACATGCTATAACCTTTACTAAATTTGTCATAATTTTGACTTTTTATGCCATAATTTCAATTTTGCCATAATTTTGATACATGCTATAACCTTTACTAAGTATGTTATAATTTTTACTTTTTATGCCATAATCTCAATTTTGCCATATATTTGATACATGCTATAACCTTTACTAATTATGTCATAATTTTGAGTTTTATGCCATAATCTCAATTTGGTCATAATTTTGATACATGCTACAACCTTTACTAAATTTGTCATAATTTTGACTTTTTATGCCATAATTTCAATTTTGCCATAATTTTGATACATGCTATAACCTTTACTAAGTATGTTATAATTTTTACTTTTTATGCCATAATCTCAATTTTGCCATATATTTGATACATGCTATAACCTTTACTAAATATGTCACAATTTGGACTTTTTATGCCATAATTTCAATTTAGCCATTATTTTGATACATGCTATAACATTTATTAAGTATGTCATAATTTTTACTATTTATACCATAATCTCAATTTGGTCAAAATTTTGATACATGCTATAACCTTTACTAAGTATGTCATAATTTTGACTTTTTATACCATAATCTTAATTTGGTCATAATTTTGATACTTGCTATAACCTTTACTAAATTTGTCATAATTTTGACTCTTTATGCATAATTTCATCTTTGCCATAATTTTGATACATGCTATAACCTTTACTAAATTTGTCATAATTTTGACTCTTTATGCATAATTTCAACTTTGCCATAATTTTGATACATGCTATAACCTTTACTAAATTTGTCATAATTATGACTTTTTATGCCATAATTTCAATTTTGCCATAATTTTGATACATGCTATAACCTTTACTAAGTATGTCATAATTTTTACTTTTTATGCCATAATCTCAATTTTTTCCATAATTTTGATACATGCTATAACCTTTACTAAGTATGTCATAATTTTGACTTTTTATGCCATAATCTCATTTTTTTCCATAATTTTGATACATGCTAAAACCTTTACTAAGTATGTCATAATTTTTACTTTTTATGCCATAATCTCAATTTTGCCATAATTTTGATACATGCTATAACCTTTACTAAATATGTCACAATTTGGACTTTTTATGCCATAATTTCAATTTTGCCATAATTTTGATACATGCTATAACCTTTACTAAGTATGTCATAATTTTGACTTTTTATGCCATAATTTCAATTTTGCCATAATTTTGATACATGCTATAACCTTTACTAAATTTGTCATAATTTTGACTTTTTATGCCATAATTTCAATTTTGCCATAATTTTGATACATGCTATAACCTTTACTAAATATGTCATAATTTTGAATTTTTATACCATAATCTCAATTTGGTCATAATTTTGATACATGCTATAACCTTTACTAAATTTGTCATAATTTTGACTTTTTATGCCATAATTTCAATTTTGCCATAATTTTGATACATGCTATAACCTTTACTAAGTATGTCATAATTTTGATTTTTTTATGCCATAATTTCAATTTTGCCATAATTTTGATACATGGTATAACCTTTACTGAGTATGTCATAATTTTGACTTTTTATACCATAATCTCAATTTGGTCATAATTTTGATACATGCTATAACCTTTACTAAATATGTCACAATTTTTACTTTTTATGCCATAATCTCAATTTTGGCATAATTTTGATACATGCTATAACCTTTCCTAAGTATGTCACAATTTGGACTTTTTATGCCATAATTTCAATTTTACCATAATTTTGATACATGCTATAATCTTTACTAAGTATGTCATAATTTTGACTTTTTATGCCATGATTTCAATTTTGCCATAATTTTGATACATGCTTTAACCTTTACTAAGTATGTCATAGTTTGGACTTTTTATGCCATAATATCAACTTTGCTATAATTTTGATACATGCTATAACCTTTACTAAATTTGTCATAATTTTGAATCTTTATGCATAATTTCAACTTTGCCATAATTTTGATACATGCTATAACCTTTACTAAATTTGTCATAATTTTGACTCTTTATGCATAATTTCAACTTTGCCATAATTTTGATACATGCTATAACCTTTACTAAGTATGTCATAGTTTGGACTTTTTATGCCATAATCTCAATTTAGCCATTATTTTGATACATGCTATAACATTTATTAAGTATGTCATAATTTTTACTATTTATACCATAATCTCAATTTGGTCAAAATTTTGATACATGCTATAACCTTTACTAAGTATGTCATACTTTTGACTTTTTATACCATAATCTTAATTTGGTCATAATTTTGATACTTGCTATAACCTTTACTAAATTTGTCATAATTTTGACTCTTTATGCATAATTTCAACTTTGCCATTATTTTGATACATGCTATAACCTTTACTAAGTATGTCATAATTTTGACTTTTTATGCCATAATCTCAATTTTGCTATAATTTTGATACATGCTATAACCTTTACTAAATTTGTCATAATTTTGACTCTTTATGCATAATTTCAACTTTGCCATAATTTTGATACATGCTATAACCTTTACTAAGTATGTCATAATTTTGACTTTTTATGCCATAATCTCAATTTTGCTATAATTTTGATACATGCTATAACCTTTACTAAATTTGTCATAATTTTGACTTTTTATGCCATAATTTCAATATTTCCATAATTTTGATAGATGCTATAACCTTTACTAAATATGTCATAATTTTGAATTTTTATGCCATAATTTCAATTTTGCCATAATTTTGATACATGCTATAACCTTTACTAAGTATGTCATAATTTGGACTTGGTCATAATTTTGAAACATGCTATAACCTTTACTAAGTATGTCATAATTTTGACTTTTTATGCCATAATTTTAACTTGGCCATAATTTTGATACATGCTATAACCTTTACTAAATTTGTCATAATTTTGACTTTTTATGCCATAATTTCAATTTTGCCATAATTTTGATACATGCTATAACCTTTACTAAGTATGTTATAATTTTTACTTTTTATGCCATAATCTCAATTTTGCCATATATTTGATACATGCTATAACCTTTACTAATTATGTCATAATTTTGAGTTTTATGCCATAATCTCAATTTGGTCATAATTTTGATACATGCTACAACCTTTACTAAATTTGTCATAATTTTGACTTTTTATGCCATAATTTCAATTTTGCCATAATTTTGATACATGCTATAACCTTTACTAAGTATGTTATAATTTTTACTTTTTATGCCATAATCTCAATTTTGCCATATATTTGATACATGCTATAACCTTTACTAAATATGTCACAATTTGGACTTTTTATGCCATAATTTCAATTTAGCCATTATTTTGATACATGCTATAACATTTATTAAGTATGTCATAATTTTTACTATTTATACCATAATCTCAATTTGGTCAAAATTTTGATACATGCTATAACCTTTACTAAGTATGTCATAATTTTGACTTTTTATACCATAATCTTAATTTGGTCATAATTTTGATACTTGCTATAACCTTTACTAAATTTGTCATAATTTTGACTCTTTATGCATAATTTCATCTTTGCCATAATTTTGATACATGCTATAACCTTTACTAAATTTGTCATAATTTTGACTCTTTATGCATAATTTCAACTTTGCCATAATTTTGATACATGCTATAACCTTTACTAAATTTGTCATAATTATGACTTTTTATGCCATAATTTCAATTTTGCCATAATTTTGATACATGCTATAACCTTTACTAAGTATGTCATAATTTTTACTTTTTATGCCATAATCTCAATTTTTTCCATAATTTTGATACATGCTATAACCTTTACTAAGTATGTCATAATTTTGACTTTTTATGCCATAATCTCATTTTTTTCCATAATTTTGATACATGCTAAAACCTTTACTAAGTATGTCATAATTTTTACTTTTTATGCCATAATCTCAATTTTGCCATAATTTTGATACATGCTATAACCTTTACTAAATATGTCACAATTTGGACTTTTTGTGCCATAATTTCAATTTTGCCATAATTTTGATACATGCTATAACCTTTACTAAGTATGTCATAATTTTGACTTTTTATGCCATAATTTCAATTTTGCCATAATTTTGATACATGCTATAACCTTTACTAAATTTGTCATAATTTTGACTTTTTATGCCATAATTTCAATTTTGCCATAATTTTGATACATGCTATAACCTTTACTAAATATGTCATAATTTTGAATTTTTATACCATTATCTCAATTTGGTCATAATTTTGATACATGCTATAACCTTTACTAAATTTGTCATAATTTTGACTTTTTATGCCATAATTTCAATTTTGCCATAATTTTGATACATGCTATAACCTTTACTAAGTATGTCATAATTTTGATTTTTTTATGCCATAATTTCAATTTTGCCATAATTTTGATACATGGAATAACCTTTACTGAGTATGTCATAATTTTGACTTTTTATACCATAATCTCAATTTGGTCATAATTTTGATACATGCTATAACCTTTACTAAATATGTCACAATTTTTACTTTTTATGCCATAATCTCAATTTTGGCATAATTTTGATACATGCTATAACCTTTCCTAAGTATGTCACAATTTGGACTTTTTATGCCATAATTTCAATTTTACCATAATTTTGATACATGCTATAATCTTTACTAAGTATGTCATAATTTTGACTTTTTATGCCATGATTTCAATTTTGCCATAATTTTGATACATGCTTTAACCTTTACTAAGTATGTCATAGTTTGGACTTTTTATGCCATAATATCAACTTTGCTATAATTTTGATACATGCTATAACCTTTACTAAATTTGTCATAATTTTGAATCTTTATGCATAATTTCAACTTTGCCATAATTTTGATACATGCTATAACCTTTACTAAATTTGTCATAATTTTGACTCTTTATGCATAATTTCAACTTTGCCATAATTTTGATACATGCTATAACCTTTACTAAGTATGTCATAGTTTGGACTTTTTATGCCATAATCTCAATTTAGCCATTATTTTGATACATGCTATAACATTTATTAAGTATGTCATAATTTTTACTATTTATACCATAATCTCAATTTGGTCAAAATTTTGATACATGCTATAACCTTTACTAAGTATGTCATAATTTTGACTTTTTATGCCATAATCTCAATTTTGCTATAATTTTGATACATGCTATAACCTTTACTAAATTTGTCATAATTTTGACTCTTTATGCATAATTTCAACTTTGCCATAATTTTGATACATGCTATAACCTTTACTAAGTATGTCATAATTTTGACTTTTTATGCCATAATCTCAATTTTGCTATAATTTTGATACATGCTATAACCTTTACTAAATTTGTCATAATTTTGACTTTTTATGCCATAATTTCAATATTTCCATAATTTTGATAGATGCTATAACCTTTACTAAATATGTCATAATTTTGACTTTTTATGCCATAATTTCAATTTTGCCATAATTTTGATACATGCTATAACCTTTACTAAGTATGTCATAATTTGGACTTGGTCATAATTTTGAAACATGCTATAACCTTTACTAAGTATGTCATAATTTTTACTTTTTATGCCATAATTTTAACTTGGCCATAATTTTGATACATGCTATAACCTTTACTAAATTTGTCATAATTTTGACTTTTTATGCCATAATTTCAATTTTGCCATAATTTTGATACATGCTATAACCTTTACTAAGTATGTTATAATTTTTACTTTTTATGCCATAATCTCAATTTTGCCATATATTTGATACATGCTATAACCTTTACTAATTATGTCATAATTTTGAGTTTTATGCCATAATCTCAATTTGGTCATAATTTTGATACATGCTACAACCTTTACTAAATTTGTCATAATTTTGACTTTTTATGCCATAATTTCAATTTTGCCATAATTTTGATACATGCTATAACCTTTACTAAGTATGTTATAATTTTTACTTTTTATGCCATAATCTCAATTTTGCCATATATTTGATACATGCTATAACCTTTACTAAATATGTCACAATTTGGACTTTTTATGCCATAATTTCAATTTAGCCATTATTTTGATACATGCTATAACATTTATTAAGTATGTCATAATTTTTACTATTTATACCATAATCTCAATTTGGTCAAAATTTTGATACATGCTATAACCTTTACTAAGTATGTCATAATTTTGACTTTTTATACCATAATCTTAATTTGGTCATAATTTTGATACTTGCTATAACCTTTACTAAATTTGTCATAATTTTGACTCTTTATGCATAATTTCATCTTTGCCATAATTTTGATACATGCTATAACCTTTACTAAATTTGTCATAATTTTGACTCTTTATGCATAATTTCAACTTTGCCATAATTTTGATACATGCTATAACCTTTACTAAATTTGTCATAATTATGACTTTTTATGCCATAATTTCAATTTTGCCATAATTTTGATACATGCTATAACCTTTACTAAGTATGTCATAATTTTTACTTTTTATGCCATAATCTCAATTTTTTCCATAATTTTGATACATGCTATAACCTTTACTAAGTATGTCATAATTTTGACTTTTTATGCCATAATCTCATTTTTTTCCATAATTTTGATACATGCTAAAACCTTTACTAAGTATGTCATAATTTTGACTTTTTATGCCATAATCTCAATTTTTTCCATAATTTTGATACATGCTAAAACCTTTACTAAGTATGTCATAATTTTTACTTTTTATGCCATAATCTCAATTTTTTCCATAATTTTGATACATGCTATAACCTTTACTAAGTATGTCATAATTTTGACTTTTTATGCCATAATTTCAACTTTGCCATAATTTTGATACATGCTATAATCTTTACTAAGTATGTCATAATTTTGACTCTTTATGCATAATTTCAACTTTGCCATAATTTTGATACATGCTATAACCTTTACTAAGTATGTCATAGTTTGGACTTTTTATGCCATAATCTCAATTTAGCCATTATTTTGATACATGCTATAACATTTATTAAGTATGTCATAATTTTTACTATTTATACCATAATCTCAATTTGGTCAAAATTTTGATACATGCTATAACCTTTACTAAGTATGTCATAATTTTGACTTTTTATGCCATAATCTCAATTTTGCTATAATTTTGATACATGCTATAACCTTTACTAAATTTGTCATAATTTTGACTCTTTATGCATAATTTCAACTTTGCCATAATTTTGATACATGCTATAACCTTTACTAAGTATGTCATAATTTTGACTTTTTATGCCATAATCTCAATTTTGCTATAATTTTGATACATGCTATAACCTTTACTAAATTTGTCATAATTTTGACTTTTTATGCCATAATTTCAATATTTCCATAATTTTGATAGATGCTATAACCTTTACTAAATATGTCATAATTTTGACTTTTTATGCCATAATTTCAATTTTGCCATAATTTTGATACATGCTATAACCTTTACTATGTCTGTCATAATTTGGACTTGGTCATAATTTTGAAACATGCTATAACCTTTACTAAGTATGTCATAATTTTTACTTTTTATGCCATAATTTTAACTTGGCCATAATTTTGATACATGCTATAACCTTTACTAAATTTGTCATAATTTTGACTTTTTATGCCATAATTTCAATTTTGCCATAATTTTGATACATGCTATAACCTTTACTAAGTATGTTATAATTTTTACTTTTTATGCCATAATCTCAATTTTGCCATATATTTGATACATGCTATAACCTTTACTAATTATGTCATAATTTTGAGTTTTATGCCATAATCTCAATTTGGTCATAATTTTGATACATGCTACAACCTTTACTAAATTTGTCATAATTTTGACTTTTTATGCCATAATTTCAATTTTGCCATAATTTTGATACATGCTATAACCTTTACTAAGTATGTTATAATTTTTACTTTTTATGCCATAATCTCAATTTTGCCATATATTTGATACATGCTATAACCTTTACTAAATATGTCACAATTTGGACTTTTTATGCCATAATTTCAATTTAGCCATTATTTTGATACATGCTATAACATTTATTAAGTATGTCATAATTTTTACTATTTATACCATAATCTCAATTTGGTCAAAATTTTGATACATGCTATAACCTTTACTAAGTATGTCATAATTTTGACTTTTTATACCATAATCTTAATTTGGTCATAATTTTGATACTTGCTATAACCTTTACTAAATTTGTCATAATTTTGACTCTTTATGCATAATTTCATCTTTGCCATAATTTTGATACATGCTATAACCTTTACTAAATTTGTCATAATTTTGACTCTTTATGCATAATTTCAACTTTGCCATAATTTTGATACATGCTATAACCTTTACTAAATTTGTCATAATTATGACTTTTTATGCCATAATTTCAATTTTGCCATAATTTTGATACATGCTATAACCTTTACTAAGTATGTCATAATTTTTACTTTTTATGCCATAATCTCAATTTTTTCCATAATTTTGATACATGCTATAACCTTTACTAAGTATGTCATAATTTTGACTTTTTATGCCATAATCTCATTTTTTTCCATAATTTTGATACATGCTAAAACCTTTACTAAGTATGTCATAATTTTGACTTTTTATGCCATAATCTCAATTTTTTCCATAATTTTGATACATGCTAAAACCTTTACTAAGTATGTCATAATTTTTACTTTTTATGCCATAATCTCAATTTTTTCCATAATTTTGATACATGCTATAACCTTTACTAAGTATGTCATAATTTTGACTTTTTATGCCATAATTTCAACTTTGCCATAATTTTGATACATGCTATAATCTTTACTAAGTATGTCATAATTTTGACTTTTTATGTCATAATTTCAACTTTGCCATAATTTTGATACATGCTATAACCTTTACTAATTATGTCATAATTTTGAGTTTTATGCCATAATCTCAATTTGGTCATAATTTTGATACATGCTACAACCTTTACTAAATTTGTCATAATTTTGACTTTTTATGCCATAATTTCAATTTTGCCATAATTTTGATACATGCTATAACCTTTACTAAATTTGTCATAATTTTGACTTTTTATGCCATAATTTCAATTTTGCCATAATTTTGATACATGCTACAACCTTTACTAAATTTGTCATAATTTAGACTTTTTATGCCATAATTTCAATTTTGCCATAATTTTGATACATGCTATAACCTTTACTAAGTATGTTATAATTTTTACTTTTTATGCCATAATCTCAATTTTGCCATATATTTGATACATGCTATAACCTTTACTAAATATGTCACAATTTGGACTTTTTATGCCATAATTTCAATTTAGCCATTATTTTGATACATGCTATAACATTTATTAAGTATGTCATAATTTTTACTATTCATACCATAATCTCAATTTGGTCAAAATTTTGATACATGCTATAACCTTTACTAAGTATGTCATAATTTTGACTTTTTATACCATAATCTTAATTTGGTCATAATTTTGATACTTGCTATAACCTTTACTAAATTTGTCATAATTTTGACTCTTTATGCATAATTTCATCTTTGCCATAATTTTGATACATGCTATAACCTTTACTAAATTTGTCATAATTTTGACTCTTTATGCATAATTTCAACTTTGCCATAATTTTGATACATGCTATAACCTTTACTAAATTTGTCATAATTATGACTTTTTATGCCATAATTTCAATTTTGCCATAATTTTGATACATGCTATAACCTTTACTAAGTATGTCATAATTTTTACTTTTCATGCCATAATCTCAATTTTTTCCATAATTTTGATACTTGCTATAACCTTTACTAAATATGTCATAATTTTGACTCTTCATGCATAATTTCAACTTTGCCATAATTTTGATACATGCTATAACCTTTACTAAATTTGTCATAATTTTGACTCTTTATGCATAATTTCAACTTTGCCATAATTTTGATTCATGCTATAACCTTTACTAAATTTGTCATAATTTTGACTTTTTATGCCATAATTTCAATTTTGCCATAATTTTGATACATGCTATAACCTTTACTAAGTATGTCATAATTTTAACTTTTTATGCCATAATCTCAATTTTGCTATAATTTTGATACATGCTATAACCTTTACTAAATATGTCACAATTTGGACTTTTTATGCCATAATTTCAATTTTTCCATAATTTTGATACATGCTATAACCTTTACTAAGTATGTCATAATTTTTACTTTTTATGCCATAATTTCAATTTTGCCATAATTCTGATACATGCTATAACCTTTACTAAATTTGTCATAATTTTGACTTTTTATGCCATAATTTCAATTTTGCCATAATTTTGATATATGCTATGACCTTTACTAAATATGTCACAATTTGGATTTATGCCATAATTTCAATTTTGCCATAATTTTGATACATGCTATAACCTTTACTAAATTTGTCATAATTTTGACATTTTATGCCATGATTTCAATTTTGCCATAATTTTGATACATGCTTTAACCTTTACTAAGTATGTCATAGTTTGGACTTTTTATGCCATAATATTGACTTTGCTATGATTTTTATACATGCTATAACCTTTACTAAATTTGTCATAATTTTGACTCTTTATGCATAATTTCAACTTTGCCATAATTTTGATACATGCTATAACCTTTACTAAGTATTTCATAGTTTGGACTTTTTATGCCATAATCTCAATTTTGCCATTATTTTGATACATGCTATAACATTTATTAAGTATGTCATAATTTTGACTATTTATACCATAATCTCAATTTGGTCAAAATTATTTTGATACATGCTATAACCTTTACTAAGTATGTCATAATTTTGACTTTTTATACCATAATCTTAATTTGGTCATAATTTTGATACATGCTATAACCTTTACTAAGTATGTCATAGTTTGGACTTTTTTATGCCAAAATATCAACTTTGCTATAATTTTGATACATGCTATAACCTTTACTAAATTTGTCATAATTTTGACTCTTTATGCATAATTTCAACTTTGTCATAATTTTGATACATGCTATAACCTTTACTAAATTTGTCATAATTTTGACTCTTTATGCATAATTTCAACTTTGCCATAATTTTGATACATGCTATAACCTTTACTAAATTTGTCATAATTTTGACTCTTTATGCATTATTTCAACTTTGCCATCATTTTGATACATGCTATAAGCTTTACTAAATATGTCACAATTTGGACTTTTTACGCCATAATTTCAATTTTGCCATAATTTTGATACATGCTATAACCTTTACTAAGTATGTCATAATTTTTACTTTTTATGCCATAATCTCAATTTTGCTATAATTTTGATACATGCTATAACCTTTACTAAATATGTCACAATTTGGACTTTTTATGACATAATTTCAACTTTGCCATAATTTTGATTCATGCTATAACCTTTACTATGTATGTCATAATTTTTACTTTTTATGCCAAAATCTCAATTTTGCCATAATTTTGATACATGCTATAACCTTTACTAAGTATGTCATCATTTTGACTTTTTATGCCATAATTTCAATTTTGCCATAATTTTGATACATGCTATAACATTTACTAAATTTGTCACAATTTTGACTTTTTATGCCATAATTTTAACTTGGCCATAATTTTGATACATGCTATAACCTTTAATAAATTTGTCATAATTTTGACTTTTTATGCCATAATTTCAATTTTGCTATAATTTTGATACATGCTATAACCTTTACTAAGTATGAAATAATTTTTACTTTTTATGCCATAATCTCAATTTTGCCATAATTTTGATACATGCTATAACCTTTACTAAACATGTCACAATTTGGATTTTTATGCCATAATTTCAATTTTGCCATAATTTTGATACATGCTATAACCTTTACTAAATATGTCACAATTTGGATTTATGCCATAATTTCAATTTTACCATAATTTTGATACATGCTATGACCTTTACTAAATTTGTCATAATTTTGACTCTTTATGCATTATTTCAACTTTGCCATAATTTTGATACATGCTATAACCTTTACTAAATATGTCACAATTTGGACTTTTTATGCCATAATTTCAATTTTGCCATAATTTTGATACATGCTATAACCTTTACTAAGTGTGTCATAATTTGGACTCTTTATGCATAATTTCAACTTATCCATAATTTTGATACATTCTATAACCTTTACTAAGTATGTCACAATTTGGACTTTTTATGCCATAATCTCAATTTTGCCATAATTTTGATACATGCTATAACCTTTACTAAGTATGTCATAATTTTTACTTTTTATGCCATAATTTCAATTTTGCCATCATTTTGATACATGCTATAACCTTTACTAAGTATGTCATAATTTTTACTTTTTATGCCATATTCTCAATTTTGCCATAATTTTGATACATATTATAACCTTTACTAAATTTGTCATAATTTTGACTTTTTATGCCATAATTTCAATTTTGCAATAATTTTGATACATGCTATAACCTTTACTAAGTATGTCATAATTTTAATTTTTTATGCCATAATGTCAATTTTGCCATAATTTTGATACATGCTATAACCTTTACTGAGTATGTCATAATTTTGACTTTTTATACCATAATCTCAATTTGGTCATAATTTTGATACATGCTATAACCTTTACTAAATATGTCATAATTTTGACTTTTTATGCCATAATTTCAATTTTGCCATAATTTTGATACATGCTATAACCTTTACTAAGTATGTCATAATTTTAATTTTTTATGCCATAATTTCAACTTTGACATAATTTTGATACATGCTATAATCTTTACTAAGTATGTCATAATTTTGACTTTTTATGCCATGATTTCAATTTTGCCATAATTTTGATACATGCTATAACCTTTACTAAGTATGTCATAGTTTGGACTTTTTATGCCATAATATCAACTTTGCTATAATTTTGATACATGCTATAACCTTTACTAAATTTGTCATAATTTTGACTCTTTATGCATAATTTCAACTTTGCCATAATTTTGATACATGCTATAACCTTTACTAAATTTGTCATAATTTTGACTCTTTATGCCATAATCTCAATTTTGCCATTATTTTGATACATGCTATAACATTTATTAAGCATATCATAATTTTGACTATTTATACCATAATCTCAATTTGGTCATAATTTTGATACATGCTATAACCTTTACTAAGTATGTCATAATTTTGACTTTTTATACCATAATCTTAATTTGGTCATAATTTTGATACATGCTATAACCTTTACTAAATTTGTCATAATTTTGACTCTTTATGCATAATTTCAACTTTGCCATAATTTTGAAACATGCTATAACCTTTACTAAATTTGTCATAATTTTGACTCTTTATGCATAATTTCAACTTTGCCATAATTTTGATACATGCTATAATCTTTACTAAATATGTCACAATTTGGATTTTTTATGCCATAATTTCAATTTTGCCATAATTTTGATACATGCTATAATCTTAATAAATATGTCATAATTTTAACTTTTTATGCCATAATCTCAATTTTGCTATAATTTTGATACATGCTATAACCTTTACTAAATATGTCACAATTTGGACTTTTTATGCCATAATTTCAATTTTCCCATAATTTTGATACATGCTATAACCTATACTAAGTATGTCATAATTTGGACTTTTTATGCCATAATCTCAATTTTGCCATAATTTTGATACATGCTATAAACTTTACTAAATATGTCACAATTTGGATTTTTTATGCCATAATTTCAATTTTGCCATAATTTTGATACATGCTATAATCTTTACTAAACATGTCACAATTTGGATTTTTTATGCCATAATTTCAATTTTGCCATAATTTTGATACATGCTATAATCTTAATAAATATGTCATAATTTTAACTTTTTATGCCATAATCTCAATTTTGCTATAATTTTGATACATGCTATAACCTTTACTAAATATGTCACAATTTGGACTTTTTATGCCATAATTTCAATTTTCCCATAATTTTGATACATGCTATAACCTTTACTAAGTATGTCATAATTTTTACTTTTTATGCCATAATCTCAATTTTGCTATAATTTTGATACATGCTATAACCTTTACTAAATATGTCACAATTTGGACTTTTTATGCCATAATTTCAATTTTGCTATAATTTTGATACATGCTATAACCTTTACTAAGGATGTCACAATTTGGACTTTTTATGCCATTATTTCAATTTTGCCATAATTTTGATACATGCTATAACATTTACTAAATTTGTCACAATTTTGACTTTTTATGCCATAATTTTAACTTGGCCATAATTTTGATACATGCTATAACCTTTAATAAATTTGTCATAATTTTGACTTTTTATGCCATAATTTCAATTTTGCTATAATTTTGATACATGCTATAACCTTTACTAAGTATGAAATAATTTTTACTTTTTATGCCATAATCTCAATTTTGCCATAATTTTGATACATGCTATAACCTTTACTAAACATGTCACAATTTGGATTTTTATGCCATAATTTCAATTTTGCCATAATTTTGATACATGCTATAACCTTTACTAAATATGTCACAATTTGGATTTATGCCATAATTTCAATTTTACCATAATTTTGATACATGCTATGACCTTTACTAAATTTGTCATAATTTTGACTCTTTATGCATTATTTCAACTTTGCCATAATTTTGATACATGCTATAACCTTTACTAAATATGTCACAATTTGGACTTTTTATGCCATAATTTCAATTTTGCCATAATTTTGATACATGCTATAACCTTTACTAAGTGTGTCATAATTTGGACTCTTTATGCATAATTTCAACTTATCCATAATTTTGATACATTCTATAACCTTTACTAAGTATGTCACAATTTGGACTTTTTATGCCATAATCTCAATTTTGCCATAATTTTGATACATGCTATAACCTTTACTAAGTATGTCATAGTTTTTACTTTTTATGCCATAATATCAACTTTGCTATAATTTTGATACATGCTATAACCTTTACTAAATTTGTCATAATTTTGAATCTTTATGCATAATTTCAACTTTGCCATAATTTTGATACATGCTATAACCTTTACTAAATTTGTCATAATTTTGACTCTTTATGCATAATTTCAACTTTGCCATAATTTTGATACATGCTATAACCTTTACTAAGTATGTCATAGTTTGGACTTTTTATGCCATAATCTCAATTTAGCCATTATTTTGATACATGCTATAACATTTATTAAGTATGTCATAATTTTTACTATTTATACCATAATCTCAATTTGGTCAAAATTTTGATACATGCTATAACCTTTACTAAGTATGTCATAATTTTGACTTTTTATACCATAATCTTAATTTGGTCATAATTTTGATACTTGCTATAACCTTTACTAAATTTGTCATAATTTTGACTCTTTATGCATAATTTCAACTTTGCCATAATTTTGATACATGCTATAACCTTTACTAAGTATGTCATAATTTTGACTTTTTATGCCATAATCTCAATTTTGCTATAATTTTGATACATGCTATAACCTTTACTAAATTTGTCATAATTTTGACTCTTTATGCATAATTTCAACTTTGCCATAATTTTGATACATGCTATAACCTTTACTAAGTATGTCATAATTTTGACTTTTTATGCCATAATCTCAATTTTGCTATAATTTTGATACATGCTATAACCTTTACTAAATTTGTCATAATTTTGACTTTTTATGCCATAATTTCAATATTTCCATAATTTTGATAGATGCTATAACCTTTACTAAATATGTCATAATTTTGAATTTTTATGCCATAATTTCAATTTTGCCATAATTTTGATACATGCTATAACCTTTACTAAGTATGTCATAATTTTTACTTTTTATGCCATAATCTCAATTTTGCCATATATTTGATACATGCTATAACCTTTACTAATTATGTCATAATTTTGAGTTTTATGCCATAATCTCAATTTGGTCATAATTTTGATAGATGCTATAACCTTTACTAAATATGTCATAATTTTGAATTTTTATGCCATAATTTCAATTTTGCCATAATTTTGATACATGCTATAACCTTTACTAAGTATGTCATAATTTTTACTTTTTATGCCATAATCTCAATTTTGCCATATATTTGATACATGCTATAACCTTTACTAATTATGTCATAATTTTGAGTTTTATGCCATAATCTCAATTTGGTCATAATTTTGATACATGCTACAACCTTTACTAAATTTGTCATAATTTTGACTTTTTATGCCATAATTTCAATTTTGCCATAATTTTGATACATGCTATAACCTTTACTAAGTATGTTATAATTTTTACTTTTTATGCCATAATCTCAATTTTGCCATATATTTGATACATGCTATAACCTTTACTAAATATGTCACAATTTGGACTTTTTATGCCATAATTTCAATTTAGCCATTATTTTGATACATGCTATAACATTTATTAAGTATGTCATAATTTTTACTATTTATACCATAATCTCAATTTGGTCAAAATTTTGATACATGCTATAACCTTTACTAAGTATGTCATAATTTTGACTTTTTATACCATAATCTTAATTTGGTCATAATTTTGATACTTGCTATAACCTTTACTAAATTTGTCATAATTTTGACTCTTTATGCATAATTTCATCTTTGCCATAATTTTGATACATGCTATAACCTTTACTAAATTTTTCATAATTTTGACTCTTTATGCATAATTTCAACTTTGCCATAATTTTGATACATGCTATAACCTTTACTAAATTTGTCATAATTATGACTTTTTATGCCATAATTTCAATTTTGCCATAATTTTGATACATGCTATAACCTTTACTAAGTATGTCATAATTTTTACTTTTTATGCCATAATCTCAATTTTTTCCATAATTTTGATATATGCTATAACCTTTACTAAGTATGTCATAATTTTGACTTTTTATGCCATAATCTCAATTTTTTCCATAATTTTGATACATGCTAAAACCTTTACTAAGTATGTCATAATTTTTACTTTTTATGCCATAATCTCAATTTTTTCCATAATTTTGATACATGCTATAACCTTTACTAAGTATGTCATAATTTTGACTTTTTATGCCATAATTTCAACTTTGCCATAATTTTGATACATGCTATAATCTTTACTAAGTATGTCATAATTTTGACTTTTTATGTCATAATTTCAACTTTGCCATAATTTTGATACATGCTATAACCTTTACTAATTATGTCATAATTTTGAGTTTTATGCCATAATCTCAATTTGGTCATAATTTTGATACATGCTACAACCTTTACTAAATTTGTCATAATTTTGACTTTTTATGCCATAATTTCAATTTTGCCATAATTTTGATACATGCTATAACCTTTACTAAATTTGTCATAATTTTGACTTTTTATGCCATAATTTCAATTTTGCCATAATTTTGATACATGCTACAACCTTTACTAAA
The DNA here is from genome assembly GCF_949357685.1 of Gobio gobio. Taxonomy (NCBI): domain Eukaryota; kingdom Metazoa; phylum Chordata; class Actinopteri; order Cypriniformes; family Gobionidae; genus Gobio; species Gobio gobio. The sequence goes on from NC_137111.1 coordinate 50,403,806, forward strand.
TTTGTCATAATTTAGACTTTTTATGCCATAATTTCAATTTTGCCATAATTTTGATACATGCTATAACCTTTACTAAGTATGTTATAATTTTTACTTTTTATGCCATAATCTCAATTTTGCCATATATTTGATACATGCTATAACCTTTACTAAATATGTCACAATTTGGACTTTTTATGCCATAATTTCAATTTAGCCATTATTTTGATACATGCTATAACATTTATTAAGTATGTCATAATTTTTACTATTCATACCATAATCTCAATTTGGTCAAAATTTTGATACATGCTATAACCTTTACTAAGTATGTCATAATTTTGACTTTTTATACCATAATCTTAATTTGGTCATAATTTTGATACTTGCTATAACCTTTACTAAATTTGTCATAATTTTGACTCTTTATGCATAATTTCATCTTTGCCATAATTTTGATACATGCTATAACCTTTACTAAATTTGTCATAATTTTGACTCTTTATGCATAATTTCAACTTTGCCATAATTTTGATACATGCTATAACCTTTACTAAATTTGTCATAATTATGACTTTTTATGCCATAATTTCAATTTTGCCATAATTTTGATACATGCTATAACCTTTACTAAGTATGTCATAATTTTTACTTTTCATGCCATAATCTCAATTTTTTCCATAATTTTGATACTTGCTATAACCTTTACTAAATATGTCATAATTTTGACTCTTCATGCATAATTTCAACTTTGCCATAATTTTGATACATGCTATAACCTTTACTAAATTTGTCATAATTTTGACTCTTTATGCATAATTTCAACTTTGCCATAATTTTGATTCATGCTATAACCTTTACTAAATTTGTCATAATTTTGACTTTTTATGCCATAATTTCAATTTTGCCATAATTTTGATACATGCTATAACCTTTACTAAGTATGTCATAATTTTAACTTTTTATGCCATAATCTCAATTTTGCTATAATTTTGATACATGCTATAACCTTTACTAAATATGTCACAATTTGGACTTTTTATGCCATAATTTCAATTTTTCCATAATTTTGATACATGCTATAACCTTTACTAAGTATGTCATAATTTTGACTTTTTATGCCATAATCTCAATTTTGCTATAATTTTGATACATGCTATAACCTTTACTAAATTTGTCATAATTTTGACTCTTTATGCATAATTTCAACTTTGCCATAATTTTGATACATGCTATAACCTTTACTAAGTATGTCATAATTTTGACTTTTTATGCCATAATCTCAATTTTGCTATAATTTTGATACATGCTATAACCTTTACTAAATTTGTCATAATTTTGACTTTTTATGCCATAATTTCAATATTTCCATAATTTTGATAGATGCTATAACCTTTACTAAATATGTCATAATTTTGAATTTTTATGCCATAATTTCAATTTTGCCATAATTTTGATACATGCTATAACCTTTACTAAGTATGTCATAATTTTTACTTTTTATGCCATAATCTCAATTTTGCCATATATTTGATACATGCTATAACCTTTACTAATTATGTCATAATTTTGAGTTTTATGCCATAATCTCAATTTGGTCATAATTTTGATACATGCTACAACCTTTACTAAATTTGTCATAATTTTGACTTTTTATGCCATAATTTCAATTTTGCCATAATTTTGATACATGCTATAACCTTTACTAAGTATGTTATAATTTTTACTTTTTATGCCATAATCTCAATTTTGCCATATATTTGATACATGCTATAACCTTTACTAAATATGTCACAATTTGGACTTTTTATGCCATAATTTCAATTTAGCCATTATTTTGATACATGCTATAACATTTATTAAGTATGTCATAATTTTTACTATTTATACCATAATCTCAATTTGGTCAAAATTTTGATACATGCTATAACCTTTACTAAGTATGTCATAATTTTGACTTTTTATACCATAATCTTAATTTGGTCATAATTTTGATACTTGCTATAACCTTTACTAAATTTGTCATAATTTTGACTCTTTATGCATAATTTCATCTTTGCCATAATTTTGATACATGCTATAACCTTTACTAAATTTTTCATAATTTTGACTCTTTATGCATAATTTCAACTTTGCCATAATTTTGATACATGCTATAACCTTTACTAAATTTGTCATAATTATGACTTTTTATGCCATAATTTCAATTTTGCCATAATTTTGATACATGCTATAACCTTTACTAAGTATGTCATAATTTTTACTTTTTATGCCATAATCTCAATTTTTTCCATAATTTTGATATATGCTATAACCTTTACTAAGTATGTCATAATTTTGACTTTTTATGCCATAATCTCAATTTTTTCCATAATTTTGATACATGCTAAAACCTTTACTAAGTATGTCATAATTTTTACTTTTTATGCCATAATCTCAATTTTTTCCATAATTTTGATACATGCTATAACCTTTACTAAGTATGTCATAATTTTGACTTTTTATGCCATAATTTCAACTTTGCCATAATTTTGATACATGCTATAATCTTTACTAAGTATGTCATAATTTTGACTTTTTATGTCATAATTTCAACTTTGCCATAATTTTGATACATGCTATAACCTTTACTAATTATGTCATAATTTTGAGTTTTATGCCATAATCTCAATTTGGTCATAATTTTGATACATGCTACAACCTTTACTAAATTTGTCATAATTTTGACTTTTTATGCCATAATTTCAATTTTGCCATAATTTTGATACATGCTATAACCTTTACTAAATTTGTCATAATTTTGACTTTTTATGCCATAATTTCAATTTTGCCATAATTTTGATACATGCTACAACCTTTACTAAATTTGTCATAATTTAGACTTTTTATGCCATAATTTCAATTTTGCCATAATTTTGATACATGCTATAACCTTTACTAAGTATGTTATAATTTTTACTTTTTATGCCATAATCTCAATTTTGCCATATATTTGATACATGCTATAACCTTTACTAAATATGTCACAATTTGGACTTTTTATGCCATAATTTCAATTTAGCCATTATTTTGATACATGCTATAACATTTATTAAGTATGTCATAATTTTTACTATTCATACCATAATCTCAATTTGGTCAAAATTTTGATACATGCTATAACCTTTACTAAGTATGTCATAATTTTGACTTTTTATACCATAATCTTAATTTGGTCATAATTTTGATACTTGCTATAACCTTTACTAAATTTGTCATAATTTTGACTCTTTATGCATAATTTCATCTTTGCCATAATTTTGATACATGCTATAACCTTTACTAAATTTGTCATAATTTTGACTCTTTATGCATAATTTCAACTTTGCCATAATTTTGATACATGCTATAACCTTTACTAAATTTGTCATAATTATGACTTTTTATGCCATAATTTCAATTTTGCCATAATTTTGATACATGCTATAACCTTTACTAAGTATGTCATAATTTTTACTTTTCATGCCATAATCTCAATTTTTTCCATAATTTTGATACTTGCTATAACCTTTACTAAATATGTCATAATTTTGACTCTTCATGCATAATTTCAACTTTGCCATAATTTTGATACATGCTATAACCTTTACTAAATTTGTCATAATTTTGACTCTTTATGCATAATTTCAACTTTGCCATAATTTTGATTCATGCTATAACCTTTACTAAATTTGTCATAATTTTGACTTTTTATGCCATAATTTCAATTTTGCCATAATTTTGATACATGCTATAACCTTTACTAAGTATGTCATAATTTTAACTTTTTATGCCATAATCTCAATTTTGCTATAATTTTGATACATGCTATAACCTTTACTAAATATGTCACAATTTGGACTTTTTATGCCATAATTTCAATTTTTCCATAATTTTGATACATGCTATAACCTTTACTAAGTATGTCATAATTTTTACTTTTTATGCCATAATTTCAATTTTGCCATAATTCTGATACATGCTATAACCTTTACTAAATTTGTCATAATTTTGACTTTTTATGCCATAATTTCAATTTTGCCATAATTTTGATATATGCTATGACCTTTACTAAATATGTCACAATTTGGATTTATGCCATAATTTCAATTTTGCCATAATTTTGATACATGCTATAACCTTTACTAAATTTGTCATAATTTTGACATTTTATGCCATGATTTCAATTTTGCCATAATTTTGATACATGCTTTAACCTTTACTAAGTATGTCATAGTTTGGACTTTTTATGCCATAATATTGACTTTGCTATGATTTTTATACATGCTATAACCTTTACTAAATTTGTCATAATTTTGACTCTTTATGCATAATTTCAACTTTGCCATAATTTTGATACATGCTATAACCTTTACTAAGTATTTCATAGTTTGGACTTTTTATGCCATAATCTCAATTTTGCCATTATTTTGATACATGCTATAACATTTATTAAGTATGTCATAATTTTGACTATTTATACCATAATCTCAATTTGGTCAAAATTATTTTGATACATGCTATAACCTTTACTAAGTATGTCATAATTTTGACTTTTTATACCATAATCTTAATTTGGTCATAATTTTGATACATGCTATAACCTTTACTAAGTATGTCATAGTTTGGACTTTTTTATGCCAAAATATCAACTTTGCTATAATTTTGATACATGCTATAACCTTTACTAAATTTGTCATAATTTTGACTCTTTATGCATAATTTCAACTTTGTCATAATTTTGATACATGCTATAACCTTTACTAAATTTGTCATAATTTTGACTCTTTATGCATAATTTCAACTTTGCCATAATTTTGATACATGCTATAATCTTTACTAAATATGTCACAATTTGGATTTTTTATGCCATAATTTCAATTTTGCCATAATTTTGATACATGCTATAATCTTTACTAAATATGTCGAAATTTGGATTTTTTATGCCATAATTTCAATTTTGCCATAATTTTGATACATGCTATAACCTTTACTAAGTATGTCATAATTTTTACTTTTTATGCCATAATCTCAATTTTGCTATAATTTTGATACATGCTATAACCTTTACTAAATATGTCACAATTTGGACTTTTTATGCCATAATTTCAATTTTGCCATAATTTTGATACATGCTATAACCTTTACTAAATTTGTCATAATTTTGACTCTTTATGCATTATTTCAACTTTGCCATCATTTTGATACATGCTATAAGCTTTACTAAATATGTCACAATTTGGACTTTTTACGCCATAATTTCAATTTTGCCATAATTTTGATACATGCTATAACATTTACTAAGTATGTCATAATTTTTACTTTTTATGCCATAATCTCAATTTTGCTATAATTTTGATACATGCTATAACCTTTACTAAATATGTCACAATTTGGACTTTTTATGACATAATTTCAACTTTGCCATAATTTTGATTCATGCTATAACCTTTACTATGTATGTCATAATTTTTACTTTTTATGCCAAAATCTCAATTTTGCCATAATTTTGATACATGCTATAACCTTTACTAAGTATGTCATCATTTTGACTTTTTATGCCATAATTTCAATTTTGCCATAATTTTGATACATGCTATAACATTTACTAAATTTGTCACAATTTTGACTTTTTATGCCATAATTTTAACTTGGCCATAATTTTGATACATGCTATAACCTTTAATAAATTTGTCATAATTTTGACTTTTTATGCCATAATTTCAATTTTGCTATAATTTTGATACATGCTATAACCTTTACTAAGTATGAAATAATTTTTACTTTTTATGCCATAATCTCAATTTTGCCATAATTTTGATACATGCTATAACCTTTACTAAACATGTCACAATTTGGATTTTTATGCCATAATTTCAATTTTGCCATAATTTTGATACATGCTATAACCTTTACTAAATATGTCACAATTTGGATTTATGCCATAATTTCAATTTTACCATAATTTTGATACATGCTATGACCTTTACTAAATTTGTCATAATTTTGACTCTTTATGCATTATTTCAACTTTGCCATAATTTTGATACATGCTATAACCTTTACTAAATATGTCACAATTTGGACTTTTTATGCCATAATTTCAATTTTGCCATAATTTTGATACATGCTATAACCTTTACTAAGTGTGTCATAATTTGGACTCTTTATGCATAATTTCAACTTATCCATAATTTTGATACATTCTATAACCTTTACTAAGTATGTCACAATTTGGACTTTTTATGCCATAATCTCAATTTTGCCATAATTTTGATACATGCTATAACCTTTACTAAGTATGTCATAATTTTTACTTTTTATGCTATAATTTCAATTTTGCCATCATTTTGATACATGCTATAACCTTTACTAAGTATGTCATAATTTTTACTTTTTATGCCATATTCTCAATTTTGCCATAATTTTGATACATATTATAACCTTTACTAAATTTGTCATAATTTTGACTTTTTATGCCATAATTTCAATTTTGCAATAATTTTGATACATGCTATAACCTTTACTAAGTATGTCATAATTTTAATTTTTTATGCCATAATGTCAATTTTGCCATAATTTTGATACATGCTATAACCTTTACTGAGTATGTCATAATTTTGACTTTTTATACCATAATCTCAATTTGGTCATAATTTTGATACATGCTATAACCTTTACTAAATATGTCATAATTTTGACTTTTTATGCCATAATTTCAATTTTGCCATAATTTTGATACATGCTATAACCTTTACTAAGTATGTCATAATTTTAATTTTTTATGCCATAATTTCAACTTTGACATAATTTTGATACATGCTATAATCTTTACTAAGTATGTCATAATTTTGACTTTTTATGCCATGATTTCAATTTTGCCATAATTTTGATACATGCTATAACCTTTACTAAGTATGTCATAGTTTGGACTTTTTATGCCATAATATCAACTTTGCTATAATTTTGATACATGCTATAACCTTTACTAAATTTGTCATAATGTTGACTCTTTATGCATAATTTCAACTTTGCCATAATTTTGATACATGCTATAACCTTTACTAAATTTGTCATAATTTTGACTCTTTATGCCATAATCTCAATTTTGCCATTATTTTGATACATGCTATAACATTCATTAAGCATATCATAATTTTGACTATTTATACCATAATCTCAATTTGGTCATAATTTTGATACATGCTATAACCTTTACTAAGTATGTCATAATTTTGACTTTTTATACCATAATCTTAATTTGGTCATAATTTTGATACATGCTATAACCTTTACTAAATTTGTCATAATTTTGACTCTTTATGCATAATTTCAACTTTGCCATAATTTTGAAACATGCTATAACCTTTACTAAATTTGTCATAATTTTGACTCTTTATGCATAATTTCAACTTTGCCATAATTTTGATACATGCTATAATCTTTACTAAATATGTCACAATTTGGATTTTTTATGCCATAATTTCAATTTTGCCATAATTTTGATACATGCTATAATCTTAATAAATATGTCATAATTTTAACTTTTTATGCCATAATCTCAATTTTGCTATAATTTTGATACATGCTATAACCTTTACTAAATATGTCACAATTTGGACTTTTTATGCCATAATTTCAATTTTCCCATAATTTTGATACATGCTATAACCTATACTAAGTATGTCATAATTTGGACTCTTTATGCCATAATCTCAATTTTGCCATAATTTTGATACATGCTATAAACTTTACTAAATATGTCACAATTTGGATTTTTTATGCCATAATTTCAATTTTGCCATAATTTTGATACATGCTATAATCTTTACTAAATATGTCACAATTTGGATTTTTTATGCCATAATTTCAATTTTGCCATAATTTTGATACATGCTATAATCTTAATAAATATGTCATAATTTTAACTTTTTATGCCATAATCTCAATTTTGCTATAATTTTGATACATGCTATAACCTTTACTAAATATGTCACAATTTGGACTTTTTATGCCATAATTTCAATTTTCCCATAATTTTGATACTTGCTATAACCTTTACTAAGTATGTCATAATTTTTACTTTTTATGCCATAATCTCAATTTTGCTATAATTTTGATACATGCTATAACCTTTACTAAATATGTCACAATTTGGACTTTTTATGCCATAATTTCAATTTTGCTATAATTTTGATACATGCTATAACCTTTACTAAGGATGTCACAATTTGGACTTTTTATGCCATTATTTCAATTTTGCCATAATTTTGAGACATGCTATAACATTTACTAAATTTGTCACAATTTTGACTTTTTATGCCATAATTTTAACTTGGCCATAATTTTGATACATGCTATAACCTTTAATAAATTTGTCATAATTTTGACTTTTTATGCCATAATTTCAATTTTGCTATAATTTTGATACATGCTATAACCTTTACTAAGTATGAAATAATTTTTACTTTTTATGCCATAATCTCAATTTTGCCATAATTTTGATACATGCTATAACCTTTACTAAACATGTCACAATTTGGATTTTTATGCCATAATTTCAATTTTGCCATAATTTTGATACATGCTATAACCTTTACTAAATATGTCACAATTTGGATTTATGCCATAATTTCAATTTTACCATAATTTTGATACATGCTATGACCTTTACTAAATTTGTCATAATTTTGACTCTTTATGCATTATTTCAACTTTGCCATAATTTTGATACATGCTATAACCTTTACTAAATATGTCACAATTTGGACTTTTTATGCCATAATTTCAATTTTGCCATAATTTTGATACATGCTATAACCTTTACTATGTGTGTCATAATTTGGACTCTTTATGCATAATTTCAACTTATCCATAATTTTGATACATTCTATAACCTTTACTAAGTATGTCACAATTTGGACTTTTTATGCCATAATCTCAATTTTGCCATAATTTTGATACATGCTATAACCTTTACTAAGTATGTCATAATTTTTACTTTTTATGCCATAATTTCAATTTTGCCATCATTTTGATACATGCTATAACCTTTACTAAGTATGTCATAATTTTTACTTTTTATGCCATATTCTCAATTTTGCCATAATTTTGATACATATTATAACCTTTACTAAATTTGTCATAATTTTGACTTTTTATGCCATAATTTCAATTTTGCCATAATTTTGATACATGCTATAACCTTTACTAAGTATGTCATAATTTTAATTTTTTATGCCATAATGTCAATTTTGCCATAATTTTGATACATGCTATAACCTTTACTGAGTATGTCATAATTTTGACTTTTTATACCATAATCTCAATTTGGTCATAATTTTGATACATGCTATAACCTTTACTAAATATGTCATAATTTTGACTTTTTATGCCATAATTTCAATTTTGCCATAATTTTGATACATGCTATAACCTTTACTAAGTATGTCATAATTTTAATTTTTTATGCCATAATTTCAACTTTGACATAATTTTGATACATGCTATAATCTTTACTAAGTATGTCATAATTTTGACTTTTTATGCCATGATTTCAATTTTGCCATAATTTTGATACATGATATAACCTTTACTAAGTATGTCATAGTTTGGACTTTTTATGCCATAATATCAACTTTGCTATAATTTTGATACATGCTATAACCTTTACTAAATTTGTCATAATTTTGACTCTTTATGCATAATTTCAACTTTGCCATAATTTTGATACATGCTATAACCTTTACTAAATTTGTCATAATTTTGACTCTTTATGCCATAATCTCAATTTTGCCATTATTTTGATACATGCTATAACATTTATTAAGCGTATCATAATTTTGACTATTTATACCATAATCTCAATTTGGTCATAATTTTGATACATGCTATAACCTTTACTAAGTATGTCATAATTTTGACTTTTTATACCATAATCTTAATTTGGTCATAATTTTGATACATGCTATAACCTTTACTAAATTTGTCATAATTTTGACTCTTTATGCATAATTTCAACTTTGCCATAATTTTGAAACATGCTATAACCTTTACTAAATTTGTCATAATTTTGACTCTTTATGCATAATTTCAACTTTGCCATAATTTTGATACATGCTATAATCTTTACTAAATATGTCACAATTTGGATTTTTTATGCCATAATTTCAATTTTGCCATAATTTTGATACATGCTATAATCTTAATAAATATGTCATAATTTTAACTTTTTATGCCATAATCTCAATTTTGCTATAATTTTGATACATGCTATAACCTTTACTAAATATGTCACAATTTGGACTTTTTATGCATAATTTCAATTTTCCCATAATTTTGATACATGCTATAACCTATACTAAGTATGTCATAATTTGGACTTTTTATGCCATTATCTCAATTTTGCCATAATTTTGATACATGCTATAACCTTTACTAAATATGTCACAATTTGGATTTTTTATGCCATAATTTCAATTTTGCCATAATTTTGATACATGCTATAATCTTTACTAAATATGTCACAATTTGGATTTTTTATGCCATAATTTCAATTTTGCCATAATTTTGATACATGCTATAATCTTAATAAATATGTCATAATTTTAACTTTTTATGCCATAATCTCAATTTTGCTATAATTTTGATACATGCTATAACCTTTACTAAATATGTCACAATTTGGACTTTTTATGCCATAATTTCAATTTTGCTATAATTTTGATACATGCTATAACCTTTACTAAGGATGTCACAATTTGGACTTTTTATGCCATTATTTCAATTTTGCCATAATTTTGATACATGCTATAACATTTACTAAATTTGTCACAATTTTGACTTTTTATGCCATAATTTTAACTTGGCCATAATTTTGATACATGCTATAACCTTTAATAAATTTGTCATAATTTTGACTTTTTATGCCATAATTTCAATTTTGCTATAATTTTGATACATGCTATAACCTTTACTAAGTATGAAATAATTTTTACTTTTTATGCCATAATCTCAATTTTGCCATAATTTTGATACATGCTATAACCTTTACTAAACATGTCACAATTTGGATTTTTATGCCATAATTTCAATTTTGCCATAATTTTGATACATGCTATAACCTTTACTAAATATGTCACAATTTGGATTTATGCCATAATTTCAATTTTACCATAATTTTGATACATGCTATGACCTTTACTAAATTTGTCATAATTTTGACTCTTTATGCATTATTTCAACTTTGCCATAATTTTGATACATGCTATAACCTTTACTAAATATGTCACAATTTGGACTTTTTATGCCATAATTTCAATTTTGCCATAATTTTGATACATGCTATAACCTTTACTAAGTGTGTCATAATTTGGACTCTTTATGCATAATTTCAACTTATCCATAATTTTGATACATTCTATAACCTTTACTAAGTATGTCACAATTTGGACTTTTTATGCCATAATCTCAATTTTGCCATAATTTTGATACATGCTATAACCTTTACTAAGTATGTCATAATTTTTACTTTTTATGCCATAATTTCAATTTTGCCATCATTTTGATACATGCTATAACCTTTACTAAGTATGTCATAATTTTTACTTTTTATGCCATATTCTCAATTTTGCCATAATTTTGATACATATTATAACCTTTACTAAATTTGTCATAATTTAAATTTTTTATGCCATAATGTCAATTTTGCCATAATTTTGATACATGCTATAACCTTTACTGAGTATGTCATAATTTTGACTTTTTATACCATAATCTCAATTTGGTCATAATTTTGATACATGCTATAACCTTTACTAAATATGTCATAATTTTGACTTTTTATGCCATAATTTCAATTTTGCCATAATTTTGATACATGCTATAACCTTTACTAAGTATGTCATAATTTTAATTTTTTATGCCATAATTTCAACTTTGACATAATTTTGATACATGCTATAATCTTTACTAAGTATGTCATAATTTTGACTTTTTATGCCATGATTTCAATTTTGCCATAATTTTGATACATGCTATAACCTTTACTAAGTATGTCATAGTTTGGACTTTTTATGCCATAATATCAACTTTGCTATAATTTTGATACATGCTATAACCTTTACTAAATTTGTCATAATTTTGACTCTTTATGCATAATTTCAACTTTGCCATAATTTTGATACATGCTATAACCTTTACTAAATTTGTCATAATTTTGACTCTTTATGCCATAATCTCAATTTTGCCATTATTTTGATACATGCTATAACATTTATTAAGCATATCATAATTTTGACTATTTATACCATAATCTCAATTTGGTCATAATTTTGATACATGCTATAACCTTTACTAAGTATGTCATAATTTTGACTTTTTATACCATAATCTTAATTTGGTCATAATTTTGATACATGCTATAACCTTTACTAAATTTGTCATAATTTTGACTCTTTATGCATAATTTCAACTTTGCCATAATTTTGAAACATGCTATAACCTTTACTAAATTTGTCATAATTTTGACTCTTTATGCATAATTTCAACTTTGCCATAATTTTGATACATGCTATAATCTTTACTAAATATGTCACAATTTGGATTTTTTATGCCATAATTTCAATTTTGCCATAATTTTGATACATGCTATAATCTTAATAAATATGTCATAATTTTAACTTTTTATGCCATAATCTCAATTTTGCTATAATTTTGATACATGCTATAACCTTTACTAAATATGTCACAATTTGGACTTTTTATGCCATAATTTCAATTTTCCCATAATTTTGATACATGCTATAACCTTTACTAAGTATGTCATAATTTGGACTTTTTATGCCATAATCTCAATTTTGCCATAATTTTGATACATGCTATAACCTTTACTAAATATGTCACAATTTGGATTTTTTATGCCATAATTTCAATTTTGCCATAATTTTGATACATGCTATAATCTTTACTAAATATGTCACAATTTGGATTTTTTATGCCATAATTTCAATTTTGCCATAATTTTGATACATGCTATAATCTTAATAAATATGTCATGATTTTAACTTTTTATGCCATAATCTCAATTTTGCTATAATTTTGATACATGCTATAACCTTTACTAAATATGTCACAATTTGGACTTTTTATGCCATAATTTCAATTTTCCCATAATTTTGATACATGCTATAACCTTTACTAAGTATGTCATAATTTTTACTTTTTATGCCATAATCTCAATTTTGCTATAATTTTGATACATGCTATAACCTTTACTAAATATGTCACAATTTGGACTTTTTATGCCATAATTTCAATTTTGCTATAATTTTGATACATGCTATAACCTTTACTAAGGATGTCACAATTTGGACTTTTTATGCCATTATTTCAATTTTGCCATAATTTTGATACATGCTATAACCTTTACTAAGTATGTCATAATTTGGACTCTTTATGCCATAATCTCAATTTTGCCATAATTTTGATACATGCTATAACCTTTACTAAATATGTCACAATTTGGACTTTTTATGCCATAATTTTAACTTTGCCATTTTTTTGATACATGCTATAACCTTTACTAAATTTGTCATAATTTTGACTCTTTATGCATAATTTAAACTTTGCCATAATTTTGAAACATGCTATAACCTTTACTAAATATGTCACAATTTGGACTTGGTCATAATTTTGAAACATGCTATAACCTTTACTAAGTATGTCATAATTTTAACTTGGCCATAATTTTGATACATGCTATAACCTTTACAAAATATGTCACAATTTCGACTTTTTATGCCATAATTTCAATTTTGCCATAATTTTGATACATGCAATGACCTTTACTAAGTATGTCATAATGTTTTATTTTTATGCCATAATCTCAATTTTGCCATAATTTTGATACATGCTATAACCTTCACTAAATATGTCACAATTTGGACTTTTTATGCCATAATTTCATTTTTGCCATAATTTTGATACATGCTATAACCTTTACTAAGTATGTCATAATTTTGACTTTTTATACCATAATCTTAATTTGGTCATACTTTTGATACATGCTATAACCTTTACTAAGTTTGTCATAATTTTGATTTTTTTATGCCATAATTTCAATTTTGCCATAATTTTGATACAGAACCTTTACTAAATTTGTCACAATTTTTACATTTTATGCCATAATTTCAATTTTGCCATAATTTTGATACATGCTATAACCTCTATTAAGTATGTCATAATTTTGACAATTCATACCATAATCTCAATTTGGTCATAATTTTGATACATGCTATAACATTTACTAAGTATGTCATAATGTAGACTTTTTATACCATAATCTCAATTGGGTCATACTTTTGATACATGCTATAACCTTTACTAAATTTGTCATAATTTTGACTTTTTATGCCATAATTTCAACTTTATCATAATTTTGATACATGCAATAATCTTACTAAGTATGTCATAATTTTGACTTTTTATGCCATTATTTCAACTTTATCATATTTTTGATACATGCTATAACCTTTACTAAGTATGTCATAATTTTGACTTTTTATGCCATTATTTCAACTTTATCACAATTTTGATACATGCTATAACATTTAGTAAGCATCTCATAATTTTGACTTTTTATGCCATAATTTCAAATTTGCCATAATTTTGATACATGCTATAACCTTTACTAAGTATGTCATAATTTTGACTTTTTATACCATAATCTTAATTTGGTCATAATTTTGATACATGCTATAACCTTTACTAAATTTGTCATAATTTTGACTCTTTATGCATAATTTCAACTTTGCCATAATTTTGATACATGCTATAACCTTTACTAAATTTGTCATAATTTTGACTCTTTATGCATAATTTCAACTTTGCCATAATTTTGATACATGCTATAATCTTTACTAAATATGTCACAATTTGGATTTTTTATGCCATAATTTCAATTTTGCCATAATTTTGATACATGCTATAATCTTTACTAAATATGTCACAATTTGAATTTTTTATGCCATAATTTCAATTTTGCCATAATTTTGATACATGCTATAACCTTTACTAAGTATGTCATAATTTTAACTTTTTATGCCATAATCTCAATTTTGCTATAATTTTGATACATGCTATAACCTTTACTAAATATGTCACAATTTGGACTTTTTATGCCATAATTTCAATTTTCCCATAATTTTGATACATGCTTTAACCTTTACTAAGTATGTCATAATTTTTACTTTTTATGCCATAATCTCAATTTTGCCATAATTTTGATACATGCTATAACCTTTAGTAAATTTGTCATAATTTTGACTCTTTATGCATTATTTCAACTTTGCCATAATTTTGATACATGCTATAACCTTTACTAAGTATGTCATAATTTTTACTTTTTATGCCATAATCTCAATTTTGCTATAATTTTGATACATGCTATAACCTTTACTAAATATGTCACAATTTGGACTTTTTATGCCATAATTTCAATTTTGCCATAATTTTGATACATGCTATAACCTTTACTAAGGATGTCACAATTTGGACTTTTTATGCCATAATTTCAATTTTGCCATAATTTTGATACATGCTATAACCTTTACTAAATATGTCATAATTTGGACTCTTTATGCCATAATCTCAATTTTGCCATAATTTTGATACATGCTATAACCTTTACTAAATATGTCACAATTTGGACTTTTTATGCCATAATTTTAACTTTGCCATTTTTTTGATACATGCTATAACCTTTACTAAATATGTCACAATTTGGACTTGGTCATAATTTTGAAACATGCTATAACCTTTACTAAGTATGTCATAATTTTAACTTGGCCATAATTTTGATACATGCTATAACCTTTACAAAATATGTCACAATTTCGACTTTTTATGCCATAATTTCAATTTTGCCATAATTTTGATACATGCTATGACCTTTACTAAGTATGTCATAATGTTTTATTTTTATGCCATAATCTCAATTTTGCCATAATTTTGATACATGCTATAACCTTCACTAAATATGTCACAATTTGGACTTTTTATGCCATAATTTCATTTTTGCCATAATTTTGATACATGCTATAACCTTCACTAAATATGTCACAATTTGGACTTTTTATGCCATAATTTCATTTTTGCCATAATTTTGATACATGCTATAACCTTTACTAAGTATGTCATAATTTTGACTTTTTATACCATAATCTTAATTTGGTCATACTTTTGATACATGCTATAACCTTTACTAAGTTTGTCATAATTTAGATTTTTTATGCCATAATTTCAATTTTGCCATAATTTTGATACATAACCTTTACTAAATTTGTCACAATTGTGACAATTCATACCATAATCTCAATTTGGTCATAATTTTGATACATGCTATAACATTTACTAAGTATGTCATAATGTAGACTTTTTATACCATAATCTCAATTGGGTCATACTTTTGATACATGCTATAACCTTTACTAAGTATGTCATAATTTTTACTATTTATACCATAATCTCAATTTGGTCAAAATTTTGATACATGCTATAACCTTTACTAAGTATGTCATAATTTTGACTTTTTATGCCATAATCTCAATTTTGCTATAATTTTGATACATGCTATAACCTTTACTAAATTTGTCATAATTTTGACTCTTTATGCATAATTTCAACTTTGCCATAATTTTGATACATGCTATAACCTTTACTAAGTATGTCATAATTTTGACTTTTTATGCCATAATCTCAATTTTGCTATAATTTTGATACATGCTATAACCTTTACTAAATTTGTCATAATTTTGACTTTTTATGCCATAATTTCAATATTTCCATAATTTTGATAGATGCTATAACCTTTACTAAATATGTCATAATTTTGACTTTTTATGCCATAATTTCAATTTTGCCATAATTTTGATACATGCTATAACCTTTACTAAGTATGTCATAATTTGGACTTGGTCATAATTTTGAAACATGCTATAACCTTTACTAAGTATGTCATAATTTTTACTTTTTATGCCATAATTTTAACTTGGCCATAATTTTGATACATGCTATAACCTTTACTAAATTTGTCATAATTTTGACTTTTTATGCCATAATTTCAATTTTGCCATAATTTTGATACATGCTATAACCTTTACTAAGTATGTTATAATTTTTACTTTTTATGCCATAATCTCAATTTTGCCATATATTTGATACATGCTATAACCTTTACTAATTATGTCATAATTTTGAGTTTTATGCCATAATCTCAATTTGGTCATAATTTTGATACATGCTACAACCTTTACTAAATTTGTCATAATTTTGACTTTTTATGCCATAATTTCAATTTTGCCATAATTTTGATACATGCTATAACCTTTACTAAGTATGTTATAATTTTTACTTTTTATGCCATAATCTCAATTTTGCCATATATTTGATACATGCTATAACCTTTACTAAATATGTCACAATTTGGACTTTTTATGCCATAATTTCAATTTAGCCATTATTTTGATACATGCTATAACATTTATTAAGTATGTCATAATTTTTACTATTTATACCATAATCTCAATTTGGTCAAAATTTTGATACATGCTATAACCTTTACTAAGTATGTCATAATTTTGACTTTTTATACCATAATCTTAATTTGGTCATAATTTTGATACTTGCTATAACCTTTACTAAATTTGTCATAATTTTGACTCTTTATGCATAATTTCATCTTTGCCATAATTTTGATACATGCTATAACCTTTACTAAATTTGTCATAATTTTGACTCTTTATGCATAATTTCAACTTTGCCATAATTTTGATACATGCTATAACCTTTACTAAATTTGTCATAATTATGACTTTTTATGCCATAATTTCAATTTTGCCATAATTTTGATACATGCTATAACCATTACTAAGTATGTCATAATTTTTACTTTTTATGCCATAATCTCAATTTTTTCCATAATTTTGATACATGCTATAACCTTTACTAAGTATGTCATAATTTTGACTTTTTATGCCATAATCTCATTTTTTTCCATAATTTTGATACATGCTAAAACCTTTACTAAGTATGTCATAATTTTGACTTTTTATGCCATAATCTCAATTTTTTCCATAATTTTGATACATGCTAAAACCTTTACTAAGTATGTCATAATTTTTACTTTTTATGCCATAATCTCAATTTTTTCCATAATTTTGATACATGCTATAACCTTTACTAAGTATGTCATAATTTTGACTTTTTATGCCATAATTTCAACTTTGCCATAATTTTGATACATGCTATAATCTTTACTAAGTATGTCATAATTTTGACTTTTTATGTCATAATTTCAACTTTGCCATAATTTTGATACATGCTATAACCTTTACTAATTATGTCATAATTTTGAGTTTTATGCCATAATCTCAATTTGGTCATAATTTTGATACATGCTACAACCTTTACTAAATTTGTCATAATTTTGACTTTTTATGCCATAATTTCAATTTTGCCATAATTTTGATACATGCTATAACCTTTACTAAATTTGTCATAATTTTGACTTTTTATGCCATAATTTCAATTTTGCCATAATTTTGATACATGCTACAACCTTTACTAAATTTGTCATAATTTAGACTTTTTATGCCATAATTTCAATTTTGCCATAATTTTGATACATGCTATAACCTTTACTAAGTATGTTATAATTTTTACTTTTTATGCCATAATCTCAATTTTGCCATATATTTGATACATGCTATAACCTTTACTAAATATGTCACAATTTGGACTTTTTATGCCATAATTTCAATTTAGCCATTATTTTGATACATGCTATAACATTTATTAAGTATGTCATAATTTTTACTATTCATACCATAATCTCAATTTGGTCAAAATTTTGATACATGCTATAACCTTTACTAAGTATGTCATAATTTTGACTTTTTATACCATAATCTTAATTTGGTCATAATTTTGATACTTGCTATAACCTTTACTAAATTTGTCATAATTTTGACTCTTTATGCATAATTTCATCTTTGCCATAATTTTGATACATGCTATAACCTTTACTAAATTTGTCATAATTTTGACTCTTTATGCATAATTTCAACTTTGCCATAATTTTGATACATGCTATAACCTTTACTAAATTTGTCATAATTATGACTTTTTATGCCATAATTTCAATTTTGCCATAATTTTGATACATGCTATAACCTTTACTAAGTATGTCATAATTTTTACTTTTCATGCCATAATCTCAATTTTTTCCATAATTTTGATACTTGCTATAACCTTTACTAAATATGTCATAATTTTGACTCTTCATGCATAATTTCAACTTTGCCATAATTTTGATACATGCTATAACCTTTACTAAATTTGTCATAATTTTGACTCTTTATGCATAATTTCAACTTTGCCATAATTTTGATTCATGCTATAACCTTTACTAAATTTGTCATAATTTTGACTTTTTATGCCATAATTTCAATTTTGCCATAATTTTGATACATGCTATAACCTTTACTAAGTATGTCATAATTTTAACTTTTTATGCCATAATCTCAATTTTGCTATAATTTTGATACATGCTATAACCTTTACTAAATATGTCACAATTTGGACTTTTTATGCCATAATTTCAATTTTTCCATAATTTTGATACATGCTATAACCTTTACTAAGTATGTCATAATTTTTACTTTTTATGCCATAATTTCAATTTTGCCATAATTCTGATACATGCTATAACCTTTACTAAATTTGTCATAATTTTGACTTTTTATGCCATAATTTCAATTTTGCCATAATTTTGATATATGCTATGACCTTTACTAAATATGTCACAATTTGGATTTATGCCATAATTTCAATTTTGCCATAATTTTGATACATGCTATAACCTTTACTAAATTTGTCATAATTTTGACATTTTATGCCATGATTTCAATTTTGCCATAATTTTGATACATGCTTTAACCTTTACTAAGTATGTCATAGTTTGGACTTTTTATGCCATAATATTGACTTTGCTATGATTTTTATACATGCTATAACCTTTACTAAATTTGTCATAATTTTGACTCTTTATGCATAATTTCAACTTTGCCATAATTTTGATACATGCTATAACCTTTACTAAGTATTTCATAGTTTGGACTTTTTATGCCATAATCTCAATTTTGCCATTATTTTGATACATGCTATAACATTTATTAAGTATGTCATAATTTTGACTATTTATACCATAATCTCAATTTGGTCAAAATTATTTTGATACATGCTATAACCTTTACTAAGTATGTCATAATTTTGACTTTTTATACCATAATCTTAATTTGGTCATAATTTTGATACATGCTATAACCTTTACTAAGTATGTCATAGTTTGGACTTTTTTATGCCAAAATATCAACTTTGCTATAATTTTGATACATGCTATAACCTTTACTAAATTTGTCATAATTTTGACTCTTTATGCATAATTTCAACTTTGTCATAATTTTGATACATGCTATAACCTTTACTAAATTTGTCATAATTTTGACTCTTTATGCATAATTTCAACTTTGCCATAATTTTGATACATGCTATAACCTTTACTAAATTTGTCATAATTTTGACTCTTTATGCATTATTTCAACTTTGCCATCATTTTGATACATGCTATAAGCTTTACTAAATATGTCACAATTTGGACTTTTTACGCCATAATTTCAATTTTGCCATAATTTTGATACATGCTATAACCTTTACTAAGTATGTCATAATTTTTACTTTTTATGCCATAATCTCAATTTTGCTATAATTTTGATACATGCTATAACCTTTACTAAATATGTCACAATTTGGACTTTTTATGACATAATTTCAACTTTGCCATAATTTTGATTCATGCTATAACCTTTACTATGTATGTCATAATTTTTACTTTTTATGCCAAAATCTCAATTTTGCCATAATTTTGATACATGCTATAACCTTTACTAAGTATGTCATCATTTTGACTTTTTATGCCATAATTTCAATTTTGCCATAATTTTGATACATGCTATAACATTTACTAAATTTGTCACAATTTTGACTTTTTATGCCATAATTTTAACTTGGCCATAATTTTGATACATGCTATAACCTTTAATAAATTTGTCATAATTTTGACTTTTTATGCCATAATTTCAATTTTGCTATAATTTTGATACATGCTATAACCTTTACTAAGTATGAAATAATTTTTACTTTTTATGCCATAATCTCAATTTTGCCATAATTTTGATACATGCTATAACCTTTACTAAACATGTCACAATTTGGATTTTTATGCCATAATTTCAATTTTGCCTTAATTTTGATACATGCTATAACCTTTACTAAATATGTCACAATTTGGATTTATGCCATAATTTCAATTTTACCATAATTTTGATACATGCTATGACCTTTACTAAATTTGTCATAATTTTGACTCTTTATGCATTATTTCAACTTTGCCATAATTTTGATACATGCTATAACCTTTACTAAATATGTCACAATTTGGACTTTTTATGCCATAATTTCAATTTTGCCATAATTTTGATACATGCTATAACCTTTACTAAGTGTGTCATAATTTGGACTCTTTATGCATAATTTCAACTTATCCATAATTTTGATACATTCTATAACCTTTACTAAGTATGTCACAATTTGGACTTTTTATGCCATAATCTCAATTTTGCCATAATTTTGATACATGCTATAACCTTTACTAAGTATGTCATAATTTTTACTTTTTATGCCATAATTTCAATTTTGCCATCATTTTGATACATGCTATAACCTTTACTAAGTATGTCATAATTTTTACTTTTTATGCCATATTCTCAATTTTGCCATAATTTTGATACATATTATAACCTTTACTAAATTTGTCATAATTTTGACTTTTTATGCCATAATTTCAATTTTGCAATAATTTTGATACATGCTATAACCTTTACTAAGTATGTCATAATTTTAATTTTTTATGCCATAATGTCAATTTTGCCATAATTTTGATACATGCTATAACCTTTACTGAGTATGTCATAATTTTGACTTTTTATACCATAATCTCAATTTGGTCATAATTTTGATACATGCTATAACCTTTACTAAATATGTCATAATTTTGACTTTTTATGCCATAATTTCAATTTTGCCATAATTTTGATACATGCTATAACCTTTACTAAGTATGTCATAATTTTAATTTTTTATGCCATAATTTCAACTTTGACATAATTTTGATACATGCTATAATCTTTACTAAGTATGTCATAATTTTGACTTTTTATGCCATGATTTCAATTTTGCCATAATTTTGATACATGCTATAACCTTTACTAAGTATGTCATAGTTTGGACTTTTTATGCCATAATATCAACTTTGCTATAATTTTGATACATGCTATAACCTTTACTAAATTTGTCATAATTTTGACTCTTTATGCATAATTTCAACTTTGCCATAATTTTGATACATGCTATAACCTTTACTAAATTTGTCATAATTTTGACTCTTTATGCCATAATCTCAATTTTGCCATTATTTTGATACATGCTATAACATTTATTAAGCATATCATAATTTTGACTATTTATACCATAATCTCAATTTGGTCATAATTTTGATACATGCTATAACCTTTACTAAGTATGTCATAATTTTGACTTTTTATACCATAATCTTAATTTGGTCATAATTTTGATACATGCTATAACCTTTACTAAATTTGTCATAATTTTGACTCTTTATGCATAATTTCAACTTTGCCATAATTTTGAAACATGCTATAACCTTTACTAAATTTGTCATAATTTTGACTCTTTATGCATAATTTCAACTTTGCCATAATTTTGATACATGCTATAATCTTTACTAAATATGTCACAATTTGGATTTTTTATGCCATAATTTCAATTTTGCCATAATTTTGATACATGCTATAATCTTAATAAATATGTCATAATTTTAACTTTTTATGCCATAATCTCAATTTTGCTATAATTTTGATACATGCTATAACCTTTACTAAATATGTCACAATTTGGACTTTTTATGCCATAATTTCAATTTTCCCATAATTTTGATACATGCTATAACCTATACTAAGTATGTCATAATTTGGACTTTTTATGCCATAATCTCAATTTTGCCATAATTTTGATACATGCTATAAACTTTACTAAATATGTCACAATTTGGATTTTTTATGCCATAATTTCAATTTTGCCATAATTTTGATACATGCTATAATCTTTACTAAATATGTCACAATTTGGATTTTTTATGCCATAATTTCAATTTTGCCATAATTTTGATACATGCTATAATCTTAATAAATATGTCATAATTTTAACTTTTTATGCCATAATCTCAATTTTGCTATAATTTTGATACATGCTATAACCTTTACTAAATATGTCACAATTTGGACTTTTTATGCCATAATTTCAATTTTCCCATAATTTTGATACATGCTATAACCTTTACTAAGTATGTCATAATTTTTACTTTTTATGCCATAATCTCAATTTTGCTATAATTTTGATACATGCTATAACCTTTACTAAATATGTCACAATTTGGACTTTTTATGCCATAATTTCAATTTTGCTATAATTTTGATACATGCTATAACCTTTACTAAGGATGTCACAATTTGGACTTTTTATGCCATTATTTCAATTTTGCCATAATTTTGATACATGCTATAACATTTACTAAATTTGTCACAATTTTGACTTTTTATGCCATAATTTTAACTTGGCCATAATTTTGATACATGCTATAACCTTTAATAAATTTGTCATAATTTTGACTTTTTATGCCATAATTTCAATTTTGCTATAATTTTGATACATGCTATAACCTTTACTAAGTATGAAATAATTTTTACTTTTTATGCCATAATCTCAATTTTGCCATAATTTTGATACATGCTATAACCTTTACTAAACATGTCACAATTTGGATTTTTATGCCATAATTTCAATTTTGCCATAATTTTGATACATGCTATAACCTTTACTAAATATGTCACAATTTGGATTTATGCCATAATTTCAATTTTACCATAATTTTGATACATGCTATGACCTTTACTAAATTTGTCATAATTTTGACTCTTTATGCATTATTTCAACTTTGCCATAATTTTGATACATGCTATAACCTTTACTAAATATGTCACAATTTGGACTTTTTATGCCATAATTTCAATTTTGCCATAATTTTGATACATGCTATAACCTTTACTAAGTGTGTCATAATTTGGACTCTTTATGCATAATTTCAACTTATCCATAATTTTGATACATTCTATAACCTTTACTAAGTATGTCACAATTTGGACTTTTTATGCCATAATCTCAATTTTGCCATAATTTTGATACATGCTATAACCTTTACTAAGTATGTCATAGTTTTTACTTTTTATGCCATAATATCAACTTTGCTATAATTTTGATACATGCTATAACCTTTACTAAATTTGTCATAATTTTGAATCTTTATGCATAATTTCAACTTTGCCATAATTTTGATACATGCTATAACCTTTACTAAATTTGTCATAATTTTGACTCTTTATGCATAATTTCAACTTTGCCATAATTTTGATACATGCTATAACCTTTACTAAGTATGTCATAGTTTGGACTTTTTATGCCATAATCTCAATTTAGCCATTATTTTGATACATGCTATAACATTTATTAAGTATGTCATAATTTTTACTATTTATACCATAATCTCAATTTGGTCAAAATTTTGATACATGCTATAACCTTTACTAAGTATGTCATAATTTTGACTTTTTATACCATAATCTTAATTTGGTCATAATTTTGATACTTGCTATAACCTTTACTAAATTTGTCATAATTTTGACTCTTTATGCATAATTTCAACTTTGCCATAATTTTGATACATGCTATAACCTTTACTAAGTATGTCACAATTTTGACTTTTTATGCCATAATCTCAATTTTGCTATAATTTTGATACATGCTATAACCTTTACTAAATTTGTCATAATTTTGACTCTTTATGCATAATTTCAACTTTGCCATAATTTTGATACATGCTATAACCTTTACTAAGTATGTCATAATTTTGACTTTTTATGCCATAATCTCAATTTTGCTATAATTTTGATACATGCTATAACCTTTACTAAATTTGTCATAATTTTGACTTTTTATGCCATAATTTCAATATTTCCATAATTTTGATAGATGCTATAACCTTTACTAAATATGTCATAATTTTGAATTTTTATGCCATAATTTCAATTTTGCCATAATTTTGATACATGCTATAACCTTTACTAAGTATGTCATAATTTGGACTTGGTCATAATTTTGAAACATGCTATAACCTTTACTAAGTATGTCATAATTTTGACTTTTTATGCCATAATTTTAACTTGGCCATAATTTTGATAGATGCTATAACCTTTACTAAATATGTCATAATTTTGAATTTTTATGCCATAATTTCAATTTTGCCATAATTTTGATACATGCTATAACCTTTACTAAGTATGTTATAATTTTTACTTTTTATGCCATAATCTCAATTTTGCCATATATTTGATACATTCTATAACCTTTACTAAATATGTCACAATTTGGACTTTTTATGCCATAATTTCAATTTAGCCATTATTTTGATACATGCTATAACATTTATTAAGTATGTCATAATTTTTACTATTTATACCATAATCTCAATTTGGTCAAAATTTTGATACATGCTATAACCTTTACTAAGTATGTCATAATTTTGACTTTTTATACCATAATCTTAATTTGGTCATAATTTTGATACTTGCTATAACCTTTACTAAATTTGTCATAATTTTGACTCTTTATGCATAATTTCATCTTTGCCATAATTTTGATACATGCTATAACCTTTACTAAATTTTTCATAATTTTGACTCTTTATGCATAATTTCAACTTTGCCATAATTTTGATACATGCTATAACCTTTACTAAATTTGTCATAATTATGACTTTTTATGCCATAATTTCAATTTTGCCATAATTTTGATACATGCTATAACCTTTACTAAGTATGTCATAATTTTTACTTTTTCTGCCATAATCTCAATTTTTTCCATAATTTTGATATATGCTATAACCTTTACTAAGTATGTCATAATTTTGACTTTTTATGCCATAATCTCAATTTTTTCCATAATTTTGATACATGCTAAAACCTTTACTAAGTATGTCATAATTTTTACTTTTTATGCCATAATCTCAATTTTTTCCATAATTTTGATACATGCTATAACCTTTACTAAGTATGTCATAATTTTGACTTTTTATGCCATAATTTCAACTTTGCCATAATTTTGATACATGCTATAATCTTTACTAAGTATGTCATAATTTTGACTTTTTATGTCATAATTTCAACTTTGCCATAATTTTGATACATGCTATAACCTTTACTAATTATGTCATAATTTTGAGTTTTATGCCATAATCTCAATTTGGTCATAATTTTGATACATGCTACAACCTTTACTAAATTTGTCATAATTTTGACTTTTTATGCCATAATTTCAATTTTGCCATAATTTTGATACATGCTATAACCTTTACTAAATTTGTCATAATTTTGACTTTTTATGCCATAATTTCAATTTTGCCATAATTTTGATACATGCTACAACCTTTACTAAATTTGTCATAATTTAGACTTTTTATGCCATAATTTCAATTTTGCCATAATTTTGATACATGCTATAACCTTTACTAAGTATGTTATAATTTTTACTTTTTATGCCATAATCTCAATTTTGCCATATATTTGATACATGCTATAACCTTTACTAAATATGTCACAATTTGGACTTTTTATGCCATAATTTCAATTTAGCCATTATTTTGATACATGCTATAACATTTATTAAGTATGTCATAATTTTTACTATTCATACCATAATCTCAATTTGGTCAAAATTTTGATACATGCTATAACCTTTACTAAGTATGTCATAATTTTGACTTTTTATACCATAATCTTAATTTGGTCATAATTTTGATACTTGCTATAACCTTTACTAAATTTGTCATAATTTTGACTCTTTATGCATAATTTCATCTTTGCCATAATTTTGATACATGCTATAACCTTTACTAAATTTGTCATAATTTTGACTCTTTATGCATAATTTCAACTTTGCCATAATTTTGATACATGCTATAACCTTTACTAAATTTGTCATAATTATGACTTTTTATGCCATAATTTCAATTTTGCCATAATTTTGATACATGCTATAACCTTTACTAAGTATGTCATAATTTTTACTTTTCATGCCATAATCTCAATTTTTTCCATAATTTTGATACTTGCTATAACCTTTACTAAATATGTCATAATTTTGACTCTTCATGCATAATTTCAACTTTGCCATAATTTTGATACATGCTATAACCTTTACTAAATTTGTCATAATTTTGACTCTTTATGCATAATTTCAACTTTGCCATAATTTTGATTCATGCTATAACCTTTACTAAATTTGTCATAATTTTGACTTTTTATGCCATAATTTCAATTTTGCCATAATTTTGATACATGCTATAACCTTTACTAAGTATGTCATAATTTTAACTTTTTATGCCATAATCTCAATTTTGCTATAATTTTGATACATGCTATAACCTTTACTAAATATGTCACAATTTGGACTTTTTATGCCATAATTTCAATTTTTCCATAATTTTGATACATGCTATAACCTTTACTAAGTATGTCATAATTTTTACTTTTTATGCCATAATTTCAATTTTGCCATAATTCTGATACATGCTATAACCTTTACTAAATTTGTCATAATTTTGACTTTTTATGCCATAATTTCAATTTTGCCATAATTTTGATATATGCTATGACCTTTACTAAATATGTCACAATTTGGATTTATGCCATAATTTCAATTTTGCCATAATTTTGATACATGCTATAACCTTTACTAAATTTGTCATAATTTTGACATTTTATGCCATGATTTCAATTTTGCCATAATTTTGATACATGCTTTAACCTTTACTAAGTATGTCATAGTTTGGACTTTTTATGCCATAATATTGACTTTGCTATGATTTTTATACATGCTATAACCTTTACTAAATTTGTCATAATTTTGACTCTTTATGCATAATTTCAACTTTGCCATAATTTTGATACATGCTATAACCTTTACTAAGTATTTAATAGTTTGGACTTTTTATGCCATAATCTCAATTTTGCCATTATTTTGATACATGCTATAACATTTATTAAGTATGTCATAATTTTGACTATTTATACCATAATCTCAATTTGGTCAAAATTATTTTGATACATGCTATAACCTTTACTAAGTATGTCATAATTTTGACTTTTTATACCATAATCTTAATTTGGTCATAATTTTGATACATGCTATAACCTTTACTAAGTATGTCATAGTTTGGACTTTTTTATGCCAAAATATCAACTTTGCTATAATTTTGATACATGCTATAACCTTTACTAAATTTGTCATAATTTTGACTCTTTATGCATAATTTCAACTTTGTCATAATTTTGATACATGCTATAACCTTTACTAAATTTGTCATAATTTTGACTCTTTATGCATAATTTCAACTTTGCCATAATTTTGATACATGCTATAATCTTTACTTAAATATGTCACAATTTGGATTTTTTATGCCATAATTTCAATTTTGCCATAATTTTGATACATGCTATAATCTTTACTAAATATGTCGAAATTTGGATTTTTTATGCCATAATTTCAATTTTGCCATAATTTTGATACATGCTATAACCTTTACTAAGTATGTCATAATTTTTACTTTTTATGCCATAATCTCAATTTTGCTATAATTTTGATACATGCTATAACCTTTACTAAATATGTCACAATTTGGACTTTTTATGCCATAATTTCAATTTTGCCATAATTTTGATACATGCTATAACCTTTACTAAATTTGTCATAATTTTGACTCTTTATGCATTATTTCAACTTTGCCATCATTTTGATACATGCTATAAGCTTTACTAAATATGTCACAATTTGGACTTTTTACGCCATAATTTCAATTTTGCCATAATTTTGATACATGCTATAACCTTTACTAAGTATGTCATAATTTTTACTTTTTATGCCATAATCTCAATTTTGCTATAATTTTGATACATGCTATAACCTTTACTAAATATGTCACAATTTGGACTTTTTATGACATAATTTCAACTTTGCCATAATTTTGATTCATGCTATAACCTTTACTATGTATGTCATAATTTTTACTTTTTATGCCAAAATCTCAATTTTGCCATAATTTTGATACATGCTATAACCTTTACTAAATTTGTCACAATTTTGACTTTTTATGCCATAATTTTAACTTGGCCATAATTTTGATACATGCTATAACCTTTAATAAATTTGTCATAATTTTGACTTTTTATGCCATAATTTCAATTTTGCTATAATTTTGATACATGCTATAACCTTTACTAAGTATGAAATAATTTTTACTTTTTATGCCATAATCTCAATTTTGCTATAATTTTGATACATGCTATAACCTTTACTAAATATGTCACAATTTGGACTTTTTATGACATAATTTCAACTTTGCCATAATTTTGATTCATGCTATAACCTTTACTATGTATGTCATAATTTTTACTTTTTATGCCAAAATCTCAATTTTGCCATAATTTTGATACATGCTATAACCTTTACTAAATTTGTCACAATTTTGACTTTTTATGCCATAATTTTAACTTGGCCATAATTTTGATACATGCTATAACCTTTAATAAATTTGTCATAATTTTGACTTTTTATGCCATAATTTCAATTTTGCTATAATTTTGATACATGCTATAACCTTTACTAAGTATGTCATAATTTTTACTTTTTATGCCATAATCTCAATTTTGCTATAATTTTGATACATGCTATAACCTTTACTAAATATGTCACAATTTGGACTTTTTATGACATAATTTCAACTTTGCCATAATTTTGATTCATGCTATAACCTTTACTATGTATGTCATCATTTTGACTTTTTATGCCATAATTTCAATTTTGCCATAATTTTGATACATGCTATAACATTTACTAAATTTGTCACAATTTTGACTTTTTATGCCATAATTTTAACTTGGCCATAATTTTGATACATGCTATAACCTTTAATAAATTTGTCATAATTTTGACTTTTTATGCCATAATTTCAATTTTGCTATAATTTTGATACATGCTATAACCTTTACTAAGTATGAAATAATTTTTACTTTTTATGCCATAATCTCAATTTTGCCATAATTTTGATACATGCTATAACCTTTACTAAACATGTCACAATTTGGATTTTTATGCCATAATTTCAATTTTGCCATAATTTTGATACATGCTATAACCTTTACTAAATATGTCACAATTTGGATTTATGCCATAATTTCAATTTTACCATAATTTTGATACATGCTATGACCTTTACTAAATTTGTCATAATTTTGACTCTTTATGCATTATTTCAACTTTGCCATAATTTTGATACATGCTATAACCTTTACTAAATATGTCACAATTTGGACTTTTTATGCCATAATTTCAATTTTGCCATAATTTTGATACATGCTATAACCTTTACTAAGTGTGTCATAATTTGGACTCTTTATGCATAATTTCAACTTATCCATAATTTTGATACATTCTATAACCTTTACTAAGTATGTCACAATTTGGACTTTTTATGCCATAATCTCAATTTTGCCATAATTTTGATACATGCTATAACCTTTACTAAGTATGTCATAATTTTTACTTTTTATGCTATAATTTCAATTTTGCCATCATTTTGATACATGCTATAACCTTTACTAAGTATGTCATAATTTTTACTTTTTATGCCATATTCTCAATTTTGCCATAATTTTGATACATATTATAACCTTTACTAAATTTGTCATAATTTTGACTTTTTATGCCATAATTTCAATTTTGCAATAATTTTGATACATGCTATAACCTTTACTAAGTATGTCATAATTTTAATTTTTTATGCCATAATGTCAATTTTGCCATAATTTTGATACATGCTATAACCTTTACTGAGTATGTCATAATTTTGACTTTTTATACCATAATCTCAATTTGGTCATAATTTTGATACATGCTATAACCTTTACTAAATATGTCATAATTTTGACTTTTTATGCCATAATTTCAATTTTGCCATAATTTTGATACATGCTATAACCTTTACTAAGTATGTCATAATTTTAATTTTTTATGCCATAATTTCAACTTTGACATAATTTTGATACATGCTAT
Organism: Gobio gobio; assembly: GCF_949357685.1. Classification (NCBI taxonomy): domain Eukaryota; kingdom Metazoa; phylum Chordata; class Actinopteri; order Cypriniformes; family Gobionidae; genus Gobio; species Gobio gobio. The sequence continues at coordinate 50,435,216 of NC_137111.1, forward strand.
AATCTTTACTAAGTATGTCATAATTTTGACTTTTTATGCCATGATTTCAATTTTGCCATAATTTTGATACATGCTATAACCTTTACTAAGTATGTCATAGTTTGGACTTTTTATGCCATAATATCAACTTTGCTATAATTTTGATACATGCTATAACCTTTACTAAATTTGTCATAATTTTGACTCTTTATGCATAATTTCAACTTTGCCATAATTTTGATACATGCTATAACCTTTACTAAATTTGTCATAATTTTGACTCTTTATGCCATAATCTCAATTTTGCCATTATTTTGATACATGCTATAACCTTTACTAAGTATGTCATAATTTTGACTTTTTATACCATAATCTTAATTTGGTCATAATTTTGATACATGCTATAACCTTTACTAAATTTGTCATAATTTTGACTCTTTATGCATAATTTCAACTTTGCCATAATTTTGAAACATGCTATAACCTTTACTAAATTTGTCATAATTTTGACTCTTTATGCATAATTTCAACTTTGCCATAATTTTGAAACATGCTATAACCTTTACTAAATTTGTCATAATTTTGACTCTTTATGCATAATTTCAATTTTGCCATTATTTTGATACATGCTATAACATTCATTAAGCATATCATAATTTTGACTATTTATACCATAATCTCAATTTGGTCATAATTTTGATACATGCTATAACCTTTACTAAGTATGTCATAATTTTGACTTTTTATACCATAATCTTAATTTGGTCATAATTTTGATACATGCTATAACCTTTACTAAATTTGTCATAATTTTGACTCTTTATGCATAATTTCAACTTTGCCATAATTTTGAAACATGCTATAACCTTTACTAAATTTGTCATAATTTTGACTCTTTATGCATAATTTCAACTTTGCCATAATTTTGATACATGCTATAATCTTTACTAAATATGTCACAATTTGGATTTTTTATGCCATAATTTCAATTTTGCCATAATTTTGATACATGCTATAATCTTAATAAATATGTCATAATTTTAACTTTTTATGCCATAATCTCAATTTTGCTATAATTTTGATACATGCTATAACCTTTACTAAATATGTCACAATTTGGACTTTTTATGCCATAATTTCAATTTTCCCATAATTTTGATACATGCTATAACCTATACTAAGTATGTCATAATTTGGACTCTTTATGCCATAATCTCAATTTTGCCATAATTTTGATACATGCTATAAACTTTACTAAATATGTCACAATTTGGATTTTTTATGCCATAATTTCAATTTTGCCATAATTTTGATACATGCTATAATCTTTACTAAATATGTCACAATTTGGATTTTTTATGCCATAATTTCAATTTTGCCATAATTTTGATACATGCTATAATCTTAATAAATATGTCATAATTTTAACTTTTTATGCCATAATCTCAATTTTGCTATAATTTTGATACATGCTATAACCTTTACTAAATATGTCACAATTTGGACTTTTTATGCCATAATTTCAATTTTCCCATAATTTTGATACTTGCTATAACCTTTACTAAGTATGTCATAATTTTTACTTTTTATGCCATAATCTCAATTTTGCTATAATTTTGATACATGCTATAACCTTTACTAAATATGTCACAATTTGGACTTTTTATGCCATAATTTCAATTTTGCTATAATTTTGATACATGCTATAACCTTTACTAAGGATGTCACAATTTGGACTTTTTATGCCATTATTTCAATTTTGCCATAATTTTGAGACATGCTATAACATTTACTAAATTTGTCACAATTTTGACTTTTTATGCCATAATTTTAACTTGGCCATAATTTTGATACATGCTATAACCTTTAATAAATTTGTCATAATTTTGACTTTTTATGCCATAATTTCAATTTTGCTATAATTTTGATACATGCTATAACCTTTACTAAGTATGAAATAATTTTTACTTATTATGCCATAATCTCAATTTTGCCATAATTTTGATACATGCTATAACCTTTACTAAACATGTCACAATTTGGATTTTTATGCCATAATTTCAATTTTGCCATAATTTTGATACATGCTATAACCTTTACTAAATATGTCACAATTTGGATTTATGCCATAATTTCAATTTTACCATAATTTTGATACATGCTATGACCTTTACTAAATTTGTCATAATTTTGACTCTTTATGCATTATTTCAACTTTGCCATAATTTTGATACATGCTATAACCTTTACTAAATATGTCACAATTTGGACTTTTTATGCCATAATTTCAATTTTGCCCATAATTTTGATACATGCTATAACCTTTACTAAGTGTGTCATAATTTGGACTCTTTATGCATAATTTCAACTTATCCATAATTTTGATACATTCTATAACCTTTACTAAGTATGTCACAATTTGGACTTTTTATGCCATAATCTCAATTTTGCCATAATTTTGATACATGCTATAACCTTTACTAAGTATGTCATAATTTTTACTTTTTATGCCATAATTTCAATTTTGCCATCATTTTGATACATGCTATAACCTTTACTAAGTATGTCATAATTTTTACTTTTTATGCCATATTCTCAATTTTGCCATAATTTTGATACATATTATAACCTTTACTAAATTTGTCATAATTTTGACTTTTTATGCCATAATTTCAATTTTGCCATAATTTTGATACATGCTATAACCTTTACTAAGTATGTCATAATTTTAATTTTTTATGCCATAATGTCAATTTTGCCATAATTTTGATACATGCTATAACCTTTACTAAATTTGTCATAATTTTGACTCTTTATGCATAATTTCAACTTTGCCATAATTTTGATACATGCTATAACCTTTACTAAGTATTTCATAGTTTGGACTTTTTATGCCATAATCTCAATTTTGCCATTATTTTGATACATGCTATAACATTTATTAAGTATGTCATAATTTTGACTATTTATACCATAATCTCAATTTGGTCAAAATTATTTTGATACATGCTATAACCTTTACTAAGTATGTCATAATTTTGACTTTTTATACCATAATCTTAATTTGGTCATAATTTTGATACATGCTATAACCTTTACTAAGTATGTCATAGTTTGGACTTTTTTATGCCAAAATATCAACTTTGCTATAATTTTGATACATGCTATAACCTTTACTAAATTTGTCATAATTTTGACTCTTTATGCATAATTTCAACTTTGTCATAATTTTGATACATGCTATAACCTTTACTAAATTTGTCATAATTTTGACTCTTTATGCATAATTTCAACTTTGCCATAATTTTGATACATGCTATAATCTTTACTAAATATGTCACAATTTGGATTTTTTATGCCATAATTTCAATTTTGCCATAATTTTGATACATGCTATAATCTTTACTAAATATGTCGAAATTTGGATTTTTTATGCCATAATTTCAATTTTGCCATAATTTTGATACATGCTATAACCTTTACTAAGTATGTCATAATTTTTACTTTTTATGCCATAATCTCAATTTTGCTATAATTTTGATACATGCTATAACCTTTACTAAATATGTCACAATTTGGACTTTTTATGCCATAATTTCAATTTTGCCATAATTTTGATACATGCTATAACCTTTACTAAATTTGTCATAATTTTGACTCTTTATGCATTATTTCAACTTTGCCATCATTTTGATACATGCTATAAGCTTTACTAAATATGTCACAATTTGGACTTTTTACGCCATAATTTCAATTTTGCCATAATTTTGATACATGCTATAACCTTTACTAAGTATGTCATAATTTTTACTTTTTATGCCATAATCTCAATTTTGCTATAATTTTGATACATGCTATAACCTTTACTAAATATGTCACAATTTGGACTTTTTATGACATAATTTCAACTTTGCCATAATTTTGATTCATGCTATAACCTTTACTATGTATGTCATAATTTTTACTTTTTATGCCAAAATCTCAATTTTGCCATAATTTTGATACATGCTATAACCTTTACTAAGGATGTCACAATTTGGACTTTTTATGCCATTATTTCAATTTTGCCATAATTTTGAGACATGCTATAACATTTACTAAATTTGTCACAATTTTGACTTTTTATGCCATAATTTTAACTTGGCCATAATTTTGATACATGCTATAACCTTTAATAAATTTGTCATAATTTTGACTTTTTATGCCATAATTTCAATTTTGCTATAATTTTGATACATGCTATAACCTTTACTAAGTATGAAATAATTTTTACTTATTATGCCATAATCTCAATTTTGCCATAATTTTGATACATGCTATAACCTTTACTAAACATGTCACAATTTGGATTTTTATGCCATAATTTCAATTTTGCCATAATTTTGATACATGCTATAACCTTTACTAAATATGTCACAATTTGGATTTATGCCATAATTTCAATTTTACCATAATTTTGATACATGCTATGACCTTTACTAAATTTGTCATAATTTTGACTCTTTATGCATTATTTCAACTTTGCCATAATTTTGATACATGCTATAACCTTTACTAAATATGTCACAATTTGGACTTTTTATGCCATAATTTCAATTTTGCCATAATTTTGATACATGCTATAACCTTTACTAAGTGTGTCATAATTTGGACTCTTTATGCATAATTTCAACTTATCCATAATTTTGATACATTCTATAACCTTTACTAAGTATGTCACAATTTGGACTTTTTATGCCATAATCTCAATTTTGCCATAATTTTGATACATGCTATAACCTTTACTAAGTATGTCATAATTTTTACTTTTTATGCTATATTTTCAATTTTGCCATCATTTTGATACATGCTATAACCTTTACTAAGTATGTCATAATTTTTACTTTTTATGCCATATTCTCAATTTTGCCATAATTTTGATACATATTATAACCTTTACTAAATTTGTCATAATTTTGACTTTTTATGCCATAATTTCAATTTTGCAATAATTTTGATACATGCTATAACCTTTACTAAGTATGTCATAATTTTAATTTTTTATGCCATAATGTCAATTTTGCCATAATTTTGATACATGCTATAACCTTTACTGAGTATGTCATAATTTTGACTTTTTATACCATAATCTCAATTTGGTCATAATTTTGATACATGCTATAACCTTTACTAAATATGTCATAATTTTGACTTTTTATGCCATAATTTCAATTTTGCCATAATTTTGATACATGCTATAACCTTTACTAAGTATGTCATAATTTTAATTTTTTATGCCATAATTTCAACTTTGACATAATTTTGATACATGCTATAATCTTTACTAAGTATGTCATAATTTTGACTTTTTATGCCATGATTTCAATTTTGCCATAATTTTGATACATGCTATAACCTTTACTAAGTATGTCATAGTTTGGACTTTTTATGCCATAATATCAACTTTGCTATAATTTTGATACATGCTATAACCTTTACTAAATTTGTCATAATTTTGACTCTTTATGCATAATTTCAACTTTGCCATAATTTTGATACATGCTATAACCTTTACTAAATTTGTCATAATTTTGACTCTTTATGCCATAATCTCAATTTTGCCATTATTTTGATACATGCTATAACCTTTACTAAGTATGTCATAATTTTGACTTTTTATACCATAATCTTAATTTGGTCATAATTTTGATACATGCTATAACCTTTACTAAATTTGTCATAATTTTGACTCTTTATGCATAATTTCAACTTTGCCATAATTTTGAAACATGCTATAACCTTTACTAAATTTGTCATAATTTTGACTCTTTATGCATAATTTCAACTTTGCCATAATTTTGAAACATGCTATAACCTTTACTAAATTTGTCATAATTTTGACTCTTTATGCATAATTTCAATTTTGCCATTATTTTGATACATGCTATAACATTCATTAAGCATATCATAATTTTGACTATTTATACCATAATCTCAATTTGGTCATAATTTTGATACATGCTATAACCTTTACTAAGTATGTCATAATTTTGACTTTTTATACCATAATCTTAATTTGGTCATAATTTTGATACATGCTATAACCTTTACTAAATTTGTCATAATTTTGACTCTTTATGCATAATTTCAACTTTGCCATAATTTTGAAACATGCTATAACCTTTACTAAATTTGTCATAATTTTGACTCTTTATGCATAATTTCAACTTTGCCATAATTTTGATACATGCTATAATCTTTACTAAATATGTCACAATTTGGATTTTTTATGCCATAATTTCAATTTTGCCATAATTTTGATACATGCTATAATCTTAATAAATATGTCATAATTTTAACTTTTTATGCCATAATCTCAATTTTGCTATAATTTTGATACATGCTATAACCTTTACTAAATATGTCACAATTTGGACTTTTTATGCCATAATTTCAATTTTCCCATAATTTTGATACATGCTATAACCTATACTAAGTATGTCATAATTTGGACTCTTTATGCCATAATCTCAATTTTGCCATAATTTTGATACATGCTATAAACTTTACTAAATATGTCACAATTTGGATTTTTTATGCCATAATTTCAATTTTGCCATAATTTTGATACATGCTATAATCTTTACTAAATATGTCACAATTTGGATTTTTTATGCCATAATTTCAATTTTGCCATAATTTTGATACATGCTATAATCTTAATAAATATGTCATAATTTTAACTTTTTATGCCATAATCTCAATTTTGCTATAATTTTGATACATGCTATAACCTTTACTAAATATGTCACAATTTGGACTTTTTATGCCATAATTTCAATTTTCCCATAATTTTGATACTTGCTATAACCTTTACTAAGTATGTCATAATTTTTACTTTTTATGCCATAATCTCAATTTTGCTATAATTTTGATACATGCTATAACCTTTACTAAATATGTCACAATTTGGACTTTTTATGCCATAATTTCAATTTTGCTATAATTTTGATACATGCTATAACCTTTACTAAGGATGTCACAATTTGGACTTTTTATGCCATTATTTCAATTTTGCCATAATTTTGAGACATGCTATAACATTTACTAAATTTGTCACAATTTTGACTTTTTATGCCATAATTTTAACTTGGCCATAATTTTGATACATGCTATAACCTTTAATAAATTTGTCATAATTTTGACTTTTTATGCCATAATTTCAATTTTGCTATAATTTTGATACATGCTATAACCTTTACTAAGTATGAAATAATTTTTACTTATTATGCCATAATCTCAATTTTGCCATAATTTTGATACATGCTATAACCTTTACTAAACATGTCACAATTTGGATTTTTATGCCATAATTTCAATTTTGCCATAATTTTGATACATGCTATAACCTTTACTAAATATGTCACAATTTGGATTTATGCCATAATTTCAATTTTACCATAATTTTGATACATGCTATGACCTTTACTAAATTTGTCATAATTTTGACTCTTTATGCATTATTTCAACTTTGCCATAATTTTGATACATGCTATAACCTTTACTAAGTGTGTCATAATTTGGACTCTTTATGCATAATTTCAACTTATCCATAATTTTGATACATTCTATAACCTTTACTAAGTATGTCACAATTTGGACTTTTTATGCCATAATCTCAATTTTGCCATAATTTTGATACATGCTATAACCTTTACTAAGTATGTCATAATTTTTACTTTTTATGCCATAATTTCAATTTTGCCATCATTTTGATACATGCTATAACCTTTACTAAGTATGTCATAATTTTTACTTTTTATGCCATATTCTCAATTTTGCCATAATTTTGATACATATTATAACCTTTACTAAATTTGTCATAATTTTGACTTTTTATGCCATAATTTCAATTTTGCCATAATTTTGATACATGCTATAACCTTTACTAAGTATGTCATAATTTTAATTTTTTATGCCATAATGTCAATTTTGCCATAATTTTGATACATGCTATAACCTTTACTGAGTATGTCATAATTTTGACTTTTTATACCATAATCTCAATTTGGTCATAATTTTGATACATGCTATAACCTTTACTAAATATGTCATAATTTTGACTTTTTATGCCATAATTTCAATTTTGCCATAATTTTGATACATGCTATAATCTTAATAAATATGTCATAATTTTAACTTTTTATGCCATAATCTCAATTTTGCTATAATTTTGATACATGCTATAACCTTTACTAAATATGTCACAATTTGGACTTTTTATGCCATAATTTCAATTTTCCCATAATTTTGATACATGCTATAACCTATACTAAGTATGTCATAATTTGGACTTTTTATGCCATTATCTCAATTTTGCCATAATTTTGATACATGCTATAACCTTTACTAAATATGTCACAATTTGGATTTTTTATGCCATAATTTCAATTTTGCCATAATTTTGATACATGCTATAATCTTTACTAAATATGTCACAATTTGGATTTTTTATGCCATAATTTCAATTTTGCCATAATTTTGATACATGCTATAATCTTAATAAATATGTCATAATTTTAACTTTTTATGCCATAATCTCAATTTTGCTATAATTTTGATACATGCTATAACCTTTACTAAATATGTCACAATTTGGACTTTTTATGCCATAATTTCAATTTTGCTATAATTTTGATACATGCTATAACCTTTACTAAGTATGTCATCATTTTGACTTTTTATGCCATAATTTCAATTTTGCCATAATTTTGATACATGCTATAACATTTACTAAATTTGTCACAATTTTGACTTTTTATGCCATAATTTTAACTTGGCCATAATTTTGATACATGCTATAACCTTTAATAAATTTGTCATAATTTTGACTTTTTATGCCATAATTTCAATTTTGCTATAATTTTGATACATGCTATAACCTTTACTAAGTATGAAATAATTTTTACTTTTTATGCCATAATCTCAATTTTGCCATAATTTTGATACATGCTATAACCTTTACTAAACATGTCACAATTTGGATTTTTATGCCATAATTTCAATTTTGCCATAATTTTGATACATGCTATAACCTTTACTAAATATGTCACAATTTGGATTTATGCCATAATTTCAATTTTACCATAATTTTGATACATGCTATGACCTTTACTAAATTTGTCATAATTTTGACTCTTTATGCATTATTTCAACTTTGCCATAATTTTGATACATGCTATAACCTTTACTAAATATGTCACAATTTGGACTTTTTATGCCATAATTTCAATTTTGCCATAATTTTGATACATGCTATAACCTTTACTAAGTGTGTCATAATTTGGACTCTTTATGCATAATTTCAACTTATCCATAATTTTGATACATTCTATAACCTTTACTAAGTATGTCACAATTTGGACTTTTTATGCCATAATCTCAATTTTGCCATAATTTTGATACATGCTATAACCTTTACTAAGTATGTCATAATTTTTACTTTTTATGCTATAATTTCAATTTTGCCATCATTTTGATACATGCTATAACCTTTACTAAGTATGTCATAATTTTTACTTTTTATGCCATATTCTCAATTTTGCCATAATTTTGATACATATTATAACCTTTACTAAATTTGTCATAATTTTGACTTTTTATGCCATAATTTCAATTTTGCAATAATTTTGATACATGCTATAACCTTTACTAAGTATGTCATAATTTTAATTTTTTATGCCATAATGTCAATTTTGCCATAATTTTGATACATGCTATAACCTTTACTGAGTATGTCATAATTTTGACTTTTTATACCATAATCTCAATTTGGTCATAATTTTGATACATGCTATAACCTTTACTAAATATGTCATAATTTTGACTTTTTATGCCATAATTTCAATTTTGCCATAATTTTGATACATGCTATAACCTTTACTAAGTATGTCATAATTTTAATTTTTTATGCCATAATTTCAACTTTGACATAATTTTGATACATGCTATAATCTTTACTAAGTATGTCATAATTTTGACTTTTTATGCCATGATTTCAATTTTGCCATAATTTTGATACATGCTATAACCTTTACTAAGTATGTCATAGTTTGGACTTTTTATGCCATAATATCAACTTTGCTATAATTTTGATACATGCTATAACCTTTACTAAATTTGTCATAATTTTGACTCTTTATGCATAATTTCAACTTTGCCATAATTTTGATACATGCTATAACCTTTACTAAATTTGTCATAATTTTGACTCTTTATGCCATAATCTCAATTTTGCCATTATTTTGATACATGCTATAACCTTTACTAAGTATGTCATAATTTTGACTTTTTATACCATAATCTTAATTTGGTCATAATTTTGATACATGCTATAACCTTTACTAAATTTGTCATAATTTTGACTCTTTATGCATAATTTCAACTTTGCCATAATTTTGAAACATGCTATAACCTTTACTAAATTTGTCATAATTTTGACTCTTTATGCATAATTTCAACTTTGCCATAATTTTGAAACATGCTATAACCTTTACTAAATTTGTCATAATTTTGACTCTTTATGCATAATTTCAATTTTGCCATTATTTTGATACATGCTATAACATTCATTAAGCATATCATAATTTTGACTATTTATACCATAATCTCAATTTGGTCATAATTTTGATACATGCTATAACCTTTACTAAGTATGTCATAATTTTGACTTTTTATACCATAATCTTAATTTGGTCATAATTTTGATACATGCTATAACCTTTACTAAATTTGTCATAATTTTGACTCTTTATGCATAATTTCAACTTTGCCATAATTTTGAAACATGCTATAACCTTTACTAAATTTGTCATAATTTTGACTCTTTATGCATAATTTCAACTTTGCCATAATTTTGATACATGCTATAATCTTTACTAAATATGTCACAATTTGGATTTTTTATGCCATAATTTCAATTTTGCCATAATTTTGATACATGCTATAATCTTAATAAATATGTCATAATTTTAACTTTTTATGCCATAATCTCAATTTTGCTATAATTTTGATACATGCTATAACCTTTACTAAATATGTCACAATTTGGACTTTTTATGCCATAATTTCAATTTTCCCATAATTTTGATACATGCTATAACCTATACTAAGTATGTCATAATTTGGACTCTTTATGCCATAATCTCAATTTTGCCATAATTTTGATACATGCTATAAACTTTACTAAATATGTCACAATTTGGATTTTTTATGCCATAATTTCAATTTTGCCATAATTTTGATACATGCTATAATCTTTACTAAATATGTCACAATTTGGATTTTTTATGCCATAATTTCAATTTTGCCATAATTTTGATACATGCTATAATCTTAATAAATATGTCATAATTTTAACTTTTTATGCCATAATCTCAATTTTGCTATAATTTTGATACATGCTATAACCTTTACTAAATATGTCACAATTTGGACTTTTTATGCCATAATTTCAATTTTCCCATAATTTTGATACTTGCTATAACCTTTACTAAGTATGTCATAATTTTTACTTTTTATGCCATAATCTCAATTTTGCTATAATTTTGATACATGCTATAACCTTTACTAAATATGTCACAATTTGGACTTTTTATGCCATAATTTCAATTTTGCTATAATTTTGATACATGCTATAACCTTTACTAAGGATGTCACAATTTGGACTTTTTATGCCATTATTTCAATTTTGCCATAATTTTGAGACATGCTATAACATTTACTAAATTTGTCACAATTTTGACTTTTTATGCCATAATTTTAACTTGGCCATAATTTTGATACATGCTATAACCTTTAATAAATTTGTCATAATTTTGACTTTTTATGCCATAATTTCAATTTTGCTATAATTTTGATACATGCTATAACCTTTACTAAGTATGAAATAATTTTTACTTATTATGCCATAATCTCAATTTTGCCATAATTTTGATACATGCTATAACCTTTACTAAACATGTCACAATTTGGATTTTTATGCCATAATTTCAATTTTGCCATAATTTTGATACATGCTATAACCTTTACTAAATATGTCACAATTTGGATTTATGCCATAATTTCAATTTTACCATAATTTTGATACATGCTATGACCTTTACTAAATTTGTCATAATTTTGACTCTTTATGCATTATTTCAACTTTGCCATAATTTTGATACATGCTATAACCTTTACTAAATATGTCACAATTTGGACTTTTTATGCCATAATTTCAATTTTGCCCATAATTTTGATACATGCTATAACCTTTACTAAGTGTGTCATAATTTGGACTCTTTATGCATAATTTCAACTTATCCATAATTTTGATACATTCTATAACCTTTACTAAGTATGTCACAATTTGGACTTTTTATGCCATAATCTCAATTTTGCCATAATTTTGATACATGCTATAACCTTTACTAAGTATGTCATAATTTTTACTTTTTATGCCATAATTTCAATTTTGCCATCATTTTGATACATGCTATAACCTTTACTAAGTATGTCATAATTTTTACTTTTTATGCCATATTCTCAATTTTGCCATAATTTTGATACATATTATAACCTTTACTAAATTTGTCATAATTTTGACTTTTTATGCCATAATTTCAATTTTGCCATAATTTTGATACATGCTATAACCTTTACTAAGTATGTCATAATTTTAATTTTTTATGCCATAATGTCAATTTTGCCATAATTTTGATACATGCTATAACCTTTACTAAATTTGTCATAATTTTGACTCTTTATGCATAATTTCAACTTTGCCATAATTTTGATACATGCTATAACCTTTACTAAGTATTTCATAGTTTGGACTTTTTATGCCATAATCTCAATTTTGCCATTATTTTGATACATGCTATAACATTTATTAAGTATGTCATAATTTTGACTATTTATACCATAATCTCAATTTGGTCAAAATTATTTTGATACATGCTATAACCTTTACTAAGTATGTCATAATTTTGACTTTTTATACCATAATCTTAATTTGGTCATAATTTTGATACATGCTATAACCTTTACTAAGTATGTCATAGTTTGGACTTTTTTATGCCAAAATATCAACTTTGCTATAATTTTGATACATGCTATAACCTTTACTAAATTTGTCATAATTTTGACTCTTTATGCATAATTTCAACTTTGTCATAATTTTGATACATGCTATAACCTTTACTAAATTTGTCATAATTTTGACTCTTTATGCATAATTTCAACTTTGCCATAATTTTGATACATGCTATAATCTTTACTAAATATGTCACAATTTGGATTTTTTATGCCATAATTTCAATTTTGCCATAATTTTGATACATGCTATAATCTTTACTAAATATGTCGAAATTTGGATTTTTTATGCCATAATTTCAATTTTGCCATAATTTTGATACATGCTATAACCTTTACTAAGTATGTCATAATTTTTACTTTTTATGCCATAATCTCAATTTTGCTATAATTTTGATACATGCTATAACCTTTACTAAATATGTCACAATTTGGACTTTTTATGCCATAATTTCAATTTTGCCATAATTTTGATACATGCTATAACCTTTACTAAATTTGTCATAATTTTGACTCTTTATGCATTATTTCAACTTTGCCATCATTTTGATACATGCTATAAGCTTTACTAAATATGTCACAATTTGGACTTTTTACGCCATAATTTCAATTTTGCCATAATTTTGATACATGCTATAACCTTTACTAAGTATGTCATAATTTTTACTTTTTATGCCATAATCTCAATTTTGCTATAATTTTGATACATGCTATAACCTTTACTAAATATGTCACAATTTGGACTTTTTATGACATAATTTCAACTTTGCCATAATTTTGATTCATGCTATAACCTTTACTATGTATGTCATAATTTTTACTTTTTATGCCAAAATCTCAATTTTGCCATAATTTTGATACATGCTATAACCTTTACTAAGTATGTCATCATTTTGACTTTTTATGCCATAATTTCAATTTTGCCATAATTTTGATACATGCTATAACATTTACTAAATTTGTCACAATTTTGACTTTTTATGCCATAATTTTAACTTGGCCATAATTTTGATACATGCTATAACCTTTAATAAATTTGTCATAATTTTGACTTTTTATGCCATAATTTCAATTTTGCTATAATTTTGATACATGCTATAACCTTTACTAAGTATGAAATAATTTTTACTTTTTATGCCATAATCTCAATTTTGCCATAATTTTGATACATGCTATAACCTTTACTAAACATGTCACAATTTGGATTTTTATGCCATAATTTCAATTTTGCCATAATTTTGATACATGCTATAACCTTTACTAAATATGTCACAATTTGGATTTATGCCATAATTTCAATTTTACCATAATTTTGATACATGCTATGACCTTTACTAAATTTGTCATAATTTTGACTCTTTATGCATTATTTCAACTTTGCCATAATTTTGATACATGCTATAACCTTTACTAAATATGTCACAATTTGGACTTTTTATGCCATAATTTCAATTTTGCCATAATTTTGATACATGCTATAACCTTTACTAAGTGTGTCATAATTTGGACTCTTTATGCATAATTTCAACTTATCCATAATTTTGATACATTCTATAACCTTTACTAAGTATGTCACAATTTGGACTTTTTATGCCATAATCTCAATTTTGCCATAATTTTGATACATGCTATAACCTTTACTAAGTATGTCATAATTTTTACTTTTTATGCTATAATTTCAATTTTGCCATCATTTTGATACATGCTATAACCTTTACTAAGTATGTCATAATTTTTACTTTTTATGCCATATTCTCAATTTTGCCATAATTTTGATACATACTATAACCTTTACTAAATTTGTCATAATTTTGACTTTTTATGCCATAATTTCAATTTTGCAATAATTTTGATACATGCTATAACCTTTACTAAGTATGTCATAATTTTAATTTTTTATGCCATAATGTCAATTTTCCCATAATTTTGATACATGCTATAACCTTTACTGAGTATGTCATAATTTTGACTTTTTATACCATAATCTCAATTTGGTCATAATTTTGATACATGCTATAACCTTTACTAAATATGTCATAATTTTGACTTTTTATGCCATAATTTCAATTTTGCCATAATTTTGATACATGCTATAACCTTTACTAAGTATGTCATAATTTTAATTTTTTATGCCATAATTTCAACTTTGACATAATTTTGATACATGCTATAATCTTTACTAAGTATGTCATAATTTTGACTTTTTATGCCATGATTTCAATTTTGCCATAATTTTGATACATGCTATAACCTTTACTAAGTATGTCATAGTTTGGACTTTTTATGCCATAATATCAACTTTGCTATAATTTTGATACATGCTATAACCTTTACTAAATTTGTCATAATTTTGACTCTTTATGCATAATTTCAACTTTGCCATAATTTTGATACATGCTATAACCTTTACTAAATTTGTCATAATTTTGACTCTTTATGCCATAATCTCAATTTTGCCATTATTTTGATACATGCTATAACCTTTACTAAGTATGTCATAATTTTGACTTTTTATACCATAATCTTAATTTGGTCATAATTTTGATACATGCTATAACCTTTACTAAATTTGTCATAATTTTGACTCTTTATGCATAATTTCAACTTTGCCATAATTTTGAAACATGCTATAACCTTTACTAAATTTGTCATAATTTTGACTCTTTATGCATAATTTCAACTTTGCCATAATTTTGAAACATGCTATAACCTTTACTAAATTTGTCATAATTTTGACTCTTTATGCATAATTTCAATTTTGCCATTATTTTGATACATGCTATAACATTCATTAAGCATATCATAATTTTGACTATTTATACCATAATCTCAATTTGGTCATAATTTTGATACATGCTATAACCTTTACTAAGTATGTCATAATTTTGACTTTTTATACCATAATCTTAATTTGGTCATAATTTTGATACATGCTATAACCTTTACTAAATTTGTCATAATTTTGACTCTTTATGCATAATTTCAACTTTGCCATAATTTTGAAACATGCTATAACCTTTACTAAATTTGTCATAATTTTGACTCTTTATGCATAATTTCAACTTTGCCATAATTTTGATACATGCTATAATCTTTACTAAATATGTCACAATTTGGATTTTTTATGCCATAATTTCAATTTTGCCATAATTTTGATACATGCTATAATCTTAATAAATATGTCATAATTTTAACTTTTTATGCCATAATCTCAATTTTGCTATAATTTTGATACATGCTATAACCTTTACTAAATATGTCACAATTTGGACTTTTTATGCCATAATTTCAATTTTCCCATAATTTTGATACATGCTATAACCTATACTAAGTATGTCATAATTTGGACTCTTTATGCCATAATCTCAATTTTGCCATAATTTTGATACATGCTATAAACTTTACTAAATATGTCACAATTTGGATTTTTTATGCCATAATTTCAATTTTGCCATAATTTTGATACATGCTATAATCTTTACTAAATATGTCACAATTTGGATTTTTTATGCCATAATTTCAATTTTGCCATAATTTTGATACATGCTATAATCTTAATAAATATGTCATAATTTTAACTTTTTATGCCATAATCTCAATTTTGCTATAATTTTGATACATGCTATAACCTTTACTAAATATGTCACAATTTGGACTTTTTATGCCATAATTTCAATTTTCCCATAATTTTGATACTTGCTATAACCTTTACTAAGTATGTCATAATTTTTACTTTTTATGCCATAATCTCAATTTTGCTATAATTTTGATACATGCTATAACCTTTACTAAATATGTCACAATTTGGACTTTTTATGCCATAATTTCAATTTTGCTATAATTTTGATACATGCTATAACCTTTACTAAGGATGTCACAATTTGGACTTTTTATGCCATTATTTCAATTTTGCCATAATTTTGAGACATGCTATAACATTTACTAAATTTGTCACAATTTTGACTTTTTATGCCATAATTTTAACTTGGCCATAATTTTGATACATGCTATAACCTTTAATAAATTTGTCATAATTTTGACTTTTTATGCCATAATTTCAATTTTGCTATAATTTTGATACATGCTATAACCTTTACTAAGTATGAAATAATTTTTACTTATTATGCCATAATCTCAATTTTGCCATAATTTTGATACATGCTATAACCTTTACTAAACATGTCACAATTTGGATTTTTATGCCATAATTTCAATTTTGCCATAATTTTGATACATGCTATAACCTTTACTAAATATGTCACAATTTGGATTTATGCCATAATTTCAATTTTACCATAATTTTGATACATGCTATGACCTTTACTAAATTTGTCATAATTTTGACTCTTTATGCATTATTTCAACTTTGCCATAATTTTGATACATGCTATAACCTTTACTAAGTGTGTCATAATTTGGACTCTTTATGCATAATTTCAACTTATCCATAATTTTGATACATTCTATAACCTTTACTAAGTATGTCACAATTTGGACTTTTTATGCCATAATCTCAATTTTGCCATAATTTTGATACATGCTATAACCTTTACTAAGTATGTCATAATTTTTACTTTTTAT
Source organism: Gobio gobio (assembly GCF_949357685.1). NCBI lineage: Eukaryota > Metazoa > Chordata > Actinopteri > Cypriniformes > Gobionidae > Gobio > Gobio gobio. The sequence goes on from NC_137111.1 coordinate 50,452,889, forward strand.
GCCATAATTTCAATTTTGCCATCATTTTGATACATGCTATAACCTTTACTAAGTATGTCATAATTTTTACTTTTTATGCCATATTCTCAATTTTGCCATAATTTTGATACATATTATAACCTTTACTAAATTTGTCATAATTTTGACTTTTTATGCCATAATTTCAATTTTGCCATAATTTTGATACATGCTATAACCTTTACTAAGTATGTCATAATTTTAATTTTTTATGCCATAATGTCAATTTTGCCATAATTTTGATACATGCTATAACCTTTACTGAGTATGTCATAATTTTGACTTTTTATACCATAATCTCAATTTGGTCATAATTTTGATACATGCTATAACCTTTACTAAATATGTCATAATTTTGACTTTTTATGCCATAATTTCAATTTTGCCATAATTTTGATACATGCTATAACCTTTACTAAGTATGTCATAATTTTAATTTTTTATGCCATAATTTCAACTTTGACATAATTTTGATACATGCTATAATCTTTACTAAGTATGTCATAATTTTGACTTTTTATGCCATGATTTCAATTTTGCCATAATTTTGATACATGATATAACCTTTACTAAGTATGTCATAGTTTGGACTTTTTATGCCATAATATCAACTTTGCTATAATTTTGATACATGCTATAACCTTTACTAAATTTGTCATAATTTTGACTCTTTATGCATAATTTCAACTTTGCCATAATTTTGATACATGCTATAACCTTTACTAAATTTGTCATAATTTTGACTCTTTATGCCATAATCTCAATTTTGCCATTATTTTGATACATGCTATAACATTTATTAAGCATATCATAATTTTGACTATTTATACCATAATCTCAATTTGGTCATAATTTTGATACATGCTATAACCTTTACTAAGTATGTCATAATTTTGACTTTTTATACCATAATCTTAATTTGGTCATAATTTTGATACATGCTATAACCTTTACTAAATTTGTCATAATTTTGACTCTTTATGCATAATTTCAACTTTGCCATAATTTTGAAACATGCTATAACCTTTACTAAATTTGTCATAATTTTGACTCTTTATGCATAATTTCAACTTTGCCATAATTTTGATACATGCTATAATCTTTACTAAATATGTCACAATTTGGATTTTTTATGCCATAATTTCAATTTTGCCATAATTTTGATACATGCTATAATCTTAATAAATATGTCATAATTTTAACTTTTTATGCCATAATCTCAATTTTGCTATAATTTTGATACATGCTATAACCTTTACTAAATATGTCACAATTTGGACTTTTTATGCCATAATTTCAATTTTCCCATAATTTTGATACATGCTATAACCTATACTAAGTATGTCATAATTTGGACTTTTTATGCCATTATCTCAATTTTGCCATAATTTTGATACATGCTATAACCTTTACTAAATATGTCACAATTTGGATTTTTTATGCCATAATTTCAATTTTGCCATAATTTTGATACATGCTATAATCTTTACTAAATATGTCACAATTTGGATTTTTTATGCCATAATTTCAATTTTGCCATAATTTTGATACATGCTATAATCTTAATAAATATGTCATAATTTTAACTTTTTATGCCATAATCTCAATTTTGCTATAATTTTGATACATGCTATAACCTTTACTAAATATGTCACAATTTGGACTTTTTATGCCATAATTTCAATTTTGCTATAATTTTGATACATGCTATAACCTTTACTAAGGATGTCACAATTTGGACTTTTTATGCCATTATTTCAATTTTGCCATAATTTTGATACATGCTATAACATTTACTAAATTTGTCACAATTTTGACTTTTTATGCCATAATTTTAACTTGGCCATAATTTTGATACATGCTATAACCTTTAATAAATTTGTCATAATTTTGACTTTTTATGCCATAATTTCAATTTTGCTATAATTTTGATACATGCTATAACCTTTACTAAGTATGAAATAATTTTTACTTTTTATGCCATAATCTCAATTTTGCCATAATTTTGATACATGCTATAACCTTTACTAAACATGTCACAATTTGGATTTTTATGCCATAATTTCAATTTTGCCATAATTTTGATACATGCTATAACCTTTACTAAATATGTCACAATTTGGATTTATGCCATAATTTCAATTTTACCATAATTTTGATACATGCTATGACCTTTACTAAATTTGTCATAATTTTGACTCTTTATGCATTATTTCAACTTTGCCATAATTTTGATACATGCTATAACCTTTACTAAATATGTCACAATTTGGACTTTTTATGCCATAATTTCAATTTTGCCATAATTTTGATACATGCTATAACCTTTACTAAGTGTGTCATAATTTGGACTCTTTATGCATAATTTCAACTTATCCATAATTTTGATACATTCTATAACCTTTACTAAGTATGTCACAATTTGGACTTTTTATGCCATAATCTCAATTTTGCCATAATTTTGATACATGCTATAACCTTTACTAAGTATGTCATAATTTTTACTTTTTATGCCATAATTTCAATTTTGCCATCATTTTGATACATGCTATAACCTTTACTAAGTATGTCATAATTTTTACTTTTTATGCCATATTCTCAATTTTGCCATAATTTTGATACATATTATAACCTTTACTAAATTTGTCATAATTTAAATTTTTTATGCCATAATGTCAATTTTGCCATAATTTTGATACATGCTATAACCTTTACTGAGTATGTCATAATTTTGACTTTTTATACCATAATCTCAATTTGGTCATAATTTTGATACATGCTATAACCTTTACTAAATATGTCATAATTTTGACTTTTTATGCCATAATTTCAATTTTGCCATAATTTTGATACATGCTATAACCTTTACTAAGTATGTCATAATTTTAATTTTTTATGCCATAATTTCAACTTTGACATAATTTTGATACATGCTATAATCTTTACTAAGTATGTCATAATTTTGACTTTTTATGCCATGATTTCAATTTTGCCATAATTTTGATACATGCTATAACCTTTACTAAATTTGTCATAATTTTGACTCTTTATGCATAATTTCAACTTTGCCATAATTTTGATACATGCTATAACCTTTACTAAATTTGTCATAATTTTGACTCTTTATGCCATAATCTCAATTTTGCCATTATTTTGATACATGCTATAACATTTATTAAGCATATCATAATTTTGACTATTTATACCATAATCTCAATTTGGTCATAATTTTGATACATGCTATAACCTTTACTAAGTATGTCATAATTTTGACTTTTTATACCATAATCTTAATTTGGTCATAATTTTGATACATGCTATAACCTTTACTAAATTTGTCATAATTTTGACTCTTTATGCATAATTTCAACTTTGCCATAATTTTGAAACATGCTATAACCTTTACTAAATTTGTCATAATTTTGACTCTTTATGCATAATTTCAACTTTGCCATAATTTTGATACATGCTATAATCTTTACTAAATATGTCACAATTTGGATTTTTTATGCCATAATTTCAATTTTGCCATAATTTTGATACATGCTATAATCTTAATAAATATGTCATAATTTTAACTTTTTATGCCATAATCTCAATTTTGCTATAATTTTGATACATGCTATAACCTTTACTAAATATGTCACAATTTGGACTTTTTATGCCATAATTTCAATTTTCCCATAATTTTGATACATGCTATAACCTTTACTAAGTATGTCATAATTTGGACTTTTTATGCCATAATCTCAATTTTGCCATAATTTTGATACATGCTATAACCTTTACTAAATATGTCACAATTTGGATTTTTTATGCCATAATTTCAATTTTGCCATAATTTTGATACATGCTATAATCTTTACTAAATATGTCACAATTTGGATTTTTTATGCCATAATTTCAATTTTGCCATAATTTTGATACATGCTATAATCTTAATAAATATGTCATGATTTTAACTTTTTATGCCATAATCTCAATTTTGCTATAATTTTGATACATGCTATAACCTTTACTAAATATGTCACAATTTGGACTTTTTATGCCATAATTTCAATTTTCCCATAATTTTGATACATGCTATAACCTTTACTAAGTATGTCATAATTTTTACTTTTTATGCCATAATCTCAATTTTGCTATAATTTTGATACATGCTATAACCTTTACTAAATATGTCACAATTTGGACTTTTTATGCCATAATTTCAATTTTGCTATAATTTTGATACATGCTATAACCTTTACTAAGGATGTCACAATTTGGACTTTTTATGCCATTATTTCAATTTTGCCATAATTTTGATACATGCTATAACCTTTACTAAGTATGTCATAATTTGGACTCTTTATGCCATAATCTCAATTTTGCCATAATTTTGATACATGCTATAACCTTTACTAAATATGTCACAATTTGGACTTTTTATGCCATAATTTTAACTTTGCCATTTTTTTGATACATGCTATAACCTTTACTAAATTTGTCATAATTTTGACTCTTTATGCATAATTTAAACTTTGCCATAATTTTGAAACATGCTATAACCTTTTCTAAATATGTCACAATTTGGACTTGGTCATAATTTTGAAACATGCTATAACCTTTACTAAGTATGTCATAATTTTAACTTGGCCATAATTTTGATACATGCTATAACCTTTACAAAATATGTCACAATTTCGACTTTTTATGCCATAATTTCAATTTTGCCATAATTTTGATACATGCAATGACCTTTACTAAGTATGTCATAATGTTTTATTTTTATGCCATAATCTCAATTTTGCCATAATTTTGATACATGCTATAACCTTCACTAAATATGTCACAATTTGGACTTTTTATGACATAATTTCATTTTTGCCATAATTTTGATACATGCTATAACCTTTACTAAGTATGTCATAATTTTGACTTTTTATACCATAATCTTAATTTGGTCATACTTTTGATACATGCTATAACCTTTACTAAGTTTGTCATAATTTTGATTTTTTTATGCCATAATTTCAACTTTATCATAATTTTGATACATGCAATAATCTTACTAAGTATGTCATAATTTTGACTTTTTATGCCATTATTTCAACTTTATCATATTTTTGATACATGCTATAACCTTTACTAAGTATGTCATAATTTTGACTTTTTATGCCATTATTTCAACTTTATCACAATTTTGATACATGCTATAACATTTAGTAAGCATCTCATAATTTTGACTTTTTATGCCATAATTTCAAATTTGCCATAATTTTGATACATGCTATAACCTTTACTAAGTATGTCATAATTTTGACTTTTTATACCATAATCTTAATTTGGTCATAATTTTGATACATGCTATAACCTTTACTAAATTTGTCATAATTTTGACTCTTTATGCATAATTTCAACTTTGCCATAATTTTGATACATGCTATAACCTTTACTAAATTTGTCATAATTTTGACTCTTTATGCATAATTTCAACTTTGCCATAATTTTGATACATGCTATAATCTTTACTAAATATGTCACAATTTGGATTTTTTATGCCATAATTTCAATTTTGCCATAATTTTGATACATGCTATAATCTTTACTAAATATGTCACAATTTGAATTTTTTATGCCATAATTTCAATTTTGCCATAATTTTGATACATGCTATAACCTTTACTAAGTATGTCATAATTTTAACTTTTTATGCCATAATCTCAATTTTGCTATAATTTTGATACATGCTATAACCTTTACTAAATATGTCACAATTTGGACTTTTTATGCCATAATTTCAATTTTCCCATAATTTTGATACATGCTATAACCTTTACTAAGTATGTCATAATTTTTACTTTTTATGCCATAATCTCAATTTTGCCATAATTTTGATACATGCTATAACCTTTAGTAAATTTGTCATAATTTTGACTCTTTATGCATTATTTCAACTTTGCCATAATTTTGATACATGCTATAACCTTTACTAAGTATGTCATAATTTTTACTTTTTATGCCATAATCTCAATTTTGCTATAATTTTGATACATGCTATAACCTTTACTAAATATGTCACAATTTGGACTTTTTATGCCATAATTTCAATTTTGCCATAATTTTGATACATGCTATAACCTTTACTAAGGATGTCACAATTTGGACTTTTTATGCCATAATTTCAATTTTGCTATAATTTTGATACATGCTATAACCTTTACTAAATATGTCACAATTTGGACTTTTTATGCCATAATTTCAATTTTGCCATAATTTTGATACATGCTATAACCTTTACTAAGGATGTCACAATTTGGACTTTTTATGCCATAATTTCAATTTTGCCATAATTTTGATACATGCTATAACCTTTACTAAATATGTCATAATTTGGACTCTTTATGCCATAATCTCAATTTTGCCATAATTTTGATACATGCTATAACCTTTACTAAATATGTCACAATTTGGACTTTTTATGCCATAATTTTAACTTTGCCATTTTTTTGATACATGCTATAACCTTTACTAAATATGTCACAATTTGGACTTGGTCATAATTTTGAAACATGCTATAACCTTTACTAAGTATGTCATAATTTTAACTTGGCCATAATTTTGATACATGCTATAACCTTTACAAAATATGTCACAATTTCGACTTTTTATGCCATAATTTCAATTTTGCCATAATTTTGATACATGCTATGACCTTTACTAAGTATGTCATAATGTTTTATTTTTATGCCATAATCTCAATTTTGCCATAATTTTGATACATGCTATAACCTTCACTAAATATGTCACAATTTGGACTTTTTATGCCATAATTTCATTTTTGCCATAATTTTGATACATGCTATAACCTTCACTAAATATGTCACAATTTGGACTTTTTATGCCATAATTTCATTTTTGCCATAATTTTGATACATGCTATAACCTTTACTAAGTATGTCATAATTTTGACTTTTTATACCATAATCTTAATTTGGTCATACTTTTGATACATGCTATAACCTTTACTAAGTTTGTCATAATTTAGATTTTTTATGCCATAATTTCAATTTTGCCATAATTTTGATACATAACCTTTACTAAATTTGTCACAATTGTGACAATTCATACCATAATCTCAATTTGGTCATAATTTTGATACATGCTATAACATTTACTAAGTATGTCATAATGTAGACTTTTTATACCATAATCTCAATTGGGTCATACTTTTGATACATGCTAAAACCTTTACTAAGTATGTCATAATTTTGACTTTTTATGCCATTATTTCAACTTTATCATAATTTTGATACATGCTATAACCTTTAGTAAGCATCTCATAATTTTGACTCTTTATGCATAATTTCAACCCTATCATAATTTTGATACATGCAATAATCTTACTAAGTATGTCATAATTTTGACTTTTTATGCCATTATTTCAACTTTATCATATTTTTGATACATGCTATAACCTTTACTAAGTATGTCATAATTTTGACTTTTTAATGCCATTATTTCAACTTTATCATAATTTTGATACATGCTATAACCTTTAGTAAGCATCTCATAATTTTGACTTTTTATGCCATAATTTCAAATTTGCCATAATTTTGATACATGCTATAACCTTTACTAAGTATGTCATAATTTTGACTTTTTATACCATAATTTCAATTTTGCCATAATTTTGATACATGCTATAACCTTTACTAAGTATGTCATAATTTTGACTTTTTTATGCCATTGTAGTGTTCTCGTGCATTGTGTTGAAACTCTGAATAAACCAAGTTAAACCGGCGCCAATGGAGACAGAGTCGTAGTAAGCTTGATCATTTACTGTCACAATTCTTCATTACATGTAACGGTGAAAACTGTAATAAAACAATACAACAATAATCAGTGTCCCTTTCTTGACTAACATTGCATTGAATGACTGTAACATGTATTCACTGCTGTTCCCAGTGATAATAGCTATTAGCATTGCTGTACACAATAGTAAACACACTTATCAAACATCATCCTTTTAACAAAATACTTTCTGATATACAATCTTTAACACATCAAAAGTCATAAGTTAACTTACGGCATTGCCTCTATAATGCTTTGTAGCGGATGCAAATGGATTGATAGCGAGAGCACACCATGTCAGTTTTCATGCAGGAAGGGCTAACAGGAAGTGACTTGACAGGCAGTGACATCATCACATGACAAGAATAATAGTGTTTTTATAAACTGAAAGTAATTATTAACTTCACATTTTTTACCTGAAGATATGCATCAACAAATATTTAGAAGACATTTGAAAATTAAAATTCTTAAAGGACAACACACTCCCCGTCTGATCCATGGTCTCTATTACATTTACATTTATGCATTTGGCAGCTGCTTTTATCCAAAGCGACATTACAGTGCCCTTATAACAGGGATAATCCCTGTGGAGCAACATGGAGTAAAGTGCCTTGCTCAAGGACACACTGGTTGTGACCGCTGGGATAGAACCAGCAACCTTCTGCATATGAGTTCCATGGTTTAACCCACTGGACCACCATCTCACATCGAACTCTACGAACTTGATAGAGTGAGAAAAAACTTGGTCTCCAGATCAGTCTTTGGGTAGAAGTAGAACAACTTCTGCAATTGGCCTAAGAAAGGTTTTTACATTGCCTTGGTCACTCGTCGTCACCTCAACCTTCCTTACATGTCCATCCTTTCCAGGGAATATGGCAGTGATTCTGGCCATAGGCCAGCAGTTGCAAGCTATCTGCTTGTCCCTGAGCAGAACTAGATCTCCAACTTGAAGGTTTCTGTGACGTACTGTCCACTTCTGTCTGTGTTGCAAGCAAGGTAAGTATTCACGGCTCCAGAACTGGTTTGCAAGAGCCTGAACTTGTCTCCATTGCTTTGTGTACAGGTCCTTGTCCGAGAAGTCTCCAGGAAGAGGTGGAGCTACTGTCTTCTGTGTGAGGAGTATTGACGGTGAAAGTATGAAAGGTTGTTCTGGGTCTGAGGACACAGGTAAGAGTGGCCGTGCATTAATGATAGCAGTAACCTCTGCCATTAGTGTGCAAAGAACTTTGTGGGTTAAGCAAGTGTTCAGCTGTAGAAACATTGAATCTAGGATTCTTCTGGCAATGGCAATCATGCGCTCCCACGAACCTCCCATGTGAGAACTGTGGTGGATTGAATTCCCAGCTGCATCCTTGCTCACTGAGGTACCTCTACACCATTTTGTCCACACTGTCAAAAAATAAGAGTACAAAATTGTACCTTTTTAAGGTACAGGTGTCCGTCACTGGGGTCAGACCCTTAAGGGTAAGTTTTTTGTACCTCTAAGTCAGGGGTAGGCAAGTTCGGTCCTAGAGAGCTGATGTCCTGTAGATATAAGCTCCAACCCTACTAAGCCACCACAGTATAAAACTCATGGCTCCCAGCATGCATTGCAGCATTAGGTTTGTCTCCATTGTTGAGATTCATATGCTGATTCTTGATATCTGTGTGCCTCTAAAAAAAAATTCCCCTTTGAATGTATTTAAAAATCAAAATTCAGAATGCCTGATCTGTGGCAAGAAAGTATTGTTGGTGAATATTATTTATTGATATTTTTTAGTCAGAGATGAGTTTATTCAAACATTTTTCTTCATGACAATTTTGGTTTATGGTTTCTTTTGATTTGAACAGATGTTGTGTTTTATTAACACTGTAACAAAAACCACAAACTCGCATACAAATCTAAGAGTCAAACTGCCCAACTAAAGAAAACACCGATCTCCATAATTGTGACGAAATATTTTCAATAAAACCAACATCTAAACCTCTGTTAATTCTCAATAAGAGCTTCTATAGATATCTTTCAGGGTTGGAGCCAAACTCTGCAGGACAGCGACTCACTAGGACCGAACTTGCCTGCTAATGGTTTAATTGTACCCTAAGGACCAATTGTGTACCCTTAAAGGTACAGTTATACGTTTTGTTCTTCAAGGAACAAAATTGTACCTCCACTGTACCTTTTTTTCTGAGAGTGCATTCCAAGCTCCTTGCACGCTCCAATGAAATTGGTACCGCAATCGGAACGGAGCGGAGTACGAAGAATCGCCTTAGAGCGTTTATGCAGCTTGACGTGTCCATAGACTCGATGACTTCTACATGCACAGCTCTCGAACTCATACAACAGAACATGATGGCCCACCGCTTGCTCTCCGCCTGTCCTCCTCTGGTGCATCTGGTTGTGACAGACCAGGGTCCAAAAACATCGAGCCCCACATACGTAAAGGGAGGGCAGGTTTTGAGGCGTTCATATGGCATTGTTCTTCCAGCTTACCACGCATCTTGCGACAGGTTATGCATTTGTGGATTACTGAATTGACTAGCGCCTAAGATCCATAGTCCTGCAGCTCTGATCGCCCCTTCCATCAAGGGACGACCCTGATGTTTCACTTGCTCATGGTGATTTCTTGTGAGCAGAAGGGATATCTTTGGGCAGAATTATTGGGTTATTTTCTGCAGTTGCAACCTGAGAGTGTTTTAGTCAACCTCCAACACAAATGAAATCGTCCTCCATGATTGGACTGAGTTTCCACAAGCGGCTACTTTTGGATACTGCTTGGTTAACTTGGAGGGCTGACAGTTCTTTTGCAAATGCAGCTTTTTGTGTTGCTTTAAGGATAACATTCTTTGCTTGGTTCAATTAATCAAGAGTATGAGGTAAGTCACATCTGTGCCAAACCTTTACATTTGCTGGTTCTTGTGTTTGCAGAATCTTGCTATGTGAACTAAAAATGCTACTCCACTTGCCAGGGATGTGAAGGTGGAGAACCGTTGGAAGCGGTCAGAGGTAAGCTCTGTTTTTTTTCAGGTTAGTAGCACAGGTTTGTACTTAAGGTCTGATTTCTGAATCTTTTTCAGGTTCAATTAGCTCAAATGTCTCTCTTGTTTGTGTTTTCTCTGCTGGTGGTTGACGCAGGAAAGAGACCAAGAAGCTTGCATCAGGCAGGATGCAGGTAAAGATCTTGATGCGTAATCTGCAGGGTTTTCCTCTGTATGCACATAGTGCCATTGCTCAGGCCTCGAGGACTGACGGATCCGTTTGACTCTATTGTGAACATACATGTAGAATCGTTTCGTCTCGTTATAAATATACCCGAGCACCACTTTGCTGTCTGTAAAAAATCCAGCTGGATTCAGCTTTAGATCCAGCTCATCCTGGATGAGATCTGCCATCTAGGGCTGGGCGATATGGCTGAAAACTGTATCACGATATAAGCGTTTCATATCGGTCGATTTCGATAATTATATGACCTATTTAAAATAAGGACCAGGAGAAAAATATTTTACATTTAAACATTTTTATTTTAAACGTAACCTTCCTCTGATTATAATCCTCTCAGTTATAAAGGCAGAAATGTCAACACAACCATGGAAAACACTCAAATAATTTCTAAAATCACAATGAACACTTAATCATCTCTTAACATTAAGGTGCAGTGCCTCCGTTATTTCTTTGTAACGGTTACCGTTTAGATGCTTTGTCATAAGGCACTGATGCAGAGTAGCCTACCTCTCCATGTAGTTACAAAGGCTGATCCCGAAATCGCACTATTTGAAGGGACAGCCATTTGTAGTGGTGTCCAAAACGATAGTGGATGTTATTGAGTGCTCTCATTCTATCCCACATTGCACTGCACGAGTGTACAGTTGATGTACACACAGCGGCTGTCTGAATTCGCTCACTTGAGTTCATTCACTCCATCAAGTGAACTGTATTCCCGATTTCAAGAATAGCACAACGGCGAGCGCGTCGAGTATAAACACGTCCCCAAACGAACGAGGCGCGCGTGCTGTCAGAGGAAGCTCGCACTGCGGAGCCAGACGAAAGTATAAACAAGGCTGGTAAAACAAGTTTGTGGTATTACCAGTCTTGGTTGGGATGACGGTCTTGCATAATTTGCAGACGACATTGGTCTGACTACGGTCAGACTTATAAAATCCAAAAAACTGTCATACTGGCGAGCTGACTTGTTTTCCTGTTTTATCAACAATTTCCTCGCTCACTGCAGCACTCATTTTCCACTTATCACTCCACGCCGGTTCTGTTACTGAAGAATTAATCCAACACGAGACAACGATATGGCGCAACCAAAAGGAGATACAGTTACATGATTGGCTGTTAGCCTGTCACTCCCTACATTGTTTGGTTACCAGAGAGCGAGTACCTTTGTTCATGCAACCAAACTTGCTTCGCAACCTCTGGTTTCTTCCGCCGAAGAAAAAAAAAATTATTGAATGTTTTATCAAACACATTTTTTATTGATATCGATTACGTGTCTATCGCGATGCATATCGTTATCGTTTTATCGCCCAGCCCTACTGCCAACTCTACTGCTAAGACAGCAGCGCACAGTTCAAGCCTTGGAATTGTAGGTTCAGACAGGGGTGCTAGTTTTGCCTTCTACTTCTACTTGCCCATCTTTTTGAAGTGTTTTCAGGTATGCTACAGCACCTATGGCCTTGGTCGAAGCATCCGAGAATACACACAATTCTGTGTGCACTGCTTCAGTGAGGGAGGTTGTTGTGTATGTACGCCGTACATGAAGCCGTTTTTGCTCTTGGTGTGAATCTCTCCAGGCTTCCCATCTGCTTAGTTTGTCTTCTGGGAGGGGTGTGTCTGTTTGTGTGTCTTCCATGACTGTTTGAGAGTTTGAAGCAAACCTCGTGTAAGCGAACGTTTTACTCAGCAAGGGAGTTCTGTGTTCTTTGGAGCAAATCTCTTGCCTCAGCTTCAGACGATACGGATACCAAGCCATCATCAAGATAGAAATGTCTTTCCACAAACCTGACAGTATCAGCACCAGGCTTCCGTGCACCTTCTCTGATGGCTCTTCGCAGTCCGTAAATTGCCCATTGCCAAAGACGTGGACCTTCATCCGATACTCAACAAATTATGTTTTATCAACAAAGTTTGGGAGGAGCACGTTCACAAGTGATAATTTACACAAGTGGAGAGCACTCAGCTCAATCATTAATAGAGGTGTATATACACTCACCTAAAGGATTATTAGGAACACCTGTTCAATTTCTCATTAATGCAATTATCTAATCAACCAATCACATGGCAGTTGCTTCAATGCATTTAGGGGTGTGGTCCTGGTCAAGACAAACTCCAAACTGAATGTCAGAATGGGAAAGAAAGGTGATTTAAGCAATTTTGAGCGTGGCATGGTTGTTGGTGCCAGACGGGCCGGTCTGAGCATTTCACAATCTGCTCAGTTACTGGGATTTTCACGCACAACCATTTCTAGGGTTTACAAAAAATGGTGTGAAAAGGGAAAAACATCCAGTATGCGGCAGTCCTGTGGGAGAAAATGCCTTGTTGATGCTAGAGGTCAGAGGAGAATGGGCCGACTGATTCAAGCTGATAGAAGAGCAACTTTGACTGAAATAACCACTCGTTACAACCGAGGTCTGCAGCAAAGCATTTGTGAAGCCACAACACGCACAACCTTGAGGCGGATGGGCTACAACAGCAGAAGACCCCACCGGGTACCACTCATCTCCACTACAAATAGGAAAAAGAGGCGACAATTTGCACCAAAATTGGACAGTTGAAGACTGGAAAAATGTTGCCTGGTCTGATGAGTCTGGATTTCTGTTGAGACATTCAGATGGTAGAGTCAGAATTTGGCGTAAACAGAATGAGAACATGGATCCATCATGCCTTTTTACCACTGTGCAGGCTGGTGGTGGTGGTGTAATGGTGTGGGGGATGTTTTCTTGGCACACTTTAGGCCCCTTAGTGCCAATTGGGCATGGTTTAAATGCCACGGCCTACCTGAGCATTGTTTCTGACCATGTCCATCCCTTTATGACCACCATGTCCCGATCCTCTGATGGATACTTCCAGCAGGATAATGCACCGTCACAAAGCTCCAATCATTTCAAACTGGTTTCTTGAACATGACAATGAGTTCACTGGACTAAAATGGCCCCCACAGTCTCCAGATCTCAACCCAATAGAGCATCTTTGGGATGTGGTGGAACAGGAGCTTCGTGCCCTGGATGTGCATCCCACAAATCTCCATCAACTGCAAGATGCTCTCCTATCAATATGGCCAACATTTCTAAAGAATGCTTTCAGCATCTTGTTGAATCAATGCCACGTAGAATTAAGGCAGTTCTGAAGGCAAAAGGGGGTCAAACACAGTATTAGTGTGGTGTTCCTAATAATCCTTTAGGTGAGTGTATGTACGCAGCAATCTTACCTCCGTCCATTGACAGTTTATCAGCATCCCTCCACCACCCCTTCTCCACACTTTCAGTTTTAACCACTTACATACACAGGGGGGTACTCTGGGTTCGGGCCAAGTTCGAGATCGAACGGACACCACGCCAAACATGCTTAAATTTACTCCATAATTATATGCTAGTGTGAACTCGTGAACTTCCTTGTTGATATCATTTTCCTTTTTTTAATTACGATGGTCTTTACGCACCAAGAAACAGTGGAACATCTGTTGAATGTCTGCTAGAATTGCTACCTTCTCTTTCCGGAAGCGTAGTTGGACACCCACGAGTTATTAAGGTCAGGGACTGTGAGGAGCACGTCGTTGAGAGAGACACTGTAGTGTCGAGCACTGGAATCAAAGACCACCCTGATCTGATTGTGTTTTTGTGGATGGAAGATACCAGCATCCTTCCTCTTCTCCCAGTGGTGGCGCTACCTCAGCATATCCGTTAGTGAAGATCTTTTCCATGAAAGCCACATACTGTTGCTGGATCTCAGGTTTCCTCTTCAGAGTACGTTGCACATTCTTGTTTGGCAAAGGGCTGGTGTGGTTCTATGAACGGTAGAGGAGCTTCCCAGCTGTTAGCATCATTTCTGTAGACATTATCTTTCGGAAAGCTATGTCTTCAACTGAGGGAGCAGGTTTGTTGTCATGCTTAGTTCTTAGTTTCCGTCTTCTCAGTTACTCTAGCAGACGTGTTACAGCTTGGCTGCATCTCCTTGACCTGCATGAAGCTTGTGCAGGGTTGAAAGATTGAATGGCGACCATTTTCCAACACATTGGTCTTGACTGTGTTAACCGTTGGCTTTACTCAGTTTTTTGCACATTACCCAGGCACACTTCTTCTATTATTACCCAGCCCAGGTCCAGTCGTTGGGCAAAGGGAGCGTTGTTTGGTCCATTTACTTGCTGTCTGAGCTTGTGTCCCCTAATGACATCTCTTCCTAGTAGCAGCAGTATTTCTGCTTCTGGTTCCAATTCTGGGATGTACTTAGCAATGTGTCTACACTCGGCGTTGGAATTTCAGACCGATTATTCAAGATCTCATGACACTCAATGAGTGGTGGAAGGGAGATTAAAACTTTTCAATCTGGGATCCTTCTGCTTTCTTGCCAGATGTTTCTATGATACCAGAGCAAGTTCTGAGAAGATCCGAGAATGGTTTGATCTCCACGTTGAACAACTCGAAGAACTGGCTAATGAACAATTGCTTTGGTCGTCCATAATTGCATTGGCTTTGAAACCCTTGAGGTATACCTTCACATGGCAGATTTTTGAGCATTGCACTGACAACAGCCATGTTAGATTGATCTTCTCCTTCCCCGCCATCCTCTTGTGACTGTGAAGGAGCCTTGACTATTTGGGGTGCATGGCCGAATCATGATATATGCTGCCACATTCAGTGCACTTCACAGAAGACTTGCATTCTTTAGCGAGAGACTGAAGAACAGCATTTGAAACATATTCCGTTCTCCTTGAGTAGGGCCTTTCTTTCTTCCAGAAGTTTGTTTCTGAACAGCTGATGTACACACAGCGGCTGTCTGAATTTGCTCACTTGTTTTCATTCACTCCTTCAAGTGAACTATATTAGTAGATTAAAGTAGGGAATAGTGATTGAGGGTTAAGGGGGCGATTTCAAGAATAGCACGCGTCGAGTAAGGGTGTGGTTTATTGTGCACTGAACATATTTAATTGTGCTCAGTCAATCTATGAAGTCGAAGTGAAAAATCCCAAGTCCTACGTCCGAAAAACGGTATACGCATGCACAAAATGCACTTGAAGAAAACCGGAGATTTCCGGAGATTTCAAATGCGGAGCGCGGGAGCGGCAGCGCGAGCGGAGCCAAACCAGCAGGTGCTGAAGATCGAAACAGACATTCCCAAGAGAATAGAGATATTCATCTCACAAAGACGTTGGTGAGTATTTAGCACTGCAATTATTCTCCTGAGTTTTGCTTCATGACCCGGTATGAAGTCAGGGTTTTTACTACATTGAAAATTTTTTGGCGGCCGCCAAAACAAATTTGTGTCCCGCCAAAGCCTTATTTGATGAGTTATTGTGATTTATGAGTGATGTAGAATAGATGACTGCTGGCTTGCATTAACTGAGTGACAGAGAGAACGATCAGAGCTCCTCCCCCGCTCACACGCTCTCTGTCTTCAAAATAAGCATTCGCTTTCTAATATTTCACATATTACATTAATCAAAATCAAAAGGTCGGAAGACCGAATCCATGTTGCATGTGGCGCTATCAGACGATGTTTTCCTTTAATTACCGCTGGGTGTGAATTGCGCTCAAGAAATGTTGACTCTTCTCTGACCAGCTGACATAAAACATACTTTCAATAAACGGGAAACAAATCCTATCCAGTTATGAAGTGTTTTCTGTGTGTTGACAAATCTTTCGCAATGTTCTAACAGAAGGGATTCGCACACAACGCATGTGCTAATGTCCGATTCGCGACCTATATGACTCCTTTGAACCGAATCATTTTAACGACTGGTTAGAACAACTGATCTGTCCAACACTGAACTCACGAATCAGTTTAATTATTTACTCTGAACACGTCTGAAATGAGAACACAAGTGTGCTAACCCAATTTAGCAAGAGTGGGTGTAAGAGTTAGTTTTAATTATCCACAGTCTTTCAGCTTATTTATGTTCACAATGTGTAGTAAAATAAATAGCCTATAAATCATTTAGTTTAGACTGGAGTGAGGTGAACCCAGAACAAATTTGTTATTAGCTAGCTGATCATTTTATGAAATTGTATATGGAAGAAAATTAGGCTATTTGTTC